>NC_137455.1:347176152-347585730 GCF_964235325.1 Thermobia domestica
CTCCCCCGAAGAGGAAACTTTCTTATTTTATATATAAATAAAACCCATCCAAGAGTTTGGAGCTGTTAAAAGTAGCTTTTAATTATCAGTATTACAACCCGGTTCCCCCCATAAGTCCGTCCTGGGTCCGCCCCTGGACAGTCCTTGCATTAGAATGTATAGCTGACATGAAATTTGCAATATTATAAAGAAGAGGGGCGGCGACAAGTAGAGAAATAAACACGGAAAATTTGTTGAAAAATATATATATATTTTTTTTTTACTTCTTTCTTAAGATTTACTAACAATCAAATTATAGGAAAATAGATGGCAGTGCAAAATTATTTAACTACTTAGTCCAGTAATTACCATAACCGCAACAAGTTAGAGCACGAACATTTTGAAAATTTATTTAGTAAAATTTATGGGGTTAGGCTGTGGTTCGAAAATGAATAATATGTAAAATGGTTGAAATTATTAATATATGACTTCAACATTAAGGAGAAGGTTTATTTACGTTTCTAATACATTTCAATAATATTGTTCAATTTTTTCACCCGAAGAAAGGGCACAACCCTTTAAACGGGATGACGAACAAAAAAAAAAAAAAAAATTCAATTTTTTATGCGTATTGTCTTTCCTACTGACACACACTCATAGTCAACGTCTTGCGAATAAAATCAGAAAGACTGCACTTATTTAATATTAAAACACATTTACACGTAACGTTTCGATCTTCTAGCCAAGATCCTCATCAGACGTACACTGAGTGATACAAAAAACTACACAAGTATATATACACAATTCACCGTGGCTGTTTGAACGGGCCAATGAGAGAGCAGATAGAAAGATGAATTGTGTATATATACTTGTGTAATTTTTTGTATCACTCAGTGTACGTCTGATGAGGATCTTGGCTAGAAGATCGAAACGTCACGTGTAAATGTGTTTTTATATTAAATAAGTGCAGTCTTGTTCAGCAGTGTGTTTATTTTTCTGATTGTCTTTCCTACTAAACATTGCAATTTTTAAAATGGGGTGTTGAAAGAAATGCGTTTGTGTTTCTTAGCATCCTTGTCTTGTGAAGTCTGTGAACATTTATGGAACTTAATTCCATCTTAAAAATTATTCCATTCATCGTTTCACTTTGTGAATCTACAGTAGACTTCCAAACTATGCGAATTCAATACTGAAAGCGGGAACAATAGATCTGTAACTTCCGGTTGCAACGGACCGATGAATATAAATATCTTGAAGCATCAATACGTCACGTTTCTGCTTGACCTTTGATCCGCTATAATTTTTTAGTAGGGATCAAACCAATGGAGATTTTGGTAATTGTTCAGAAATGGGGGGGGGAGAATTAGTGAAAAACAGAATGATTTACAGGAGAAATTAGTTGATAGTGTTGCCAAAATATCGTACACTTTTTTTAAAGGCAGTAGGTAAAGGTAAGTGGAAGTGATTGCCCATTTTATGTCGAGAACAGAACCCAAGGAACCCCTGCGGGGTTCCTAACCCGTTCCTACAACAACTACAACAACAACAACAACTACTACTACTACTACTATTACTACTACTACTACTACTACTACTACTAATAATAATAATAATAATAATAATAATAATAATAATAATATGGATTCTAATGTAACGTATGAAACCATATAATGACCCAATCGGAATAGATTACCGCAAAAAAAAAAAAAAGTAGGTGAAAAAGCTGGTCTCCCAAAGCTAAACAATAGCCGAGGTCTTTGATACATTGTTTAAAATGTCAATATGAAGACCTATACAAAGATTCCGTTTTTGTGGGAGTTTTCCTGCAGAGAAACTATTTTATAGTCTGACTGGATTAGAATGGAGACAGCGCCTTTCAGTTTCTCTCGTACCGCTTTTGAAGTAAGAATATACGTAACCCTAAATTATTAATTGTGTTTAAAGGGGAAAATATCTTAATACAAAAGATATACCCATCGATAGATCTCACTAAGCTGAACACAATCATAATAAAATCTCATGCGTAGTTTTCGGGAAAATTTAAAAAAAACAAATCTGTTTGGAAAACTACAAATTGATGTTGAACAAGAATCAAACCACTTATTAGGGTGAAACAGGCGCTCAAATACATCCTAACGAACCTTTTCATTGTGACGTTAGTAAGATGACATAACACAATGTAGTTAACGAATAGGAGGGGGAGGTTCATGACCTAAAAGATATAGAGATATGACTTACAAAATGCTCTTTAAAACATGGAAAATTAACCCGAAATTTGTGAAAATGACGATTAAACTTGTAACTGTAAGTTTAAAAGAATAGAACAAACATATAAAATGATAGGTTTCCTGTCCGCGATGCCCGAAAAAAGAAAAACCGCTTCTTCAGTTGAAATATGTAAGTTTGATTTTAATTGAAAATAACCAAAGAAAATATAGATTTAATTGAAAAGAAAACAATCATTTAGTTTAACGTCCAACGATTATGTCCGTAATACTAAGGGAGACAGTTGACTAAGGATGTGAATGATGATGGTGAATTACGGGAATGATATTGTGAAAGGAAACGGAAGTACCCCGAGAAAACCCACGGACACAATGTCGTCCAGCACAAACTTGCTTGTCCGGAATCGAACCAAGGACCTCATGCACCAGAAATAAGCGCTCTACCACTGAACTACTACGCCTCCACTTACATTTCAACAATTTAATGATTAAGATTGATGGAAAGGGGACAAGCTTTGCCAATAGATGTCACTACAGTCTTCGTATCTCTCATGTATTTTTTACCTTTCACGAAAATTCACGATTTCTCTTACAAATTTCAACCTAGAGACTTCAAAGATTTACAGAAGGAACTCCATAACCTATTGGAGACAACAATCCGTGCCGATTTTTTATTTAAAATTTTCTTCATTGTTGAAAGTCACGGTCACGGTCACGGTCACGGTAATGTTGAAGTTGTGTGAAGAGTATCGGGCCGAAGCCCCTGACTCCATGAGTAAGATGGCATAAAGCATATATGTAGATGTGCAGATGGCTAGTTGGATATTACTATTGTTTTATTATGTCTGGAAGTCTACATCTGCAACTGTCGCAGAGTAGCTGATAATGTTATTACGAGCTATGGAAAGATATTAGATGCGTGGTGTGCGATGAACATTCCGTAGAGCGCATTCGGTGCCGATGGTGGCTATAGCTGGATTAACATGTCTTGGTAAAGTATGCCAGAACTTATGATGGAGATGCCGTAGAACTTCTCTAATAAGAGGCAGCTCTAAATCTTCCAGAATTTGGCTGTTGCGAGTATATCTGTCGTGACCAGTGATAATGCGTCCGGCTCTCGTTTGCACACTTTCGAGTGTTTGAAGATGGCTATTAGAAGCATGTTGCCAGGCAGGACATGCATAAGAAAGTGTGGACAGGACTATCATCTTGAAAATGTGGACGCGGACCTCATGAGAGATTGAACTGTAGCGAAAAATGGGGTACAAGGCCGAGATTTTCCGTAATGCTCGTTGCTTTATATCTTTGATGTGTGGGGCGAACGTGAGCCCCTTATCTAATGTCACACCCAAATATTTCGCATGCGTGGCGTGAGGAATGTGTGCGTTCTCATATATTAGAGTTCGAGGGGCGCGGATGCGTCTTCTACTGTGGATGACAGCGCAACTTTTGTCGGCATTTACTTTAATTCTCCAGCGCCTGGCCCATTCCTGAAATCTGTCTAGTTGACGTTGCATATAGATGTAGCACTGTGCAAATGAACTACTTGTTGTGAAAAAGGCGGTATCATCGGCATACGTTGCGAAAAAGCAGTTTGGTGAAGTTGGAAGATCTGCTGTATAGAGATTATATAAAAGCGGTGAAAGTACGGCGCCTTGTGGGACACCTGCTTTAATTGGCCTAGACGAGGATTTGACACCATCAACCGACACATGAAAGATTCTGCCAATGAGATAAGAACGAAGTAAATGCAGAAAACGATCCGGAAAACCTTGAGTGTATAGCTTATATAATAATCCAGCTAACCAGACTTTATCAAATGCTTTTGACACATCCAGGTATACTCCAAAGGTGTGGTGTTTTCTATTGAAAGCCACTGTTAAGTGATCAACTACTCTTACGAGTTGGGTAGTAGTGCTATGTTGAGCACGAAACCCAAACTGATGGAAGGGTAGAAGATCACTATTGGCGACATGTTGTTTCTACCTCCAGAGGAACACACGTTCAAATAATTTACTTAAGTGTGACAGAAGACTTATCGGCCTATAGTTTTCCGGAAGCAGCGGATTCTTTCCGGGTTTAGGGATGGTGATAATACAAGCTTCCTTCCAGGTCTTTGGGAAGTAGCATATTTGAAAGATGGCATTAAATAAATATGACAAAAAGACCAGTAATTTTCGAGTTGGATGTTTCAGTATCTCAGGTCGAATCCCATCAGGCCCAGATGCTGTCTTTGCCGGTAGACATTTGATGTGTTTTTCTATTTCCCGAGGGGTAACTGGGTTGATGCCATGTGTAGGGTTTTGAGTTCGTATACTATATAAGGTAGTCCTAATGTGCTGGTGGAAATAAGGATCGAGTTGACCTCTATTGGGCTGAAACTGTGCTTGCAGAGAGTCAGCGAAAGTATCTGCTTGCAACTGAGGGTCTTGAGTCAGTCCTTGTGGTCCTTGGAGGACTCTAGCTCTGGAAGCATTAGTAGCCCGTTGGAAGGATTTAGAGTATGTCCAGATTTTACGATCATTTACTGTGAGGTTACGAAAAGTATCTTCCCAGTACTCTTGGCTTTGTCGCTGAGTCAGCATCTTGATCTTTGCACGCAGTTTATTCCACAGTGTCTTGTAGGCTGGATGAAGTGTGTGCTGCCAGCGACGTCTAGCCCAACGTTTTAAATGAATATAGAGTTGCAGATGTAGACTGTCGCATTGACCTGTTTGCGTTGGAGAGATTGTATTAGTGGAGCTTGCTGCCTCTGCTGTGCGAAGTGCTACTGTGATATGAGAAATTGCCTGATCGATGTCCTGAATGGTGGCGGGCCGATCTCTTAGGTCGATCAGTGTGTTTAATTCTTGATTAAACAAATCCCAGTCAGTTTCTATGTGTTTAAGAATAGGAGCAGTGTGGGCGATGCTACGGTGGGAGACATGAAAAATGACTGGATCGTGATCTGAGTCTAGGTCCGAGAGGACATATGGATGAATACTAAAGGATACGTTTTTGCAAAGAGCAACGTCAAGCACGTCAGGTTGGCCGCCGAATTTTGGATGATGAGTTGGATCTGGTGGGGCACTGATGATAAAGTTGGACGTGAGGAGATATTCATGTAAAGCGTCTCCAGCAGTGTTTGGAGTAATAGAGTTCCATTCTCCATGCTTTGCGATAAGGTCACCAGCTAAGATAACTTTGGACCCTAAATTTGCGATGATGTCGAAGTCAGTCGGTTCTAAGTGTGTGGCCGGAGACCTATAACCAGTGACCAGTACTAATGGAACTCCTGGAGTTATTAGCTCAACAGCAAGTGCCTCTAAAGTAAGTAGTGGTGGTATTGTAAGCGACCTTACTGGTAATGACTTTTTGATGATGAGCAGCAATCCTCCTTTCTGTCTACCCACTCTGTCCTGTCTGTATACTATGTAATTAGATAGGCGCCAAGAAGTGATGCGAGCAGTACAATGTGTTTCTTGGATGAACATGACATCAACTCTATGCTTTATGAGAAATCGAAGAAGCGTTTGTTTCTGCCCCTCAAGACCATCTGCATTCCACGTAGCAAGTATAAGTGTGTGGTGTAGGACGCCGGATTTAGAAACAGCCATGGTCAACCACTTCCGCTATTGTTTCGATTACTGCTGCAGCCTTGGAAGCTGAGTCTGCAGCTTGTCGAAAACATGTGATACCACGTTTAATGTGTGTAAGTATTTTACGGAAATGTAAGCCCTTGAGAAATGAAAGAACCGATTTTAAATCAACATCTTCATTAGAGTTCTCTTGTTGGACGGCAGTAACTGGTTGGGTGTGAGAAGAAGTGGGAGCTTCAACATCATTGTTATCCCTAGTCACGGATTGTGTATTATCAGCAGTGGGAATGGAAGTTTTCTCTGAGGATGGTGTGTGGAAATTTTTCTTAGGTTTATCTGGGAGTTTGTTCGGTTGTTGCACCGGCAATTTGAGAGCTTCTGAGTAGGATTTAAATACCGGACAGCCGCGGTAATTTGCTGGGTGATCTCCCTGACAGTTTGCGCAAGTGGCGGGTGTGGATGTGTCTGGTTTGATACATGACTGGGTAAAATGTGATTGCCCACATTTGAGACACCTCGGGTGGGCTTGGCAGGTGTCTTGCGAATGCCCAAGCGTTGACATCTGTAACATTGCAAGACTGAGGGAGGCTTGTAAGGTTCAATTTGAACCCGGTAGTGAAGCAAGTTGTTTATAGCGTATATTTCTTTGACTGCTGCAGTTCGTTCTAAAGCAACTAAGAACAGTGGCATCAATATTTTCTTGTCATCCGTCTTGCTTTTACGAGACATTTGGTGGACGCTGGTTGGTATGTACCCCAGTCGGAAGAATTCTTCCTTTAGGTCGTCTAAATCTGTGTCAATAGGTAATTTTCGGACAACTACCTTAATAGGTCGTTCATTGTTTGCTACACCTGTGGCATACTCAGTCTTCGTTTGCTCACAATAGGTCTTGATGGTGGTATAATCATCTTTGTTGGACTCTTGAATTCGAATGCGCTCTTTATTTGGCTGTGCTAATGGAGGCTCCTTCAATGTTCGTGACAAGGTCTTTATGAAAGTATATGTATTTGTAATGCCATATATGAAAATTGGAGGAGGCTTATGACTGGGCGGCTGCTTTGGCGGAGCAGTATTATTGCTGGCATTTGCATTATCTGCTTGGTTGGAAGACAAAACATCAAACCTGTTGCTGACTGGGAGAGGCGGATAGTCTGCCTTGTTGAGGTTTTCCAATGAAGACCTACGTCGCTTTAGTGTTCCAACTACTGTAAAGTCCATATCTTCAGGTTTATTTGAAGTAGACGGTTGTGAGGCACTTGATTGCTTAAGTGTATTTGATTCCATTTGAGCTCCCCTGGAATGGCTGTTTGCTTCTTCTCGCCCAAGGGCAGAAGAAAGTCTTCTGGTTTGTATGTGGCCCGGATAATTTAACCCTGGTAGCAGGAATCTTGGTCGATTGAGATTTTTTCTCAGATTTGGTGGATATCTTCTGAGAAGCCATCTTTATTGAGAGAGTGGGGGATGGCGCCAGCTTACAAGAAGGGTAGTGGCGTTCCCAATAAATTTTATGATCTTAGAGCGGTACTCTAAGTTTTTAATTTGCCAAGGTGCTTTTCCTCCGAAGAGGACGCACTACTAATCGTTCGCCGGTATAAGTGCCAAAGTCGTCAACTATTTTCTTCCTTCAGTTATCTCTACCTCCGAAGAGGAGAGTACCAAAATAAATCGTTAAGCCAAGAGGAATAGCAAGGTCGTCAACAGAAAAGATCAATTTGGTGCGTTAACCTCCGTGGAGGTATTAAATATAATTCGACGGTTGTTTCCTCAGCCTCAAAGAGGCAAATAATCCAACCGTATATACGAAGATCGCGACTAAAATAAACCAATGGGGATGGAACGCCTAAGTGACTAGTTTATTTTTCTCCGCCAGCTACGGATACCCTATTTTTTTACCTGGTTAGAGATTCCAGGTGGCCAGTTCCTTGAAAGTTATGTTGTTAAAGATTTGAATATTCATTTCATCAATCAAGCCTTTCCAACAATGAAGAAAATTCTAAATAAGAAATCGGCACCGATTGTTGCCTTCGCTAGGTTATGAAGTTCCTTCTCTAAAAATTTGAAGTCTCTAGGTTGAAATTATTTAAGAGAAATCGTGAATTTTCGTGAAAGGTAAAAAATACATAAGAGAGATACGAAGACTGTAGTGACATCTATCGGCAAAACTTGTCCCTTTAAACCAAACTTAAGACAAATAAGGTAAAATATTATTCGTAAAATGCAGTTCCGCGCAACTCGGCCTACTAGAATATATACTATGATGTATTTACATGTCCTGTGCGTTACTGCAAAAGACAAAGAAATAATCCTTCCACGTGAATAGTGTAAAGAATTAACAAATTGTATATGAAAAATCGGAAAGTGCAAATCAGAAACACATTAAGGGAAAGGGGTTTTCTAGACATGCTGCCTGTTTCCGCTAAGAAACAGATTGCCGAAAAAGTAACAATTTTAAACGTCAGAAATGATTCACAAAATATTACACACAATTTTAGAAATATTTAATGAAAATGAAAACTTCCAAGCTTTTCCACTTATCTTACATATGTTTTTAGTACACTACCATTGTCTTCGTAACATAGAAACAAATGACTAATGTCTGTAAGTTCAGATTCTCTTTTAGGTCTGCTTGTAAATTGTCATCTTATGAGAAAATGTGTTTACCTCGGTGAACAATCTCAAGCATAATGCCGAAACCAAAAGAATGACAAACAATATTTAAAAAAAAATATCGAAACATTTTTAAAATGAGGGAGAAAATCACCGAAACTTAGGTAAAATGACCTAAAATCGAAATAAAGATGGTCTTAAAGCTGAAATTGGCCAAATGTGAAATAAAAAGTATGAAATTATTATTATTTTTTTTTCAGAACGAAGTGTCATATTATATGTATTTAATGGGCATTGTGTCTGCGATACCAGAACAAAAAGATAACATTTCATTTACTTCCGCTTTCTATGTAATAAGAACATAACCCAAATTATCATTTTTAAACTCTAATCTTTGCTGAACTAAAATGATTTTTCGAAGATTAGATGTATTCTTTCGTAACGTTAAAAATAATAGAAAATGTTATACAAATATAGAGGTTTTTCTTTATTGAAATGTTTATGTTGATATTTAGAAGGAATGATTAACTTGTTTTAGTGGTGAACACAGTTATTCTTGACAAAAGATATTTGAGAAGATACGAGGGCGGGGTGAAAAGTTCTCGACCTGACAATGAAAGACTGCGAATTTTAGTTCAAAAATGATTTTGTATGTCGACAGAATCTCCCTTAACGTCAGTACACGTGGTCCAGCGTTTCTCCATCATCAGTATTCCTTCCCGGAAGTAAGAGTCTGGAAGGTTGTGAAAATAGTCATCCACGACCCTCTCAACTTCTTCATTCGATGTGAAGCGCTTCCCGGCAAGAACTTTCTTCAAGTTTGGAAACAGATAGAACTCCGATGGTGCCAAATCAGGAGAATATGGGGGATGGGCGAGCAAATCGTAAACCAAATCCCGCAGTTTTCCCATACCCAACGCACCCTTGTGCTTAGGTGCGTTGTCCTGGTGAAAGATGATTTTCTTCTTCTTCAAGCCAGGCCTCTTCTCGCGAATTTTGGCATCCAGTTGGTCAAAAAGGTTGGAGTAATATTCACCTGTAATTGTTCTCCCTTTTGCAAGGTAATCAATTAACAGGATCTCTTTCGCATCCTAAAGTACAGTGGTCATGACCTTTCCGGCCGATACGATCGTCTTCGCTTTCTTCGGCTCTGCACCACCGCCTTCCACCCACTGCTTGGACTGCTGTTTCATTTCTGGCGTGTAGTGGTGAATCCATGTCTCATCCATTGTCACAAATCGCCGCAAAAAATCAGAGTCGTAGCTAGAGTTGGGCGAGTGGGGCGGTTGCCCGGGCCGCTGATAACAAAGGAGCGCTGAACGAGCAAGAAGAAAGGAAAAGTGTTGGAAATGTTGGTACACGCGTCACCCCAAAAAAATATTGGCGCCCTATTAAATCAATATTGTTGTCGGTTTGCAAAGAAGTAGATTTGTTAAAAATTTTCTTGCTCGCTCCGCTCGCAACCCGAACTTTTCAATAAGAGTCGCAACAACTTTTTACTCTTACTTTAAAAAATATTACATATGATTTGTTAATGGCGATGTAATATAGAAGATACCTAGTAGTGTGTCATAGTGTACGCAGGAGCATTTTCAAAATCAGAAACGGTTAAAGTCTGAAATACGTGTTTGGCGTTTGGTAGTGATGAGTTTTCTTAGTTAGTCACACATTTCTACAAAATCGGATTAATCATGACCATGAGAATGAAGGTACGAAAAATGAGGTGAGATACACACAAGCTCCTGTTTGCGTGGGAATATTAAAAATGAAGGTAAAAAAGGGGAATAATAACATTTTCTAAGCAGTTGTAGAATAGAGGATTATGGGTCAGAACTTAACCCAACGAATTTCATTTTTTTTTACTGATAACTGTCAGTGCAGTTTTTATTCTAGAATACTTGTGTGTGTGTGTGTTTGTGTGTGTGTGTGTGTGTGTGCATACGCATCTAGTTGTGTGATATTTTTAGACTACATAAAAACACGGTGAGTCAAAGAGAACTTTACAATTTTCAAAGCATATAAAATTGCATTGACATAACTTAAAGAATAGATATATGTGTCCATTTGTAGCAAAATACTTCAAGTTTGTCTCGCGTAATGCGGTGGTACCACATTCCGTCCCCGCGAACGCCACCCTAGTGCATTCTTAAAATGGCGCGTTTCACTGGTACGGAGCGTGCTCGGTGTCTGTTGTTATTTCATCAAACGAATTTTGCAATAGCTGTTAAGCGTAGATTTCATAGGGAACAAGGTAAGGAGCCTCCAGGCAGGAATGCAATTTACAGCTGGCACAAGCAGTGGCGAAGCGTAATCCCACAAGTAAGGTAAGCCCGATAAACTAATATTCCCATTTAGCTCCACTACAAATATTTTGAAGTGCATTTCATATTTTCTTCTGTCTGGGATTTGCAGGGGAGATGAGGGGAATTTCCTCCTTCCTTGCTGCATATTTGAAAATAAAGGAAGAGAAAAAGAAAGTACATTCTTACACTTAGCTGTCAAATTTCTTGGATAAGCGTTTGTTACTTGCATCTCCCACTCTAAAGTAAGTACAATACTACATTAATTAATACATCACGTGATAATGACTTCACTAGAAATGTTAATGCTCAGAAGGAACTTTATTTGGATCAGCACAAGATATTTAATATTGTATTCTATGCAGTGGCATATTTAAGGGGTTTGCAAGGCTTAAACACTCACCGAAATTTGCTAATAATATACGTAACCTACTCATCACTTCCCGAGGACGTACGAAGTGCAGTCTTTTACAGATTATTCATTGAACATCTAGGAACTTAGAAATGGGGTAAAGAACCGAGTGTCGTGCACTTTCCTGGTAATACGAATATTAAAAAAAAAAAGGTTCGTATTTCACCTTTGTGATCGTACTCCTTATTTATTTTGATCGACGGCGAACTCTCTTCAATTGTTTGAGAGTTGTATGCAGTAGTAGCAGGTCTACCGTGATTGATTACCGGTTTTGAAAGGTTGTCCCGTAAAGGTTTGCGTGAAGGTTTAGGGTCATTCCGTAGAGGTTTTTGTGAGCTGAACGCAACGCGAAGTTTTTTTTTTGTTTTTTTGTTTATTTTTACTTACTGGTAATTTGCATTTTCGGGAATTTTCTTGTGGGCCGTATAACGTCCTGCAGTTCTAACTAGAGGTTCCGCCTACGTGGAGTTGCCATTTTTTTATGGTTCTGCGCACATTGACGTAGCTTGTGCTTTGTTTTCTGAATGTAGGTGGAAGCACGCTGGGAGGAAGGATCGAATAAAATGGCTGTAGGAACACATGTAAGTAAGATGTACAATTTTTATCTGTATTTATATTCGTGCTTTGAAATGTTGCTAATAGTATGTTTTATTCTACTTAATGAGTCATTCTTTTCTGTGGATTGACATTTTAATATTTTATTAAAATCTCATGACGTGGGCGGTAAGCACTTGTATGTTGCTCAGTAGGTCATTGTAGGCATTAACTTTTACAGTGACTTATATTTCTTGATTAACAATAATATGCCCCTTGTACTTATTCTGTGCACGTTTTTGCTTGATACTCCCTCCCTTATTTTTATTGCATTCTTGAAATGGCCCTTGTACTTAAAGATGTTTTTCTAGGATTTTTTTAAATATGGTATACGAAGAATAATAATGTGCCCTTGTACGTTGTGTATGAGTATATGTGGGGCATTTGAAACACATATCGCATGTCACGTGCACGTGGATGCTTCTTACTGTTGCACTACGTATAAAAATGATTTTATTTGATGTAAAAGTGGTAATGGAACACATAAGAAACGCAGATCACGGTGTATTCACACTTCATGTTGGAGTGTGAATACAACATGACCTGGGTTTCTTGCGTGTTCTATTATCACTTGTAAATGTAATAAAATCATTTTTATACGTAGTGCAACAGTAGGAAGTAACCACGCGCACAGAAGATGATGAGGACCCGTTGTATACTATTAGCCGAAATTTTATCGCAATTTTTTTTTTTATTGTTTTATATATATTGCGGAATTTCAACATTTCCAGGCATAAAGTTAGTAACGTCTCTCCGGAAACAAGCAAAGCCCCTCGAAACAAAATCGTAAATATCTCACTGATTCTATGAAATGGAAAACTCAACTAAAACTACACACAAATATTATTATTTTATCATGTACGGTAGCGTTTGGTAAATTTATACATATATTTAATGTATTAAACTTATATTTTACAAGCTATTAAGAACCAGGCCCCATGTAGGGGAAAAAACAGCTACTCCGAATAACTCCTGAGAGTACATACCTAAATTAAACAAGTTATCACTAATAGAAATATATAATTCTACACAGAAACTTCTTACTCTGTGTTAAGGAAATCATTTAATAATCTTCAACGCTAAAACTAAACTTTCAGAGGCGAGCCTTCGCATCTTCTCAAGAATGCGTGCAATCCTCAGCGATAATAGCGTCGCTCCCTGAACAGCATAGCCTGTAAGCCTGTCTAGCGAGCTGGTGAGGCTCAGACGGAAGGGTCTTCAAGTGTTTCCAACCTACTATTTTTTACCGAGAAAAAACGAAAAGTTGAAGTATTGACTTCATTTTATAAGAAATCAAAAAATAAGAAAATATACGGTAGAAAACTGGGTAGGCCCGACCTCAGAGCCACATAGTACCCTTCGCCACTGGGCATAAGAAATTTGTTGAGACTGGTTGTTCTGTTCGTCATGTGAATCCATCAGGTCGAGGTCGCCTGCCCGTTACTGCTGCTGCTGTTGTCGAACGGGTTAGGGAAAACTTTGTCCGTAGTCTCAAAAGAATCAACGCGGCATGCGTCTCGCGAGACAAGGATTTCACAAACGACAGTTTGGCAAGTGGTACATAAACGTTTATACTTGAAACTATACAGATTTATGATACAGTATCTGCGTAATTACTGACGTAGATAAGGTTGCTTATGGAGAATTCTGTGTAGAAATGTTGGATCGGATAGAGGAACGCAAGACATTTCTTAACACAATTATCTTCAGCGATGAGAGTACATTTCATATCAGAGACATGGTGAACAACCACAACTGTAGAATCTGGGGCAGCGTCAAGCTCTTGAACTCATCCGTGAAGGTCTAAAGGTAAATGTGCCTTACGCTCTTAGCAAAATTAAAGTGTACGATCCTTACTTTTTCACGGAGAACACTCACTGATAGTATCTTGATATGCTGGAAAATTGTTTAATTCCTCAAATAGATGAAGACGAAAACAACAAGATGTGACATTACTACCAACAAGATGGCACACCGCCTCATCTTCTCAAGGAAGCTTGAGATTTCCTTTATTCGCTTCCCACGTTTGTTGATTAGCTGTGCAGGTGCAGTTGTATGACCATTTCGTTCCCTAGACTTGATACCTATGGATTTCTTCCTGTGAGGTTTTGTTAAAGATCGAGTGTATGCTCCGACCCTATCAGATAATCGTGCAGATCTGAGAAATCGCATCTACGCTGTCGTTGCAGAAGTTACGCCCGATCAACTGGAATGAGTGTGGGAAGAAATTGAGTTCCGGTATGATGTTTGCCGCATTACCAAAGTAGTCACATCGAACCAAAATGAGACTTTGATGTTAAACTTGAAGTGTTTTGCTATAAATTGACACCTTTCTCGTTCCTGTAAGTAGGCTAATCTCAATAAGTTTCTATATGCTTTCAAATTTGTAAAGTCTTTTTTGACTCACCCTGTACAAAGATTAAACATATTCTTCACCTCCATCGATCAATATTGAGAAATTCGCAAAGAAGACTCCTTCTTTATTTCACAAAACATTTTTTACCGTAAAAGAATCGTAATTAAAATGCTATTTATGTGGTTACATTCAGAACAAAATTGCAGAAGTTTACAATTATTACTGGAAATTAATGCTGTCATCCATTTCGAACATTTTACAAGCACGTAGTTTCTAATGTGTTCAAATTTCAATTCTTATCGATATTATGAAACGTTGTAAATAGTTTCCATAACGTTCATCAAGTGGATTTGTATACAACCAAAGATAGTTTTGTCAAGTTTAACAAAAAAGTCCAAAATAAGCCTCTTGAAAACAGCTCTTGTTTGTAAAACAATAAATATTGATTGATTTTGGCTGTTGCAATGGTCTGTTCAAGCAACTTGATAAATCTTCAGCGTAAGAAAAGCTTTGTTAAGGTGAGTGTAGGGGCGCTGAATTCTAGCTACGGCTCTGCACAAAATCGGTCAGATCCCTTTTGAATCTGTCCAAAGATTGCTGCGAAAATCGTTTTCTCATTTGCTTTTGGTCGGCAGTCAGCAAATGCGGCACCCATCTTGCGCAGAGGTTTTGCATCCCAAATTCTTTGTGCAAGATGTTTCGCACCCGTTCCTCCGATATCCCCACACTCTCAAATATCTCACTCACCTTCACTGGCCTGTCGTCCAACACGAAATCATGCACTTTTCGATTGTTTCCGGTGTAATTGCGGTTTTCGGCCTTCCTTCACGTGAGTCATCTTGGAGGGACGTGCGACCACGTTTAAATTCAGCTGCCCACGTTTAACAGTTGACATGGAAGGAGCAGAGTCCCCGTAAATTTTTGTCAACTTCGGATGAATTTCCATAGGGGTTAATCCATCCAAAACGAAAAATTTGATTACCGCATGATATTCAAGTTTATCCATTTTCACAACTAACACGCAAGACGTCTAACTGCAACAGTGCATGCACACAAACTACTTCAGAGAACAAGTTGACACTTATACGAACAACTGAAAAGTGCCCCCAGGCAAGAAAAAAAATTGCTAATTGGAGTGCCATCTCTTAGTCAGGCCGAGAACTTTTCATCCCGCCCTCGTAATACATGGTTACTTAGAACACATAACAATAGAAATATAGGTTGTTGGAATTTCGGTAATAAATTAAAAGAGTAACTTAGATACATCTACCTATTTATATTATAGATCTACATTGAATTAAACTAAATCATTGATACAAAACAGAATTTTGATTTGAATAACTAAAGTCTGTCTAGGAGGAAGACCTCCATGCACATGAACTTCATGAATGTTGTTTCTTTACGTAACTGATAATCAGGTTTCTATTCACAGAATCAGAGGAGTTAGGTATAGGCCTAATGCTGGTCATGATGATGACTTGGTAAATTAGTTAGTCTACAAATTTGATTATACAGACAATAATGTCACTTTTAACCAATCTGTCCCTACTGACCTTTTGTTTATTTTCAATAACAACAAAGTTTTAATATACATAAATATTTTTTAAGCAATACTTTACAATACACCATTCGATACTTCGCACCTAACTGAACAAAACGTCGTGTTTGAGGATAACCTTGCTAAGCGTAAAAACCAAGAAAAACTAATTTTATGAAGGTAAACAGTTCGTTCGCCAATCAATTAAGTTGGCTCTTTTATTCTCCTGGAATAGGTTGTTTATTTACTTTTGTATTGTGTAACTAACACTACGAACTAGCAGATTGTGTCCATTTTTATTTCTTCTAACAGTGAAGTACGTAACTACTTGCAAATTAACGTGCACAAATACTAAGTATTTAAGGGTGTACTTTTCTATCTTTCCAAGTTTGAAATCTAAGCCGAAGGGTGTTAGACTTCACAGGACCCAGAAGTGAAGTGTAAAGAAACCTTTTTGTGTTGGATTAAAAAATAAATTCCTTTAATTAACCAAATGATGATAAAATATTTTTCTAACAAGTATTCAGCCTTTGGAAAACAAAATTGCGATTTGAAAATAACAATACAAACCACACATGCGCCATTTCGTTCGTGCAGCAACACCATAATTCTGTCGCTACAGAACTTGTGCGGTTTTTCCTCAAAACACTGTGGTTTAAACAGACATCTATTTGAAAATAGCTTAAGAAACTTCAAGGAATTCTGCAGAAGCCGAAACAAATCGTAATCTGACAATGCCAGATCCGAGTTATACGATGGATGCATTAAAACCTCCCAGCAAAGTTGTCTTAATTTCTGTCGGGTTGATAAAGATGTGTGCGGTCTGACGTTGTCAGGGTGGTATACGATGTTCCTTCTATTGACCACTTTTGGTCATTTGTTTTGAATTGCTAGGTGGACCCGCGCTATGTCGAAAGTATACGCGAAAATTTACTGCTCTGCTCGGCAGTAGCAGCTCCTAATGCACGATACAATTCCAATCAAGCTGGTAGACAGCTCAAAAATGTTGGGGGGGGGGGGGCAGCTGAAGTTACGGTGGGACCGATCCAACCATATTATAGTTCATCGCCATATTATAGTTACTTTGTAAGCCTACAGTGAAAAGGGCCAGCAAAAATTTAGGGGGGCCCGGGCCCCCTAGACCCACTTAGAAACGGGTCTGATTCCAATCCCATCGCACGCACTGCATAATTTCAGTGTTTCTTCCAGACATGTTTTTGGGGGCACTACCCCCCGGAGTTCTGAGAGTGACCCTTCCGGACGAGACCAAAATAATACGTCTATAATATAATAATAAATAAAATAGTACCAGCAGTACCCCTTCGGAATGCTACGTGTGGCCCCCCCGGAACATTTTTTCTGAAAGAACGATTGCATAATTTCCTTAGCTGTCATTATGGATTTTGCCACAAACTGTGAAGCTTCTCGCTTCGACCACAATCTTTTTCACACATTTTTGTCGCAGGTGCAAGAAGTATTTACTTTTCATCACTCGTGATTAACTGCTTCAAAGAAAAGCTCAAGTTCCTTTCATTTAAGGAGAGATTGATAGATAGAACTTCGATCGAGTAGCTAAATGTTTTTGACTTTGACCATGTGGCACCCGGATGTTGAGTTTCCATTTGTCGCAAGCATTCTTTTAAATGGTATAACACTGTTTCCTGGTAGACATTTAGCTGAGATGCAATGTCATGACTACTGTGTTCTAACCTTTTACCAAAATATCATCCAATTTGCTGTCATTAATCGTCCATTGTGAGGAGCATCTTCGACATCGAAATTTCCCGAACGAAAGTAACTGGACAATCTTTTGCCTGATGCTTTTGTTAATGTGGCACAGTTTTGCGGATATGGAAAAAATAAATATTGAATGAAACGAGTCGAGTATGGTTGTTTAGGTTTTCATTTTTGTCTTTCGTTTTTGCAGTCTTTCTTTTCTTTTCCTCTCTTGCTCTTCTACCTATTTCTTTTTCCTCAATATCTCTTTCATATATATTTATTAGCTCGAACTGGCAGCACTGCTACGATTGGAGTTTGTGTGGGCAAAAGACAAATTACTAACGTAGAGTTTTCCATGGATGTGTACGAATCAGTTCAACGCTGCTGCGGTCCCATATTGCGGTGTGCGTGGCGAGTAAATATTGTTAAAGTGATTGTTGTGTGTAATACCGCCTTAACGCAATGCTCACGGGTGCAGAACAAGGCGTGTTTATGAAATTCCAGCTGGCACGAGAGCGAAATGCTAAGACGATTCACAGAGAATAAGTAGAGTCCTGTGGTGAAGCTGCTCTACCGTAGCTGATAGTGGCGAGATGGTTTGCTACATTTCAGGCGGGACGACAGTCAACAGACAAAATGCACGGTGGAGGGCATATGCGAACGGCTACGGACAAAATTCTTCTTGCAAGGCTACGGACACTGCTTGACGGTGATCGGCGCTGGACTTGTAGTGAATTGGCGCAAGAGCTGAACATTTCTTCCGGATCAGTGTTCCGTATGCTAACACAAGATCTTGGAATGCGGAAAATTGCAGCCAGATGTGTACTCCATGCCCTGACCGAGGTTCAAAAGTGGCATAGGTGGGAATGTGCGCGCCTACGAGCCTGAATTGGAATGTCAGTCGAATGAATGTCGCCACCCAGAATCTCCACGACCGAAAAAGCTTAGGCAAGAGCCAGCAAACTTGAAGATGATGATAATAATGGCATACGAACAAGAAGACATTATCCTGTCACATCAAGTTCCACCGGGCGTTACCGTCAATGCTGCATACTATACTCTATACCTCAGTCACCATTTGCGACCAGCATTGCGGCTCAAACGTCCACACCTCCTGGATTCTATAACAATTGTCCTACAGAACAATGCCAGATGTTATACAGCCCATCCAGTACAGACTCTGTTATGACGATGGGGTTCAGAGGTACTGAGGCACCCGTTATACTCCCCGGATATGAGCGCCTGCGATTTTGTTTTTCCCCAAATGAAATACCCTCTCAGGGGTAAATGGTTCAGAGGCATTCCGAGCATCGTTCGTGCCTTAGGGCGCACTGTGAATACCCTCTCACAAAGTAGGGCTTTGACAGGTATTCAACGGTTACCAGACATTTGGAGAAGGGTTCAACGGCTGGGGAAGACTACATCGAAGGAAAGTAAGCTTCTTGAGGTGAGTGATTCACTACATTCCATTTCACAACTATATAGGCACTTCAAGTTAACATTTTTAATTTTGTATCATATTGAAACATTCAGATAACAAGTGTTCTGCGCTTGCACGGGGTGTGCAGGTTTTCTAGTATTACTAATTACAACGATATTACATGTTAATCTTTTATATATATATATATATATATATGTGTGTGTGTGTGTGTGTGTGTGTGTGTGTGCAGGGTGTTTCAAAACAACACTGACAACGTTTGGGAGGTAATTCCTGACACCAAGATAAGACAAAACTTTTGACCAACCTGGGTGCACAAATGCTTCCTTTCGGAGTTATAGCCTGCCGAAAACATGAAAAAATGAGCTTAAAAGCTCCATAGTTCTAAAATTATAGAACCTACAGTAGTCGGGTCAAGATTTCACTAAGGAACTAGTATATGTGCCCTATCCAAATATTCATGTTTCAGAACCCTGCGGTACTTCTCCAACAATCTTTATAAAGGTAGTTGGTGAGTACTTCGAATTATATGTCCGTAGTCAACTCCCTCTACGATAATTATTGCGTGAGTATCTTAGGATTCTGAAACATGGATTTTTGGATCGGGCACATATTAGTTCCTAAGTGAGTGACCCAACTACGGTAAGTCCCGTAGTTTTGGAACTATGGATCTTTTAAACTCACTTTTTCATTTTTTCGGCAGCCTATAACTCCTGAAGGAAGCATTTGTGCACCCAGATTGGTCTATGCTTTTGTCTTATCTTTGTGTCAGGAATAGATCCTATATATAATCCCTTTTACACTATGACATACAAACATAAACCCTTCATTTTGACCTCATAATCTGAAAATGTATCAGCCTATCTATTTCTTATGCAAACGTACAGAAGAAGAGTGCTTACTAGCTTTGTGGTAGAGCGCTCACGTGTGATATAGCCTCGCTGCGGAAAGGGACGTTAAACTCAAACTCAACTCAACTCAGCTCTAGTGCAAGGGGTTCTTGGATCGCGGGTTTAGTGACTTTGTGGTTGTTTACAACATCGTGTAGGTGCATATTATCCCATACTGTCCTATCACCGATTTTTTCGAAATCATCCCCTTTAACCGATCATCCGTCTCCTTCAAGCTATACAGCATAAATTTAGCACGTAAAACTATAGAAATTTCATTTCATTCTAGTGTCATTCAATCATAAAAGAAACAGTGACATGAAAATCGGTTAACTAAACCAAAAAAAGAAAAAAATGTAAAGAGCTTTAAGCCTGACACTATAACTTAGCAATCCATCAAGTATTTTCTCAGGATCCATCAGTGCAGTGGATCGCTACCTATAGGGTGAAAATCGTTGAGTACTTTTCATTTCTTAATTTTAAAAAAATGGTGGTAGAATTGACTACTTTTCGGGCATTTGTTTATAAATTTAATTTTATCATTCGTGAGACAAATGTATTAAAACTCATCAAGTTAAAGGATTACGCTTTTCCTGCATTCAAAAAATACAGGTAGGTTAGGTGAAAACTGCAACTGAAAGTATAATGTTTCAATATATTTCCAATAAAGAATAAAAAGCAACACTTCCTATAAACTTTCAAAAATATATAGTTAATAGTTTGAATTGTATTTATGTTACTCAAAAAATGGGGGCGTAGGCCCCCCGGCTAGATCCGCCACTGCAGAGGGTTTGCTACATTTGACTTAATTTGATTTTAGCGTCCCTTCCACAGCGAGGCTATATGACACGTGGATCTACAGCTTAACTGCTTGGAAATCAACCCGGATCTTCCACACCAAGGAAGGGTATTTTCTTGCACGCTGCGGAGTTCCGCCACTGTATACAAGTGTACTCATCCTTACCATGGCCCCTGACAATCTTTTCTAATAATACTTAGAGCCTATATGTTCTAACATAAACTCTATAATTTCTAAATTTTCTCACTGGTCGTATCTTATCATGGATACATACACACTAGTGATCAAACGTGTTTTGTTGCATAAAATATGCAGTTTTTAAATTCCTTTTAGTTGATATATT
This sequence comes from Thermobia domestica, assembly GCF_964235325.1. Lineage (NCBI taxonomy): Eukaryota > Metazoa > Arthropoda > Insecta > Zygentoma > Lepismatidae > Thermobia > Thermobia domestica. Next base: position 347,196,930 of record NC_137455.1, read on the forward strand.
TCCAGCTCATATGGTTCGGATTCCACGTTATTCAGTAAGTCCACGTCTCATATAGCCTCGCTGCTGAACGACACGTTAAACTCAAAATCAAATCAAATCAAATCAACTGTTTCTAAATGCATTAACATACATTTCCGGAGTCTTCACAAAATTTCCACGACTACAGATTGATTTATAATCACTGAATTTTGTGCGAATCTATAAAATCAGATATTTTTGAATGCATTTCGCAATAACTAGGGAACATTATTAACTTCATTTCTTCACGAAATTCGAATCCCTAAAGTATGCATTTGTGAATGGCTTGTGTATATACAGGTACATGTAAGTTCCTTTACTCTGATATGGAACGCCACTTAGTGTTTTCTCGTATTAAAAAATAACGCATGTTGAATTATAGTTTTTTCATCCCTTGCTGTGAAACTATACAGTTTTTCTCACTGGTTCATATGAAATCTCGCATTTTAATCAGGGCTAAAAGTAGATCTGAAAAGGAAGGAGAACGCATGACGACACGCCGTTACCCTTGCCTATCTTTGCCCATTGTAATTGTATGAAGTGGGGGGACGCTATAGATATCTTTTGGAAGTGTTAAGGTCGACGTCCCCTTGCGTCCCCCCCCACTTTTATCCCTGATTTTAATGTGAAATAACACCTCTTGCAGCTTGTCAGTATAGTTTATTAAATCATCCGCTATCATTTTCATCAATTTTTACATTTAACAGTTGTTATCTTTATGTTCATTCGTTAATAGTAATTTACAAGAACACTTTAAAAGAGGACCAAATAGATGCACTTACGTATTATTATTATTATTATTATTATTATTATTATTATTATTATTATTATTATTATTATTGTATAGAAATATGAAATTTTTGGAGATAAAATTGAAAGTTGATATGTAAAGTTGAATTTAGCAGAGTAAGGAGAAATATGAGGCACACAAATAGAAAACGTCGAAATTATCTCGAATTTCTTCCCAGAGTTGCGCGTCCACCGATTCTACACCCACCCTCTGCTGGGGCTCCCTCGTTATTAAATGGACAGCGTACATGCCTTTGGCGTGGAAGACCCGGGTTCGATTCAAGGCGTGAGCTCATTTGGTTCGGATCCCACGTTAAGCTATAGATTCACGCCTCAAATAGCCTCGAAAGCCACCCTCTGTTGAAGAAAGTTCTGTATCCGCCCCCTAGATAGCACATAGAACATATCTAGATTCGCAGTCTCTGTGTTAGAATGTACAGTTGTAGAATCTGCAGGATTTAAAACGAGGAGGGGCGGCGAAAAATATTAAAAGAAACAAATTCGAGAAATTTGTTGAATAATGTTTTACCAAGAATTAAATCATAGAAAAAAAAGATGGCAGTGCAATATTGTTAAAATACTTAGTCTACTAATTACAATAACTGCAACAAGTTATAATTACAAGATTTCGAAATTGTATTTATAAAATTGATAACGTTAGACTGCATTTTGGAAAAAAAAAAGTAAGAAGTAAAATGGCTATAATTCATAATATATGAATTCAACAGCAAGAAAAAAATTAGTTATATTTTTATTATATTCAAATAAAATTACTTTTGTGTAAAAGTTTAATTATATGCTATTCATTTGAAATTTTTGAAATAGGGTGTTGTAAGAAATACATCAGTGTTTCTCAGCATCTTTATTGTTTGCTAGAGTCAGCGCAATTCCATGTTAGAAGCAATTTACATCAAATAACAGTTTCGTTTCACATTGTGAAATAACAGATTTCCAAACTACGTGCATTCAGTAATGAAACCGGAAGAAATAGATCTGTAACTTCCGGTTGGAACGGAGAGATGAAGTCAGAACTAGTGATTCGGACGCTGAATCCGTATGCAAAGCAATTTCTAGCTCTCTGTTACAATTCTTTCACAATGTAGGAATCAATTTTGAAACCGGAACTTGCACTTGATTTTACTTTTTCCGTTTTCAGTAGAAGAATAAGTGCTGAGTTGAAATCTATTGTTGGGAAACTGCATCTATATCAAAAATCCGTTTGTTGCCTTTGAACCGGAAGTGATAGATTTCTTCTACTTCCGGTTTAATAGAAGAATAAAGTCAGAGACGGAGTCTACTTTTGCAGTACTGAATCTATATTTTTTTAAAAACTGATTTTCACTATCTATTATCGTTTTTCCACTATGCGACCGGTGTTGAACCAGAGATCATACATTTCCATAACTTCCGGTTTCAACAGGATAAAAGTCGAAGTGAAGCATTGTTTGGATTGGTAAAAGGACCTTCAACTACACACCAACAAATCGACAATTCTTTCTATCCCTATTATTGTATCGGCATACTCATATTTTGCTTTGATTTTACTTTATATAAACAAATTTTTAAAATTACTACGAACAACAAAGAACGAAAAACTGTCCAGGCTAATGAATCGTTAGAGTAACGACTACAATTTGCCAGCGTCTATATGCCAAAGAAAATAATTATAGAACATTAAATACAACAAGAATGTATTCAATTGTACAAACTGTTGTTTGCATTATTGAAATATGTAACAAAACCAATTCGTGGTGTACTAGCAATTGTATTATTACTTATCACTTTCGTCTGTCGTAGAGTTTTGACAATATATATCTATTATACTAAGTGTTTCTAGAAACACTGAAATTCAGTTACATACTGCATAAACCCTCTTTCCAAGCCTATCACAAATCTACATACTGTCTGGCCAGGAAGTTCTTTTACACTCAATTTTAAATTACGATGTATTATCAAATTGCATAGAAGTTAATGAATACATTTGTTATTAATATTAAACTGGCAGTCATTGGTTTCTTACGATGCCCTTGTTAATCAGCAAACTTATCTGAAAATGTTTAATGAATGGTTCCTTTCCGAGTTGGCAGCGAAAGGGAATCGCCGACACCATAATTTTCAACAGGACAGCGCGCAAACCCATCACACTTTGTCCTTCCCCGAACGCCTGAACGAAACTTTCCCAGTTGCTGGATCCTGCGTGAGTCAGAACGGCTCCCGACTCCAAGAAGCTCGGACATCACCACACTCGATCAGTAACGACGAAGAATGGGGAAAGGGTCGAACACCTCCTTGTTGCTTCATTCCCCCTCTTTCAGAGATGTTGTATTGTAGTGTAACTCAAGTCATATAAAAGTATTATTTTCGCTATATATAAAATATTGCTGCTGCGAGAAAAATGTCTCTACCGCTCCGCTTGCATCCCCCAAGAAATTAAAAGTGGCGTCGCCACTTCACTCTGCGGTATTGAAAAAGACAAGGTGCGATAAAGCCGATACAACGATAACGAGTAGGTGAAAGATGCAATTCGTGCAGGATTTCAAAAAGTTGTCACGCAATTCGTGCAGCATATGCTGTTGCACATAAACAATCGGATATGGAGACGCATAAAGTTATGCTTCGAACATGGAGGAACCCACATATACCTATTAGATCTATGGGATGTAAGCAATACATAATCACAAAGTGAGAGTAACGGAACTTCTCGGCCAGGTTGTATATAACTGTTTAACAGAATTTATACACGTTGCATTATCTACTAGAAAGCATAAGAAGAAATATGTAAGGCTCTCAAATGTCCCGGTTTAGTCATTACAGCTACAAATTTACATCATTCGACATCCTAGGAATTATTGGGAAATCCAATTGTTCCATTTCTCTCCAAAGAATAAGTTAAGATCATTCGTATAACATTTTAAAAAAATCTTTTATTAGTCATTGATACTCACCTAATAAGAATAATCTTCTCCATGTCATTCATTTTTGATTAGTTTTGGTCACTTATTTAGTTTTTTCTGATATTTCAGCAAGCGTTAAGTGCAAAGCAATGAATTAACTGTGAAATTTCATAAGATGCCTCGGTTTCCTAGTCTATGATTATGATAGCCCTATCCATATCTACACAGAGAAAAATCCATTCTCCGGATAGCGTTATATTGTACAAATATACGGTATCCTCTCGCTTACTGTAGAAATCAGTACGGAGCATACGTTATCCGTATGCTACATAGGCACTACACTTAGATGTTACATCATGCCTTTGCAGGATGTCTGACATCTAACAGTTTTCTGTATCTCACATGCATATACTTATGTTACCTTCGTCAGCTATATATTATATACGTCCATTTGTATGTGAGATCCTGACCACCTATATTGTTTCATATGGAAAGTACGTATAGATGTAACACTTATACAGAAAGTAGTATAAAACATGCGTTTTCAGTTATACGTCTGCTGTACGTTAAGTCCAAAAACTACAGGAATTACGCATGTAACCTATCTTTTTAAGTGCGCCACCTACATTTTTTTCTCAGTGTAATCTCATCTTTTTATTACTACTTTATGTTCTATTACTGATGTAGATTTAAACCTGATAAAAAGCGTACGCCATTGCTTGACATCACTTTGAGCAGGTGCAAGAGATGTAAAATCACATAATATGAATGTTGTACAGATTTTTTTCGGAATTACTTTTATTAAATTATACCAATTCCAAGAAAAATAAGAGCAATGACTTTGACATTCCTCAATGTTCAAATCATGCAAATAAGGCGTCACATGTGATTCTATCATAACGTATTTTAGGTGATGAAAGCCAGAATCTCCAACATGACAACAGAACTTGGAATTTCTTCCCTTTACCGATACTAGTAGCTACCAAGGTTTTCAGCTTCCATATAAAAGATTTTTAGAGTGTTCACTCACTTAGAGCGACAGTCTCTCTTTCTATCATCGGTTGTATTCTAGTGGCAGCCAGTAGGCCTACTATTGACGATTACACGACAGCGCATTTTATACTTTAGATACGGGATACCGTATTCTCGCGTGTATAAGCCGCACTCATTTATAAGCCGCATCCTTAAAATTTAACTTTACTTCCGTTAAAAAAATATTTTGTTCGTTTACCGGTAATTGTTGATTCAAATCAACAATAGCGGTATTTGAGTTAACGTGTTTGTTCCTGTATTGAATTGTTGTTTCGTCTGATTGTGGCTTTGTGGATTTGTTTTCTATACGTGTTTCTTGTGATGTGCGGTAAATACCGTACAACAAACGCAAAAAATTAATACCGTAATTATCTTTAAGCCATTTTAAATCATTCGCGTGTATAAGCCGCACCCTACATTTTCGTTTGTTTTTTCGTGAAAAAAAGTGCGGCTTATACACGCGAGAATACGGTATATTGTTCCACTTCTATCAGCACATTTTAAAGAGGGCGCAACTTATGGTAATAAACGTAGTACTTCAGACGCCCAAAGGCATAATGATGAATTGAGCAGCAATTAAAACTTTTTTACTGAAATGTCGATGGAATTGAGGAAATCCTAACTTCCAATTGTCTGTAAAATGCCAAAGATGATTTGATTGATTTAACCACCTATTGGTATTCGCTCCATACAATTGTCCATTTCCTTATTTTTAAATGTCCATCGAAATGTATTTCGGAAAATAAGTAGCATTTATTTTTCATATTACAGGTAACGTTACATAGTTTTAATTTAACCTGTAGCAAAATTCACTTCCAACTATGAAATCATGTGAACGTTCAATGCACTGTAGATTGAAATTGCTTCGTCTTTTGCATCGTCACTTTTGTATACAATTGCTCGTGTTTTTTCAGATATATCATCGTCTTGTCTCCGGTCATTACTAACTTCCACCGATCTCCTGACAGACAGTGCTCGTACAGTTTCCTTTAGTTGGTTCCCACACCTTATAGACAAAGTTGAGACGTAACATTTTGTGAATGGCATGGTCGATGTTTGGTTAAGACACGCCGGACCTATGGCCATAATACTCTGTGTTGGTGGATTTTTTTGACGCTGTCAACGTCTTAATTCTGTGCAACATCGGTGGTGTCAGCTTCACTGAAGTCCATTTTGGATGTGACTTAGTCGGTGATACTTACATAGTTCGGATGCTGTTGCATTGCATTTCGACGCACTATGGCACTTATAATAGAGCGTTCAATGCTAAATTCGTGTTCGTGACACTGTTTGCTATGCTGAAACAACTGAAATGTGTATCAGAAAGTGGCACATCTTCCTCAGAATCAGCTCACTTTTGGCGCCATTAGATTTCACACGACACGTATACTTTGCCAACAAACATATCATCAGTAGTGTAACTTTCTGCAACAGTGGTGTAGCTTTCATGTTTCTGCGCTGCAAATCCGTGTCACCGTTCTCTTTGCATTTCGTCTATATGGAAGTCTATCTATTGACGTATCACTTATACAACGTATGCATATAGATAAAGAGGTAAGTTGGAAATTAGACACCCCTAAAGTTATAATTTCGGAGTTGGAGTAAAGTCCTGGAGAAAGTTTGAGAAGATCCGGTGCAGAATTGCGAAGCGTGCCTCATGACATCACTTTGAAGTAATTTAAAAGTAAACATGTTACACTCTTGCAAGTTCCCATTTGGTGCATCACATTGTGGAAGAACATTCGTTTTTGGACAGAATCATCAGTATCACAAAATGTGGAAGCGATCATATGAACCAGAATTGCAACAACAGATCCAAGTACTGCCCGGCCTAGAAAACTGCCGCAAGAACAAGGGAATCTTAAATTGATGTTCATAGTGGCCTATGATGTGGAGGTTGCCTTACTCGATTATGTGCCAGATATTAGAGCATAATTTTTGTCCTGCTTTACGGAACCCTTTGTCATAACACTACTGCTATGAATTTCAACGGTGGTAATGTGAGGTCCTTGTATATCCCCCATACTTCCCAGATATGAGTAATGAAACTTTGATCTCTTCCCTCAACTGAAGGAATCATTTAAAGAATAATTCTTTCCCATAAAAGACGCCAATCCACACACGATAGGGTGCTCTGTCATGAACATCAGTACGTAAATAAAAAAAGAAACGTCTACTGGTATCACCATCGGACAGCACTGTAAGAACAGTCCATAAGTATAATCGGCGATTACATTAAAGTAGAATACCGGGACACTTTTGAAAATTTACAGTAGTCTATAGTTATGTGCTTGCTCTTAGCTAAAATATCACAATTAAATCTACGACGTCTTAGTGAACTACATTAAAGCCATGTAAAGTGTTTGTGCTCTTTGGGTGTGTTGCCATGACATTCTTTCCAATTTTCGTGTTGTGCCTAAAGCTATGCCCTCAACTTCTTCTTGTTTAGCGGTACTTCCTTCAATTAATTTATATTTTTAACAAATGGAACTACTTCAAAACAGTGAAGTCTTTATGCTTGTACTTTATTACTACTGATACTTGCGTTTTAATAATTTAAAAGTTATTTGTATACTCTGAAAATTGTATTCTAATAAATTGTGAAACATCAATATTCAAGTGAAAAAGAATAAGCATAACAAATTGAGATTATAGCTACAAGAACAATTTATTTATTTCCAATTTGTAATTATTCCTTTATCCATATTGCATAATTCCGAAAAGTGCATCAAGTAAAGAGGAAGACATTTAATGCGCAAAATTTATCACAATGTGGCAACCTAGCAATGTGATAGATTAAAGAAATATGTCAACAGTTTATTGTGATTAGACGCAGATAGATTAGATATGTTTATCGTCCTCCAACGATTCCACCACCTAAGCTCCCGTGTCCACCATAGCCATGTGGAAAACCACGCCCAGACGAGATTCCATATCCATGGGGACCATAGAGCCCTGGAACAACTTCATGAGCAGATTCCATAGCCATAACTACTAACTCCACCTGTATGGAAAAGAAAATATTTAAGAAAATTCTCGATAAAACATTTCGTAACAAAATGAATACAATAAGGTTCTCCTATTTACTTTGGCATGTATTCAAAAATATATGATTTTATAGACGCGCATAAAATTCAGTGACTGTGACTCAAATTGTAGTCATTGGATTTTTATGAAAACTCCAGAAAATATATAAATTAGAAACAGTTGAAAATATCAACTAAAGGGGGTTTAAAAACTATATATTTTATGTAACAAAACTCGTTTCCATAAAATAGTATCCAGAATAAGATACTGCCAGTGAGTAAATTTAGATATTATAGAATTTGTTTTGGAGAATATGTGCCCTACGTATTACTAGAAAAGATGATTATGGGGCCATTATGGGGAAGAGTGCACTTGTATGCAGTGGTTAAAGTCCGCAAGTGCAAGGAAATACACGATCTTGGCGTGGAAAACCCAAGTTCATTTCCAGGCGGGAGCTCATGTGGTTCATCTTCTACGTCAAGCTTTAAGTCCACGTCTCATACAGCCTCGCTGCTGAAAGGGACTCTAAAATCAAAACCAGACCAAATTAAACTCATCCTCACAGTGGCGGGTTTAGCCCAGGACCAGAAGAACTATGTCCTGTTTTTTTGTAACATAAATAATTGAAACTATCCTATTATTTATATATTTTTGAAATTTTATAATAATAAGTGTTGCCTTTTATTCTTTATAGAAAAATTTTTGAAACATTAAATATAGTTTCAGTTTCAGTTTTTTTTTTATTATTTTGTTTTGTTTTGTTATGCAATGTGTACAACAATACTTGAGGTCCATAATGTCAACGTCCAGGGCCGTGGCTAGCCCAAAAGTTTAGGGAGGGGCCGGCTGAAGTTAGGGGGACCGATCCAATCATATCATATCCATATTATAGTTCATTTGCAAGCCTACTGTGAAAATTTTAGGGGGCATCAAAAATTTAGGAGGCAGTTCCCCTAGACACCCCTGGATATGGGCCTGCATCCAACGTAGCTATAATATTCATTGGAAGAGAGTTAAGTTGGGAACTTCTGTAAGACCAACGGAAAATTGTAAACACAAGATAAACCTATTACAGTCAGAGTTCTGGATCCCCTCTCAGTTTTTATCTTCTAGATCCGGCACTGATCTTCCGCTGAAGAAAGTTCTGGATCCGACACCTGCATAGCACGTAGAACACTATTCAAATATAGGCTGACAGTCTCTCTATTAGAATGTACACTTGACATGGAATCAGGGGCGGATCTAGGACGGACTTCTGGGGAGGGGGCGGCTGGTTGTAATACTTAGAGCTACTTTTAAGAGCTCCAAACTGTGGGATGGGTTTTATTTATATATAAAATTTTCAAAAGTTTCCTCTTCTGGAGGAGCGATCGCCCCGATCTCCGCCCCCCGCTGGATCCGCCTCTGCATGGAATTTGCAAGATTTAAAACCAGGAGTGTGAGCGTGTGTCCTCCCCCACTCCCATTCCATTTTAATTTTCCCAGTTTCTCTTGGCTGAAGTTGAATAAGGCTCCATGGATTATACGTCGACGCAAACTTTATGTTAGTTTTATCTTTTTCAAGGAGTTGGCAGTACTGTGAATGGCGACTTGTATCTTTTGTTCATCACGCGAGGAATGAGACGTGGTGGTGACTTTATATAAAAATAGTCCCTTAAAATCTAATGTAATCGAAGAACATTTTTACTATTTTTGATACTTTGACTATATTGCCCTAATGGTAAATCCTTATAGCACTTTTTGATATACATATTCTTTGTAAATAACATTTCGTGTAAATATTATTAAAATTTCTCTCTGTCATCATAAGCGCAAGTATACCGACGTTAGATAGAGAAGGCGCGGGAACTATTGTGCGAAGGGGACGCCATGAGAAAGAAAAGATGTGAACTACTCAGCAAAGAAATCAATCAATAATCTGATCATCATTTATGTTATGGTGTTAAAATATGTATGAGTGAAGTGTGGAACTTATGTCATTTCGTCACTGACGTATGTTAAAGTAAATTTCAACGAAAATGCTTTAAAACAACTTATTTTGTCTAAGATTGGAAATGCCACGTTGTCTCAGTTCCTCACAAATGTTGCTGTTCTAGAACAAATACCAAATCAATTATTGAATTTACTTATATTAGCGATAAAGTAACGTAAGTAAGACAAGGGATAAATTTACTTCTTTAATTGTTAATCAGTGGCACCACAAGTAACTTTACGGTCGACTACCCAGCCGGACAATGGAAATTGGAGTTATTCAAGGAAGTCTGAAATTTATTCAAAATTGGGAAGAAGAATCTAATAAGGGATTGCCCTCCAAAAGAGTCCACTAACCCCCCCCCCCTTCTTCTTGTGAAATCTCCAAAATCGAAGTGTTGTGTGAATTAGTGCTCAGTGAGTAACGTGTGTAAAGTAATCATTTCTCTTATCACGCAATGAGCCGGCTTCGTCGTCATATCATATATTTTTTGAGTTAAAATTTTAAAATTCCTTTTTTTATTTTTTTTAGTCTTTTATTAACAAATACATGGGCTTAAATTCATTATGTTAAAATGATAAAAAGAAAAATCTAAAATACAAAACTTCAAAAGGTGTCAATAATAATCATATTAACAAAATACAGAAGAAAGTATGTATATGAAATGTGTAATATTTTGTGCTTGAGTAAAACCATTTTCGTGTATATTTCTTGTTTTTAGTTGTAATCCATGTTTCTCGTATCGATCACTACCAGAACGGTAAGAATTCAGTAGTTAATATCATAGCACTTGAGTGTATGCGAAGTTGGCGTGTCACCGAAGGTGGGTACGCGCATATGCCAGTTTGGTTCGGACTCATCTCAAGTTGCAATCTGGTGCAGTTCCTCATACGAATTCTAACCACTAAAATCACCATTAGTAAGGCGTACCGAACAAGATTCGAATTCAGAAGGTCATAAGAATGTCTTCCCGAAAGGGGACAAGTGGGAATCGAACCCCACCATGTTATAAGAATGACCTTCCCGAACAAGAACACGAACCACTCGTGTTATAGGAGGAGCTGCGAAAATTATTGAAATTTAAAAAAATAGTGGAAATTTCTTGAATAATATTTAAAAGTTTTATAATTTTTCTTAAGCTTTTACACAATTAAAATATAAGAAGATAGATGGCACTAAAACATTCTTTATCTACTTAATCCAGTAATTGCAATAACTGCAACAAGATAGAACAAGAACAATCTAAAAATTTAATTTATAGTAAAATGTTTTGCTTTAGACTACGCTTCTGTATGTAAAATGGTTGTAATTAGTAATATATGACTTAAGAAGTTTAGTAACACCAAGAAGAAAGTACAGTTATATTATATTTAGATAATATTATTTAATATTTCAGGTAGATATGCTTGTTTTATATTAACCTTTTGAAAATTAGAAGTAGAAAGAAATACATTTTTGTTTCTTAGCATTCTTATCTTCTGAAGTCCGCGAAATACCTGACCCAAAAATAGGCATTTTATATCATTTCTCATTGTTATCCATCAGGTACACTTAGTTTCTTTATTATTTGTTCTTAATGTGTTTTTACTTACATCTATGCCGAAGCAAATAAACTCATAATCTAGAATGTTATACTTGATCAATGCGGGGGTGCACACCTACTTTTTTTCACCCTTATGGAACATATAATATGAATATGTCTCGTAATATAATTTTCACAGACTTTTTAAGAATTATTTTTATCAAACTATAACAATTCCAAGATAAATTAATAAGAGCAATAACTTTGACGCTCCCCAGTGTTCAAATTATGAAAATAAGCATTTCGATGTGATTACCATATCGTATTTAGCAGTGTAACGGAAGCCAGAATCTCCTATACGAGTATGACGACAGAACTTGAAATTTGTCCTCTTCACTGATACTCGTAGCGACAAAGATTATTAAGTTCTATATAGAAGATTTCGGAATGTTCACTCAGTTATTATGACAGTTCCTTCTTCTATCATCGGTTGTATTCTGTGCAACAACCAGTAGTCTAAACGATTACCCGACAGTGCGCATTTTCACTGTAGAAGCCTTCCTTGCAGGTATATATGGCATATGCTATTCCACTTTTATCAGGACATTTTCAAGAGGTCGATACTGTGCTTACCTTATGATAACAAACGTGGTATTTCAGACATGAAAATCTTTGAGTTTTACGTCCCACGGTTATGCCGGGTAGGCTAAAGGAGACGGTGATAATGAGAAATAAATGAAATGGTGGAATGAGGAACATGGGAGGAAACGGGAGAATCCCGAGGAAGCCCAGGTACACTGTGTTTGTCCACCACAAAGTTCACTTGGCGCGTGCTGGGATCGAACCAGGGAACCAATGCATCAGAGGTGAACGCTCTATCACTGAGGGCTCGTTTATTAAAAAGCATGTGTATACGAAGTATATGTGTATTAACATACTAATTTAAAACGTGGAAGTCTTCTGTCGGTGGACACCTTCTGGCAAAAATCTGAAATGGCACTATTAGACTGAACGCCTTGTACTGACTGAATTCCACCTAGTCCATACAACTGGGGTTTTCGTTGTTCTTAAATGTCCATCGGAACGTGTTTCTGATAATAAGTACCATTTATTTTCATATTGTAGGCAACAGTACATAGCTTTAATTTTCCCTGTAGCAAAATAGAGCTACAACCATAAGACTGTGTAGAAAAGGTTCAATGTACAGACGACTGAAATTGTTTTTTGGACAGTCACTTCTGTAAATAATAGTTCATGCCTCTCTAGAATAGGTAATATATTTGTGTATATATATCGACGTCTTATCTCTGGTGACCTGGTGACTACGAACTTCCACCGATTTCCTGCCAGATGGTGCTCGAACAGCTTTCTTCAGTTGGCTCCCGTTCCTTACGGGGCAGTTTGAAACATAGTATTTTGTGAGTGGCAAGGTCGATGTGTGGTTATACACAAGAACGCTGCCTACAGCATTTTGTGTCGGTGGATTCGTTGACGTTCTCAATGTCTTGATTCCACGGAACACCGATGGCGTCAGCTTCAATGAAGCCAATGCGGTTTAGCACCTATAATATGTACACAGTTCGGGTGCCGACGCATGGTCTGACCGAGGTCTGGCATAGGTGGCATAGCTGTAGAATGTACGCGCTTACACCTGCAACGTTACAATGAGGAAAGTGATGACTTCCAGCACCCCATTATTGCAAGTGACGAAACGCGGGGAAGATCCTACGAGCCTGAATTGGAACGTCAGTCGAATGTATGGTGCCACCCAGAATCTCCAGGACCGAAAAAGCTTAGGCAAGAGCCAGCAAACTTGAAGTTGATGATAATGTCATACGACCACGAAGGCATTATCCTGTCACATAAAGTTCCACCGACCGTTACCGTCAATACTGCTACTATACTTCATACCTTAGTCACCTTTTGCGACCAGCATTGCGGCGCAAACGTCCACACTTCCTGGAGTCAGGACCTATTCTCCTGCACGGCAATGCCAGATGCCATACAGCCCATCCAGTACATACTCTATTACGACGATGGGATTGAGAGGTACTGGAGCATCCGCCATACTCCCCGAATATGAGCCCTTGCGATTTTGATCTTTTCCCAAAAATGAAAGAATCTCTCAGGGGAAACGTTTCAGAGACATTCCCAGCGTTGTTCGTGCCTTAGGGCGCACTATCAACACCCTCTCACAACGTGGGTCTTTGACAGGTATTTAACGGTTACCAGACATCTGGCGAAGGGTTCAACGGTTCACATTTGTATTTAATAAATTTTATAATAAATTAATTAAAAAAAATAGCCCAAGCCGTCATTTAGCCTCTACCTAAAACATCATTACCATATAAATAAGGTTTTGAGGCTTTCAGAGACATATGCACTTCAAACTTACAGGAAATAGTCTACAGCTAAAGAAAATGTATAAATCAAAAAATCGAAAATTTTGACCCCAAACACGCACTTAACATTCATCTTTAACGGAATAATGCGTGCTGTGATGTACACCTTCGTTGTGTTTCACGCTTTACAACTATATATATATATATATATATATATATATATATATATATATATATATATATATATATATATATATATATATATATTTATGTGTGTGTGTGTGTGTGTGTGTGTATGTGTGTATGTATGTATGTATGTATGTATATGTATATGTATATGTATATGTATAAGCAGAAAACAAAACTTAGCAGCACTGGCGCAAATCCCGGGGTCGAAGGGGACGTGTCCCCCTCCAATCTTGGAACTGGGGGCACTGTTCTCCCCAGTAATCCGATTTGAAAAGTGTTTTTCTGGGGAGAAATATAATGATTTGTGTCCGACTGCCACAAAGTAAAATGAGATGAAATTGATATCCCCCAGAATAAGCCTCAAATCTCCCCGCCTCTCGATGTTGAAGACAACTCTGCTCCCTGATCCTCCACAGCATTGTTTTTCAATGTCATAAATATTTTGAACATCGCTTTAAAAAGAATTATGGGAACAGTCTTACCCGTCTCCCCCAATACTGAAGATAGATTTGCGCCGCTGCTTAGCAGCATGCGTTATTCCGAACACGGGACGTTAAACTGGTATTGGCGGTCCATAACACTGCCTTCCGGAGCTTAATTCTATTTTCACTGCTGCCATGGTTTACCTTTCGTCTACATTGAACACACCTTGGAGTCAGAGCATATTTGAGAATTCTGTTGGCAGGATATTTGGAAATTATCCCCTTTAACGAATTCCTAGCTCTCCCATTGCACATTGCTTAAGTATACATTTCTGGATCATTTGTTTATTGTAAGTCCCTTTACACTGATATGGACTGCCACTCTACATTTTCTCCAATTCAAAAAGCAAATTGAATTATAGCTTTTTCACTCCCTATCTCCGAAACTATACAGTTTTTCCCACACTTCCGTATGAATTCTCTTATTTTCATGTGACAAATGGCCTCTTACAGTTTGGTCAGTATAGTTAATTAAATCATTCGTCATCATTTTCATCTTTTCTTATAGTCATTGGTTATTACCTTTATGTTCATTTATTAATAGAAGTATCCTCGTCGCCAAAAGTGCCTTTACATCGCCGTAACGGGTATGTGACACCGCAGTACTCTAAGGAAGGGATGGTTGCATAAGAAATTTTGATTAATTTTGAAGAGTTTTTATTTTGACTAGAGAAATAACGTAGGTATAGGGAGTAAGGGCATATATTTAAAGCATCAGTGCACTGCCATCTCTGAAAAGATTTGTATTCTCAGTTTTTCAAATTATTGTCTTATATGTTAAGTTAAAAACTGCTAACAACTGCTACTAGCGCTTTTCACTCTTCAGGAATTTACTACGACATGTTCGGGCTTGAATTATTTCATTTGCCTCACTGTAATTATTTTAAAATGGAAACTGATTACGCTGAACATGAATATGTTTAGTTGTCGTAAAGCAAGGGCCGTAATAAATGTAGATAAGGTTCTTATTATTATATAAAACACATAAGTATTAATTCCGTGTATAGAATAATATAATACAGTAACTAAGCAACATCATAATCACTAACGCCCGCAGGATTTTTTCTAGCGGGGGGGGGGGAGACCGATATAGAGTTTTTCGTTTTATTCCCTATATATAATAAGTTAACAGTCATAACATTGATAACGTATATCGTCTTTCGCCGCTGTAGCCAATTAGTCAGAACACTGATCTCCACATATGATGTCGAAAGAAAAAATAAATTGATATGAACAGTGATGTGATTAATTTTACTGCGCCCTGGATCGATCTATCTTCGATTTACTCATACTCCTCCAGGCCCCCTGCCCCAGGTATTTCAGCTGCAGCGTTATATATACGGTTCCATGTCAAACTGGCCTGACAAAAGGGAAAAGACCGAAAGGCCAGAGTCAATATGGCCCGCAACAAAAGGACCCGAGTCAAAACGGCCCTGCTTCAAACGGACCCGGGTTGAAAGGGGCCCCGCTACAAAGGGGCCCGAGTCAAAATGACCCAGGTCGAAACGTCTCCCCAACAAAAGGGCCCGAGTCAAAAGGGACCACGCTACAAAAGAGCCAGACCACAATGACCCCGCAACAAAAATGCTCGAGTCAAAAGGTTTCCGCAACAAAAGGGCAGGAGTCAAAAGGGCCCGAATCAAAACGACCCTCATCAAAAGGATCCATGACAAAAGGGCCCGAATAAAAAGGGACTTTCCTCAAACGAGCCCGGCTGAAAAAGAGCCCTGCTACAAAAGAACCCGAGTCAAACGGCCCGGGCTAAAAGGCCTCCGCAACAAAAGGGCCCGAGTCAAAAGGGGCCGAATCAAAACGGCCCTCATAAAAAGAGCCCGGGTCAAAAGAGACCCACGACAAAGTAACCCGAGTCAAAGGGCCCCGGATCAAAAAGGGGCATCGATGCAAAATGGCCCGAGTCAAACGGCTCGGCGTAAAAAGGGGACGGTTCAAAAGGTCTCCGCAAAAATGGGCACGAGTCCAAACGCCTTTCATCAAAAGGACCCGAGTCAAAAGGATCCCACGACAAAAGGGCTCGAGTCCCAAGGGACCTGCGTCAAACGGCTCGGCGTCAAAAGCGGACGGTTCAAAAGGTCTCCGCAAAAATGGGCACGAGTCAAAACGCCTTTCATCAAAAGGACCCGAGTCAAAAGGATACCACGACAAAAGGGCTCGAGTCCCAAGGGACCTGCGTCAAACGGTCCCGGTTCAAAAGGTCTCGGCAACAATAGGGCCTGAGTCAAAAAGGGCCGAAACGAAACGCCCCTCATGAAAATGGCCAGAATCAAAAGAGTCCCGCTACAAAAGAGCCCGAGTTTAAAACTTTCCCACGTCAAATAGGCCCGGGTCAAAAGGTCTCCACAACAAAAGGGCAGAAGTCAAAAGTGGCCCCTCTACAAAGGGCACGAGTCAAAACGGACCCGCGAAAAAAGGGCTTGGGTCAAACTTCTCCGCAAGAAAAGGGCAGGAGTCAAAAGGGCAAGAATCAAAAGGGCCGCGTCAAAAGGGTCCCACGACAAAAGAGCCCGAGTCAAAAGAGACCTGCCTGAAACGAACCCGGGTCAAAAGGTCAAGAGGGCCCGAGTCAAAATGGCCATAGTCAAAATTGCCAGGGTCAAAACCTCTCCGCAACAAAAGGGTTTGAATCAAAAAGACAAGAATCAAAACGCCCTTCATTTAAAGAACCCGTGTCAAAAGGGTCCTACGACAAAATGACTCGAGTCAGAATGCCCCGCGTCAAACGGGCTCGAATCAAAACACCCCTCATCAATAGGCCCCGAGTCAAAGGTTCCCAGTAAAAAGGGCTCGAGTCGCAAGGGCTCTGCGTCGAACGGGCCCGAGAGAAAAGGAGCCCCGCTACAAAAGGACCCGAGTCAAATGGCCCCCTATCAAAAGGGCCTGGATCAAAAGGTCTACGCAACAAAAGGACCCGAGTCAAAAGGGGCCGAATCAAAACGCTCCTCATGAAAAGGGCCTGGGTCAAAAGAGTACCACGACAAAAGGGTCCGAGTCAAAAGGGCCCTGCGTCAAACGGACCCGAGTCAAAAGGGGGCCTGTTACAAAATGCCCGAATCAAAACAGCTCCGCGTCGAAAGGGTCTAGGTAAAAAGGTCTCCGCGTCAAAATGGCCCTGCGTTAAAAGGGCCCGGGTCAAAAGGGATCTGCAACCAAAGGGGCCGAGGTATAAGGACGCTGCGTCAAAAGAGCCCGGGTCCAAAGGGTTCTGCGACAAAAGGACCAGAGTCAACAAGAAACTTCGTCAAACGGGCCCTGATCAAAAGGGGCACCACTACAAAAGGGCACGGATCAAAACGGACAGGCGTCAACTGGGTGCGAGTCAAAAGGGTCCTGCGTCAAAAAGGCACAAGTCAGAAAGACCCCGCGTCCAACGGGTCCGGTAAATACGGTTCCACGTGTAAAAAGCTTGAGATCAAAGCAAGAGTGGAGATCAGGCATGCAAAAGAGGATTGTGTCCTCTTAGTAAGTTGAAGTGTTTATGCAAATGAAGGAAATATATCTGTGGTTATTAATAACAAATAGTAAATTTGAATGATAATATTAGTTTTGTTTGCTTGTTGATTGTTTTGGAACAATCGCTATCGCTTAAGTCGTTCTCCATGAAAGTTTGCTTGCACTCCCGTCATAGGCGGACTGGGTGTATTAGGGCCTAGGGCGCTGTTACTATGGAGGGAGCTCAGACTATAACTCCAATTTCTAAAATAACGTACAATCAGTGGCGCAACGAACTATGAACTCGGGCGCCCATGCCCTCTCCAAAGCAAACCTGGTCTATCTTATACAGCAGCGTTACAGACAAATTTTGGTGAAATTTCAAAATAGATCAAAGCATAAATGAATATTGAATTAAGTCAAAGCACTTTACGAAAGGAGAAATACCCAGTGAAAACCCCTACATTAATTTCTTAGAGTAATAAATGTTAGTAAAGAGTGCGTTATTTTATGCAAAAATAAAGATGTTCAAAATATTTATTATAGCGCAAATTTTAAAACTTGTAACCGTTAATAATAGGGAATTTCTGAATTGGAATTTTCATTTTAAGGTTTTTTAGCATGTTAATAATAATAATAACTAAATTGCTTGTAATGAGGACAATTCAAAATTTCAATTTTGTCCACATCAAATGGTGCAGCACGTCGTTTGCAGACTACTGTACTGGATATTTTTGGCCCCTCCCGAAATAAAATCCTGGTTGCGCCACTGCGTACAATGAACATCTGCGATGAGCCATCGCGTTGTGCAGTTGTAAATTCGTTGTTACTTGATAGTATTTGCAAGCTATAATTTATCATTGGTCGTTGAAAATTTGATGTCACAGCAAGCACAGGATTTCCAGAAACAAACTTTCAAGAGAATGTTTTATAATTATTATTGCATTGCCACACGGGGTGTCTAAAAAGTCCCCTGACATGGATAACTATGTTGTTATCAGAGTTACAACAAAATGTAAGAGGGGAAACCGCCTACAAATATAATGTTTTTAATAGACAGTAACTTCATTCATTTATTTTGTGGGTCCGGGTAAATGGTAACGTTGCATTTTCATGTAACATTGGGCGCAGATAGAGTGTTCAGCCCAAACGGCTTGTCCGATTTGAAAAATTCTTTCACTTTAGATTGAAAACATCATATTTGGAGACCGTTTCCCCGCCTATATTTTGTTGTAACTCTGATAATAAGAGAGTTACCGTATGTCACGGGACTTTTGAGACACTGTATAGTAGCTGAAACACTAAAAATATAATAGCGAATAACTTTTGCTATGGAATGAACAGGACAACTTACTAAAAATTGTAACACTAAACAACTAATAATAACTTTTGACTGTGGAATGAACACGACAGTTTTACTGAAAATGATAAACACTGCTGAACCACTAAACAACTAATAATTTTAAAAAGTTAAGATTCTTTGCAGTTCAGCTTATGAATCGCGGAGTTTCTGAATAACTTCGTTCACAGACACTAAATTTAACATGTCTCTTTCCATATTCATTAGCAAAAATGTGTCCAAATGTCTTCACACAAACTAGTTCTGAGATTTGTTTACTCTAACTTTAACTTTGAGAAGCACCTTCCACATGTCACTTGTGTGCATGGTAGAGACAACGCATGTTTGTATACAATGTATAAATTATTAAAGCAAATAGACTGACGGAAATTGGTACAAAATTTTCCCTGCACATGACAAACAATTTTTATACAAAGTGTTTGCAGCATCATTGCAGCATCTTACCGTGAATCCCGTCTAAAGATGTTCCACCTTCCATAGCATGCTCAGATGCATAATCATCATCATCTTCTACGGATTCAGGGGCATCATTCTCTTCAGGATCATCAAAACCGAGAACGCTTTGTGACAGTGAAATACACGACAGAGAACTGCTGAAGCTCTTTGTATATTTTCTCCTGTTTTATATTTAGTTTTTTTTTTTCGGAAGAACTCTGAAAGCTCTTGCAGATACACCGTTCTTCTTGATTTCTGAAAACTGCTTAGGTTCCAGTATTTGGAGTTCTTTCTGCTGCTGAAATCTATCACTGACATATGTTACAGCTGTATTCAGAATTTTCGTTGAAGTTTTTTTATTCTGAATAAATCATTTTCACTTATATTTAAGTTCTTTTCCAGTTCATCTACTCTCCTGGCATTTTCTTCTTCTTTAAGTTTCTTCTGTGCAAAAAGTCTGTTTCCATTGCTATCTCTACAACAGATTGCGCAAGCTGTTGATTTATTTTCACACAAAATATTTTTGTGTTTTCGTAAAGCATTAAACATACATTTTTTGCCTCTATTTTCTTCTGAAGCTGCTGCTGCAAATTGTCTAGAAGTCTCCAGGTGGTAAGATAGTCAAATCAGTGAGACTGCAGGTATTTTGAAACAGGCTCCGTTTCCGTAAATAAGTCCTGAAACATAGAAGTCCTCATTACAGTGTTAAATTCTGTCCATTTATTCAGAAAAGTTTAGCTTAAAATTTTCATTTCGCATTAAAACCCCTGTTCTGTACATCATCACTGAGGAACAATAAAAATGAAAGAAATCTTGATGATAGACAGTCGTCCTCGTCTTGGCTTCATGTTTCGTAGCGAAACTCATTAGTGTCCACTACTGCATTCAGTGCCTTGTTTCTGCTCCATCATCGTGTTGTACCAACTTGTTGAACTTTTCGTAGTCTGTCATGTCCCTCGTGGCTTGCATCAATCATTTTCTTACAAACATCCTTTCTTTTGTAGTATTCAGACAGAACATGGCACTAGTTTCAAATAAATTTGCAGCTTCAGGGACCTACTCAGTCGAATTTGTCATAACGAAATTAAGAGAATAAGCCATGCATTGGGTGTAAATGATTTCAGGATTATCCTTCTCCAGTAATGCTTTAACTCCTTAATAGCATCCACTGAAGTTAGCAGCTCCATCAAAAAAGCAACTTACAATATCATCACAAGCATCAAAACATTTTTGTCACAAAGTACTCTTTTGATTTCATTATAAGTTACTTGTCTTGTAGTGTCACTGTTTACCATTGGCGTCTCTGGCATATACAATTTGGGGAGGACATCAAAGAAAGTTATTTAAATGGTGCTATCTAGCCCAAACTGTTTATTATCTTTAATTCCATTTGTTACATTTCTGCTTACCTTCACGGACCCCGTGAGGCATATCAAGAGCTCTGTTACACAGCCTGAATATTATATGACAAATAAATATAATTATTATTATTTATATGTTATTCTGTCGTTAGTAAATAAATTAAATTAGAACAAAATATTGAATATTTTGTACTTCAAAATATTGGGTTGACGCGTCCCCCTCGTCCCCCCGCCAGAGATGCCCAAACTGTTTACGACAACTACTAACAGCCGCTCAAATACTTGACCGTTTATAACGCAGAGAATTATTATAGCCAGCTGATTAAGCCCTGAAACATCTTGGATAGAATCAACCATTATGTTGAAAATGCCCGCTTTCTTGGCGTCTTCCACTGTTTTCTCCTGTTATTTTGTAAACTTTTTGATAGAAAATATTTTTTTAAAAAAATGCGCTGTTTTATCATTTTTGAATTATCAAATATAGACCTACAAGGTGTATTAACATCCATAAAGAACCAATCAGCCTGTGGTTAAATATGAACCCAGCTACAAACCAGGCACCAGTCTTCAACCTTGAAAGGGCCGCAACTACCCAACATTATGAAAAAAGGTCCCAGGTCCCAACAGCTCAATATGATGAAAAACATTCCTAGGACCGCAACTGCTCAATGAAATGAAAGAAGGGCTCCAACTGCCCAATATAATGAATAAAGGACCCAGGGCCCCAACTTCTCAATGTAATGAAAGAAGGACCCAACTGTCCAATATATTGAAAGAAGGGCCCAAGGCCCCAGATAAAACTAAATCACAGTTTCTGATAATAAAAGACCATAGTAAAAGATGGATCTAGCCACAAATCTAGTAACGAAAGGACCCTATTAAAAAAGATAACTTACTGATTGATGGAAGGGTGGAAAAGGAGTGTGTGTTGGTAGCATAATAACACTGAGCTACCGAATTATTTAGCTCTCTTTTGTTTTAGTTTTTCTTTTTCTTTCTTTCTTTATTCTTTCATCATTGTTTTCTTAGAGGGCCTAGGCCGCGATTGCGACCTAAGGGCCCTGGCCAGTCCGCCCCTAACTACCGTCTTTCTGAGTTTGTATTCTCGTGACATAGCCCAATCAAACTTTATCTATTGCTGACTTTTCCCTTACTTCTAAAATTCCATTTGTACTCCTGGATCAAAGTATAAAAATACATATTAGTATGAAAAATATTCTGTGGAAAACATTAGTTTAATTTTGCTGTGAGAAGACATGTGGATCTGTATACAGGGTTACTGAAAATTATTGGGACAGAACAATAATAACGACATGTCAATTGCATTGATTTGGAATGTGGTCACCATGGAAGGCATCTTGAATTCCGCCATATTGCATATCACACAATATTGTTTTAAATGTAAAAGGTTATGATTTTACACTTCAACTTAGACTTGAATATTACCACAAATGAGAATGTGAATTCATTTTTGACACATCTGTTTGAGACAGGGTGTGCTATGTTTTACATATGTATCAAATAGGGAAAGTATTATGACAGGGCTGTAACAAAGAGACGCATAGACGGAGTAAAAGCAAATGTTACAATTTGGCATTGGTGTATAAACTGCGTTAAATGATTTAGTGCACATCATGGCAGCCATCTTGAATTCCGAATATTGTATACCACATAATATTTTTAAATAGAAAGAGGTATGTTTTGAGTTTTGATTTAGAGTTTAACGTCCCGTTCAAAAGCGATGTTATATGAAAAGAGGTATGTGTGTCACATAAATTGATGCTAGAATCTTCGTAAAAACTACATTCATCGTCCGTTTCAAAAGCATCGGAGCCTACATTATTTATTATTTCCATAATTTCTTCGGACGAAAATATGCCACTATCATCAGAACCACGACTTGTCGCGGTAGTATTCATTAGGGATGGCCTTTTTAAAAAAATCTGTTTTTCGATTTTCGGGAATTTCATTTCTCGTTTTTTCGTTCGTTTTTCGAAAAAAAAGTTTTTCGTTTTTCGGAAATTTTTTCGTCTTTCAGTTTTCGAAAAAAAATTGTTTTCCGTTTTTTCGAAAGATTTTTCGTTTTTCGAAAAAACATCGTTTTTCCGAAAAAATCGTTTTTCGAAAAATTCGTTTTCCCTTTTTTGATGATTTTTCGTTTCTCGAAAAGTTTTCGGAATTCGTGGAATGATAATGTGGGAGGAAATGGGAGAACCCCGGGAAAATACACGGACACGATGTTGTCTGCCACGAACTTACTTGGTCTGGGATCAAATGCACAAGAGGTAAGCGTTCTAACACTGAGCTACCGTGCTCCTTGGATTTGGATCTAATGAAAGGTTGAGTTGATTTTGACTTTAACGTCCCGTTCAGCAGCGAGGCTATATGAGACGTGGACCTACTGATTAACGTGGAATCCGAACCACATGAGCTCCCGCCGGGAATCGAACCCGGGTGTCACACGCCAAAGGCGCGTACGCTAACCGCTAAGCCACGGAGGAGCTCGATCTAATGAAAGGATAGTGTGTAGTGCCTACTATTGACGAAACTCATCCAATCACGACCAAAATTAGTATGGTTATGGACTGCAATGTATTTAGTACACATGTTAAATATTATGGTGTTTGGGACTTTGGTTCCAGAGTTATTGCTAATCAAATTTGTGTTTTAAGTTAGTGATATCAAGAAATTTCACTAAGTCGCATTTTGATTAAACTCAAATGATCTTGACGAAAGTTGGTAGGATCGTAAATATTGACAAGCTTGGTATGCATGGAAGCTCATATAAAATATTATGATGTACAGACTTTTTGTTCCTGAGTTATTAGCTATCAATATTAGGTTTGGAATCAGTGAAATCAAGAAATTTCATTAAAGCGCGAAAGATGGAACTCATCCAATTTTTACCAAACTTGGTAAGGTGGTAGATCTTGACGAGGTTATTAACTATAAAGGTAACCAAGAAAGATTTGTCGCTTTTTCACCCAACACCTTCAAACATCGATATTTAACCTAAGACATACCTGGAAGATCAAAAATAGTCTCCTTCTGCCAACGTTTTCGAAGGCCATGTATTCCATCGCGGTAAAACTTGGTGAGCCGTGAATCGAAAAAGGTATCAAGTGCATTTTGCACCTCTACTAGAGATTTCAACTGGTGTCCTCTAAGCTGATTGTCCAAGGAATGGAACAGGTGGTAATCGGATTGTGCAATGTCCGGGGAGTATGGCGGATGCAACAGTGTTTCCCATCCAAAGTGTAGAATGGTGTCCCGAGTTATCCTAGCCACGTGAGGCTTAGCGTTGTCCTGTAAGAGGAGGACCCCTTTGCGATTCAGAAGTGCTGGCTCCAGAGTCTTGAGTTTTTTTTTTTTTTTTAACACGGCTCAACTGCTGACAGTACACAATTGCATTGATGCTCTGACTAACCTGTAGCAGTATTTTTTCTCAAAATACTGTTCAGAAAATTTGGACTTGAACTTAGTTAAATGAATAAATTTCATTAAAACGCGTTAATCTCATCCGATATTGGCCAAAGTTGATATGGTCATAGACTTTAACAAGTCTGGTACGTGTGCGAACTCAGCATGAAATATTGTGATCCACAGACCCTTGGTTCTCGGTTCTTGCGGGATATAAATTAGAAATAATAATTCACAAAGGTAAACAGTGTAAAATTTATATTTTACAGAATATTAAAAAATAATTATTTACTAGTGATTATTAATGTGTTATCGACAATATGGCATTACTGCTGAATCGCCGGACCAATTTGAAAATCGAAAAAATGGAGCAAAATGTACTGCATTCGGTTATATTTGGTTGGATTACATTAAGTTACGTTAGATTATGTTATTAGGTGCGCAGTTTTACTATACGGATCCATAGTTTAATTAGGAGTAGCAGTAGTAGTAGGAGTAGGAGTAGGAGTAGGGGTAGTGATAGTAGTAGGAACGGATTAGAAGCCCCACAGGGGTTTGTTGGTTTCTGTTCTCGACATGAAATGGGCAAATTAAAGATTTGCTCAAATTTATCTATACATTTTACAATCTATGGATCCGTATAGTAAAACAAGTGTACCTCTCCGCGAAATAGTCCATCCGTTTCCACATACAGTGCCGCTTACAACATCAAAAACAACCAGCAAATACAATCACTATCTGAGCTTTTACTATTCCCCTTACCTGACTTTCAATCACTCTTCCTCATAAACTTAAATAAATTCTCCAATTGACCCGGTAAATTTCCTAAAATTAGTCCGGCGATACAGCAATTAGCCCGACATTATATTTTATAATGTAAAAAAAAAAAAAAAGACTAACAAATTACCAAATAGAAGGATCCTGTATAAACTGATCGTGATAGTATCGGGCAACTCTGTAATAAATTGACTTTTAACAATTGATTTTAACAAAATATGAAAAATGAAGTGATTATATGTATTGATACTAAAGACTTCTCACTAAGATCCCCCATTCATTTCTCTTATTTTCTATAACTAATTAAGTCAGTATCAAAAACAATTTGATTGCTTTCAAAAATAGACAATTTAATACTAACAAAATACTATTGAATGGTTTATTTGTTCTAAAGATGTTTTATATACGGTAAGACAAAGAACTAAGTATCTGACTATAATAATCTCATCAAACGATAATTCAAATTTTAAATAGGTGGGTCTTCGTTTTCGTATTAGTTTTTACTGCTACTAACTTCAGTAGAAGAATACTACTAAGATGAAATATTTTTTTATTTGGTTGTTTGTTGAAGTTCAGCGTCCCTTTTCAGAATCGAGCAAGACTATACAAGACGTGGACCTACATTATAAAGTGGAATACGAACCACCATAACACGTTCAATGTTTTCCCACTCGGGACCCTGTGCATCAAAGGAATACGCGCTAGCCACTAGACCAGTTGCAGGGCTTGAAATCTTTTCTTGGAATTATGAAATTATATATTGAAAAGAAACGTTTGTCGCTTCCTAGTACTTCTCTCGGTCTATGAGAAAAAAAAAGACTGTAACCAGAGATATAGTAAGTATTTATCACTTTCGGTTGCATTAAACTTAGAGATGGAAACTATCATTGTGGCACAGAATCCATATCAAAAACTGCTTCCGGCTATCGCCTTTTCTTTACTATGAAATCGGAAATGGTAGTTTCTCACTATTTCCGGTTTACATAGAGGGATAGCGATCGATATGACAATCTTCGAATCCTGGATTCATATATATAAACATATCTCATTATCTCATTAGTTTTGCTCTATGGTGATCACTATTGAAATTAGAAGTGATAGTACCCAGATAGCACAGAAAAATTTTTAAAAATGTTCAAAAATTTGTAAAGGCAAACTAAAAAGTTTGCAAAAAACTTGCCTTTTCAAATGAGAAAATTTGCCGAAAGTTCAATGCAAATAACGAAGTTGACGCTGGCTGAGTTTGCAGCAAAGTTGCCTCAGAAAACGAAAACATCTGCCAATACAAACGAAATGTTTGCGACTGTACAGCAAGAAAGTTTGCCAGGACTTTGCTGCAAATATTTTGTGCAAATTTTCTTTGACAAAATTTCCGAAAATGAGCTGATAAATTTGGTGAAAATATTAAAACATTGCAGAAAGTGTTTTCACGATCGCAAGATCATGTTTGCTGCAAATGTATCAGTAAAGTTTGCTGCAAATTTATAAAGTGAAACCTAACTTTAGGAAACATCAAAATTTTTATAATGTGGATCCGTCTTTTCTTAGTGGCAAGCATTAAACACCTTTAGCTACTTGCCAAAGATAAGAAACTTACGAACGATAAACGCACAGACAAAGGATATCGGAATTTATCTACTTACTCAACGATCATATCCCTGTACTTACTCTCACACACATTCACAAAATAACGTCGGGCTGCCTGGGTCAATAAAAACATCCGATAAGAGACCAGTGAGTTTATTCTGGAGTCCTCTGGTGTATTGTTTTTTCTCGATTCTCACTTCCCGCTTGTTTTGTCACAGTTGATGTAGCGCAGTGAATTCTGGGTACGATGCGCGCGCATTCGGTAATATCACCACATATTTGCTTTCAGCAAGTTTTTCGAAACAAGTTTTTTTTACAGAGTTGCAAACTGTTTCCGACGGCAAACTTTCAACGCTA
The DNA here is from genome assembly GCF_964235325.1 of Thermobia domestica. Classification (NCBI taxonomy): domain Eukaryota; kingdom Metazoa; phylum Arthropoda; class Insecta; order Zygentoma; family Lepismatidae; genus Thermobia; species Thermobia domestica. The sequence goes on from NC_137455.1 coordinate 347,223,941, forward strand.
TATTTTCAAAAAAGATGCAAGTTGATTGCAGTGGTGAATTTATTTTTACATATCAGCGAAAATTTGCAGATCATATTGAAAGCTTTTAATAAATATTAAGAAATTTTGCCTTCGCAAACTTTCAGATTGTTTGCTCCACTAAACAAAGCAAAAATTTGCCGCAAGTATTCGTGCTATCTGGGTAAATTTCTACCACAGGATAAACTTGGAGATAGTCTATTGCGAAGGTACTGAATTCATGCTTCTCGCTATTACCATGCTTGCTCTATGGTGATCAATACTGAAACCGGGAGTTGTGATCAGGGGCGGATCCAGGACGGACTTCTGGGGGGGGGTTGTAATACTGCTACTTAGAGCTATTTTTACGAGTTCCAACTCTGAGATGGGTTTTATTTATATATAAAATAGGAGTGTTCTCTCCTGGGGGGCGATCGACCCCTGGATCCCCCCTGATTGTGATACATTTTTCCTACTTCCTGTTTTTGTAGAGAAACAAATGAGTTTCGTTTCAAGTGTAAAACTGCGGCAGACTTGCAATCCATGCGAATTGAATATTCAAAACTTCAGTACAACAAGTAGCACAACTAAAACTCTTGGTTGGAATAGACTATTTGATCAAAGATAGAATCTGTTCCTCGGATGCTGAATCCATATCAAAAAGCCATTATTAGCTATCACTTATCGTTTTTGTTCTATGGCGATAAAGATTGAAAGCAGGAATGGCTAATTTGAACCACTTCCGGCTTGAATAGAGGGTTAAGGGAGGAGACGGAATCTATTTTTAGGATGCTGAATCGATTTCAGAAAACTTCTCGATATCTTTTATAGTTTTTGTTCTATGAATATAAGTATTGGAACCTAAAGTAGTAGTAAATATCAAGCCTTTCCGGTTTCAGAAGAGTGGTGCAAGTTATGAAGATATGTTCTCTTAAACCCCTGAATTGATTCCAGAAAATTGCTTGTCGCTATCTATTACAATTTTGTTTTATCGCGACAAGTGTTAACACCGGAAATGGTTAATTTAAACACTTTCGGTTCAAATAAAGTGTTAACGAAGAAGGTGGAATCTATTCTTGGGATGCTGGATTAATTTTTTTAAAAAAATGCATCTCGATATCTCTGACCGATTTTGCTCTATAGAAATTAGTATTACCTATAAAATCAAAAATAGTAAGAACCTTCAACCATTTCTGCCTTTGTGGAGTGTTGTGGATTGTAATTGTATTTCCTCTTGAGAACCTGAATCGATTGTAGATGAACCACTTGTCGCTATCTATTACCAATTTTGTTCTGTGCGAATTAATGTTGAAACTTGCAATCGTTAATTTGAACCACTTCTGGTGTGAATAGAGATCAAGGGAGAAGGTAGAGCCTATTCTTAGAACGCTTAGTCGATCGCGAAAAACCGCATCACTATTTCTTCAATCTTTTGCTTTATAAAAATCCGTATTGAATCCCTATTCAATATACTAGTAAATTCAGCCACTTTCAATTTCGATAGTATTGTGCGTTGAGATGATATATAGCTTATATACTCTTGAGACGCTGTATAGATTCGTTTTTTTTTAAAAAAAAAACACTTCTGGCTATCTACTACTATTTTTGTTCTATATCGATCAATGTTAAACCGAAAATGATTATTTTAAACAACTTCCGATCTGAATAGAGGATTAATGGAAAAGATACAGCTATTTCTAGGTAGTTGAATCTATTGCCAAAATCTACATCTCGATATCTCGTAATTCAGTATTGAAACCGGAAATAATAGTACATATAAACAATTTCTGGTTTTGATTGAATGTTGTGGATAGTTGTATGTTGTCTAAGACGCTAAATTGTTTGCAACAAATCGCTTCTCGCTATCTATTACTCTTTTCGTTCTATAGCGATACAAATTGAAACCAAAAATGGTATTAGAACCACTTACGGTTTTAAATCGAGGGTTAATTTAGGAGATCGAACCTATTTTAGGGGCTCTAAATCGACCGCAAGAAACGACTTCTCAATATTTGTTACTGTTTTGCTCTGACACCTCTCGACAGACAGAAGGACAAAGCCATTCTCAAGACTTCCGACACTTATGCATAGCTTAAGCTGCAAGTGTAATAAGGGCGAACATTGAATATATTCTTGGGACACTGAATTGGTTCTGGAAAACCGCGTCTTTCTATATGTTACCGTTTGTGTTCTGTGTTGATCAACAATATAGCAGAAAGCGATAGATCTCTACCACTTCTGGATTATTAAATAAAAGTCAAATGCATTAGATGAATCTATTCGTGTTGCAAACCTACATGTATGCTTCTCGCTATTTCTTGCCGCTCTTGCTCTGATACCAGCTGACAGACGAACGGATGGATAGGCAAACGGATGAACATAGCCCTTCTGTAAGACTTCCTATACGTATGCATAGTATACTATAGTTTGGAAGTACTAACAAATGAAATAAACTCAGTTTGTTTTACAAAAATTATCCGTTTTCCGTTTCTCGGTAGTTTTCGTTTTCCGGTTTTCGGAAAATTTCGTTTTTCGTTTTTTCGAAAAAATTCGTTTTTCGTTTCTCGAAACAATTATCGTTTTTGAAAAATTCATTTTTCGAAAAAGAATTTTTCGAAAAAATGTGGCCATCCCTAGTATTCATAGCCGAAAGCTCAACTAAAAAGAGGAAGTGAATGCTAAGCAAGCTACAAGAAGGATGTTGAAACAACGCTTCCACTGGCTAATAGAAAAAGGAAAACAAAAGTAGCTACAGGTTTTTGCCTTTTGAGTACTCGTATCTTTTTGGGAATATATACTTGACACAGCATGCCTTTTAAATGTACGCCAGACGTGACCTGTACACATGAAGGTGAAAAATATTCGTGAAAAGTAAACAGAAGAGACTAGTTACATGCTTCTGTTTTCTAACAGTCAACTTCGTGTTCAACTGCAGGAACTGACCTTGATACCAACTACTTGACTCAACGCCTTGTAACAAGAGGGCAACTATAGTTACCCATAGGTCTCTTGCAGCTTGCGTATACTGGTTTGAAGGTATGGGCTAACCTTGCATATTATTATTAATAAAAATGGTAATAATAATAAAAGTAATATAATAATAATAATAATAATAATAATAATAATAATAATAATAATAATAATAATAATAATCACAATATGCATAACAATGAACAAAAAGTGATTGATGTGTTTTGTTTAGTGATGAGCAAATGCAAGGTCTTGGTCTTGGTCTTGCACATCGAGCCTTGGTCTTGGTCTTGCACATCGAGTCTTGGTCTTGGTCCTGCACTGGAACCCTTGGTCTCGGTCTTGGTCTTGCATGCAAGAGTCTTGCAAGTTTTGCATTTAAGAAATTTCAAGCTTTTCATAGGTAAATTTTACTATGGATATAAGGGATAATAAACTCTACAGAGCACCAGTAGTAACGGAAATACAATATATGTTTCTAAATGTAATATAATTTAACGTCGTGTAAGTATGATAGCGTACAAAATAGGTTATGACCTTTAATTTTTTTTAATGGGTGCCCATGCTTCACTACTTATAAGATATGCCTAAATCACAAAGTTTCGTAATCTGTTTATATATATATTTTTTTTAACAGATCCAACACTCCACTGGTTCCCAAACTGAGGAGGCTACCCCTGAGGCGCATGAAAGAAAATCATACTAGGATTTTCTCTAGGATTGGTAGAGATAACAAATTATGTTACGTTATCTATGATTTCAGTTGGAATATAGTCTGAAGAAGGAAGTGATATACTTCGGAAACTGTAACATTTCTCGTTAATTTATAATAAAGAATATAGACAGCCTTGTAAGAAAATTATGTTTAAGATGGACACAAGGCCTTTTTATAAAAATAAATATTAGCAGTAGGAGCAAAAAAGAAGAATTTTAGATATTGTTAAGAGGGGGAAAGGGAACTGTTTAGGATATTGGCTGACGAGGAACTGTATTACGAGGGACGTGCTAGAGAGTATTGTAGAAGGAAAAAGAGGGAGGGAGCGAAGCAGACTAGTTGAAGGAAGGTATTGAAACAGAAAAATGCCACGTCAAGACGAAGAGACTAGCTGAGGACCACCGAACGTCAAATCTTGTCTGTTGAAGCAAATAACCTGCTAATAATAGCAGAATAGGTATTATGATGATGATATGTTTAGCAATATTGACCAAAAAAAGAGGGAAAGAAAATTAAAATAATAATTACTATAATCAAACCTCTTAATATTTTAGAATAATTTGAGGGAAAACTGAAAACGACTCAACTGTCTATGTCTTTTGTGTAGACTCAATTTATATAAATACTGTTGACCTGTATTAGAAATACAAAATAAGGGCATCAAACTCCAAGTTATTTGAAGTCTCACTTGTGAATATGGATTACTAGCATCAAGTATCTACTTTGTTGGGTTAAACTAAAATAATATATACATACATACATATATATATATATATATATATATATATATATATATATATATATATATATATCGTTAGTCAATCACTTTTTTACTATTAGTAAAGCGCTCTCTAATATCGGTCATCTTCGATTATTTTTATGTTTCTCTCTCTTCCTCCTCCCCAAGTTGCCGGGCTGAATTTGGATTTAAACGGCATCACAAGTGTCACTGTTCGTGTCAGAGACCACGAAAACTATGGATTCGGCACTAATATTTGGTCATTTTTAATCATTATTATGCATCTGCCTCTTCCCCAAATTACGAGGCTGAATTGGGTCGTAAATTGTATAGGAAGTCTCAGTATTCAACTCAGCGACCTCGAAAACTATGGATTCGACACTAATATTCGCCAATTTCGATCATTTTTATATATCACCTCTCCCCTCCGCCCAGCTACGGGGCTGAATTTTGATTTAAACAGCACCGGCAGTATCATTGTTTACCTTAGCGGTCCCCAAAACTATAGATTCCATTTCAATGTCGGTCATTTTCCATCATTTTTAAATATTTTTCCTCTCCCTCTCCCCTAAACTTCAAGATCAAAGTGATATGACAGAAACCATCTCAGGCCCGGTCCTCATGTATCTTAAAATAAGATTGAGTTCGGTCAGGTGGTTCAAGAGTTATTAAGTTTTATTTTATATATATATATATATATATATATATATATATATATATATATATATATATATATATATATATATATATATATATATATATACAAATATATATATATATCCCCTTTCGCTCTTCTCCCCCTAAGTTCTACCATCAAAGTGAACTGACATATAACATTCCAGGCTTGAACCTCATCTATGTTAAAAATTTGATCGAGATTACTCGTTTGGTTGAAGTTATTAAGTTTTATTTATTATTATATAACTCCCCCTTCTCCCCTCTCCTAAGCTTACCGTCAAAGTGAAATGATGAAAACACTCCCAGGCTCAAACTCCATCTATGTTGAAAATTTGATCGAGATCGGTTGGGTGGTTCAAGAGATTAGGAGTTACAAAAATAGTCACTTTCAATTTTATAACATAGATTTATTGTTGTAGGATAATGTTATATCGCTCAACCCTGATGTGTCGTATACCTAAGGATGCTAAAAGTTATATTGATAAACAATTATTCAACGTATAAGCATCCGCCCATGAAATCAAACTTGCGGTCACATGTATTAAGTTTTTCAATGTCATGAAAATGTTATTTCGATATTAATTTTATGAGCACACATTAAAAATTCCCAACGGATGCTTGAGTCTGGGAGGCAAGGCCATACCCATGTAGTCGACACCTATGGTGTACGGTATTACCAATGTTCAATACTACATTTCACTTTAGTTTTGGAAGAAAAACACCACTAATATGTTTTGAAACGAAACGAAATATCTAGTTTAACGTCTCACGATTATGCATCGGGGCTACGGGAGACAGTATTCATGAGAAATGAATGAAATAGTGGATTGAAGAAAGTAGGAGGGAACATCAAAACACCGAGAAATAGAGACCTGCACGGGCCGAAGTTTTCGGCCCGAGCCCAATCCAGCCCGAATGCACGTAGGCCCGGCCCAGCCTGGGCCCGAAACGTTTTGGATATTTTCGGCCCGAGCCCGGCCCGGCCCGATAAGTTTTTTAAAATTCTTGGCCCAAGCCCGGCCCGGGCCCGATAAATTTTCAAAGTTTCATTTTGTAACATTTTTCACGGGCACACTTCTTCAACGTTTGCCTTTATTCTAATTATCGTTTATCGAATGTCAATAATTATTAAAGAATTGCAATTAATCGGCCCCAGCCCGGCCCGACCTGAAAAGAAATCAGTGTCGGACCGCCAAGCCCGGCCAGACCCAAAGAAATAATAGAATCGGCCCGCCCAAGCCCGGCCCACGGGCAGGGCCGGGCCTCGGGCAAGGCCCGGCCCATAGAGGTCTCTACCGAGAAAACCCACGCACACGGTGTTTGCCCACTAAAAAGTTTCCAACCAGGGACCCGTATAGAATCCAACCAGGGACCCGTATAACCACATGTGACTGCTCTACCACCGAACCGGTACTTGTGCAAGACTCTTGCGCAAGAGTCTTGGTCTTGGTCTTGGTCTTGCAGGTGTGGTCTTGGTCTTGGTCTTGGTCTTGCACCCCTTGGTCTTGGTCTTGGTCTTGGTCTTGCATGCAAGACTCTTGCAAAAACTGCAAGACCAAGACTCTTGCGCTCATCACTAGTTTTGTTTGATCTTTTGTTTTGAGACCGTTAATGTTTTCCACCGTAAATGAAATTCCATCATACATTTGTGCAGTTAACTTCTTGTGGATTGCGTTCGTAAAATGTTAATTTTTACCAATGTTACTTCCCTCAAAAGTCGCCTCTGTTACTGACGTTGGTTGTCATTCCGTACCAGTATACACAAAAATTCTGCAGACATCATTATAATTGTTATGTTTATTATCGCTATCTAAATCTCAAATTTTTGCGTTGTTAACAAACGATTCTCGGGCCCTTTTGTTGTGGAGACCTTCCGATCCGGGCCCTTTTGTTGAGGGGCGTTTTGATTCGGGCCTTCTGTCTCGGGCCCGTTTGTTGAGAAAATATTTCGACCCGGGCCCTTTTGACGCGGGCCCGTTTAACTCCGGCTTTATTTGACTCGGGTCCGTTTGACGCAGGGCCTTTTGACTCGGGTCCCTTTGTCGTAAAACACTTTTGACTTGCGTTCTTTTTATGAGGGGCGTTTTGATTCGGCCCCTTTTGACTCCACCCCTTTAAACCAGCACCCTTTTGACGAACGGCCGTTTGACTCGGGCACTTTAGTAGATGGACTCCTTTGGACTCGGCTCCTTTTTATGAGGGACGTTATGATCCATGCCCTTTTGTTGTGGAGACCTTTTGAACAGGTCTCTTTTGATGTGGGGCCGATTTCACGTGGGCCCTTTTGTAGCGGGGCCCATTTCGACCCAGGCGCGTTTAATGCAGGTCCTTTTGACTCGGGTCCTTTTGTCGTGAGACTCTTTTGACTATGGCCCTTTTGAAGAGGGGCGTTTTGACTCGGGCCTTCTGGCTCGGGCCCTTTTGTTGAGGAGACCTTTCGACCCGGGCCCTTTAGACGCGGGGCCGTTTGACTCCGGCTTTATTTGACCCGGGTCCGTTTGACGCAGGGTCTTTTGACTCAGGTAACTTTGTCGTGGAACCCTTTTGACCCGGGCTCTTTTTATGAGGTGCGTTTTGATTTGGCCCCTTTGGACTAGGGCCTTTTTAATCCGCGACCTTTTGACTTACGGCCGTTTGACTCGGACCCTTTCGTAGCAGGGCCCCTTTTGATTCTGCTCCTTTTTATGAAGGGCGTTTTGATTCGGGCCGTTTTGACTCGCGACTTATGTTGTGGAGACCTTTTGACCCGGGCCCTTTTGATGTGGGGTCGTTTTCACTCGGACCCTTTTGTAGCAGAGCCCCTTTTGACCCGGGCTCATTTGACGCAGGGCCCTTTGACTCGGATCCTTTTCTCGTGGGCTCCTTTTGACTATGGCTCTTTTTATGAGGGGAGTTTTGATTCGGCCACTTTTGACCCGAGCCCGTTTGACGCAGGGCCTTTTAACTCGTGCCCTTTTGTTGCGGAGATCTTTTGACTCGGGTCTTTTTGATGTAGGCCGGTTTGACTCGCGTCCTTTTGTAGCCGGACCCCTCTCGACCCGGCCCCATTTGACGCAGGGCCCTTTTGACTGGGGTCTTTCTCTCTTTGCCCTTTTGTTTGGCCCTTCTGTCATGGAACCATATATATAACGCAGCAGCTGAAATACCTGTGGCAGGGGGCCTGGGGGATCGATGATCGAGATCGAGAAGTAAATCGATGATCGATCGATCCAGGGCGCAGTAAAATTAGTTACACCACTGTTCATATCTATTTCTTTCTATTCTCTCGACATCATGTCTGGAGATGAATGTTCTGACTAATAGGCTACAGTGGCGAAAGACGATATACGTTATCAATGATAAATGTTATGACTGTTAATATATATAGGGAATAAAACGAAAAATTCTATATCGGACTTCCTCTCCACCCGTTGGAAAAAATCTTGCGGGCGTTAGTGATTATGATGTTGCTTAGTTACTGTATTATATTGTTCTATACACAGAATAAATACTTATGTGTTTTATTTAATAATGAGAACCTTATTTACATTTATTACGGCCCTTGCTTTACGAGAAACATTTTCACGTTCAGCGTAATCAGTTTCCATTCTAAAATAATTACAGTGAGGCGAATGAAATAATTCACGCACAGATTTAGGACTTAGAATAATGTCTTGCGAACATGTCGTAGTAAATCCCTGAAGATTAAAAAGCGCTAGTAGCAGTAATTAGCTTAGTCGTTTCCTATAGTCCCTTAGTGAATTACATAAATCTTACAGATGTTGTATCTCTTTCTTTCTCCTCTTTATACATCATGTCTGGAGATTAATGTATGGACAAATAGGCTACAGAGGCAATTTTAAGAAGTAAGATGATCTACGCTATCAGTGACAGATGTTGTGGTGTTTAACTTAACATATAAGGCAATAATACGAATCTTTTCAGAGATGACAGTGCACTGAAGCTTCAAATCTGTGCCTTTACTCCCTATACGTTATTTTCCTAGTCAAAATAAAAACTCTTCAAAATTAATCACAAATTCTTATGCAACCATCCCTTCTTTGAAGTACTGCGCTGTCACATACCCGTCACGGCGATGTAAAGGCACTTTTGGCGACGAGGATACAATAAAAAAGGACCAAAGACACAGACTTATGTATTATTACTATTATTGGGTGATATCAATAAAAATAAGTAACTACTCCTGAGAAGTCCTGCTCGAGAATTGGAGTGACTACACCTGGAGTAATGTCCTCCCTTAATTTCGTATCAATAAAACCAGCCGCTATTCAGGTCTAGACTGCTCCAGATTTATAAACGTCCACTCGCGTATTCTCTGCACGTAACAGTGAGTCATATCAATAAAAGGAGTAGTTACTAATTTCTCCCATCTGTCGGGCGGTCATTTCGTTGTGATTAACCTATGGCACAGTATTCTAAACGCCACGGAAGGGACAAGTAGCAACGACACTTTCAATTAAAGTGCATTTGTGGATATTATAAAAGAGTTTCCAGTGGTACTTTCAAAGTGACAGTTACCAGAAAGCAAACGAAGGAAAGCCGTGAAGGCAATTACAATGAAATGCAACGAAATATCAAATACATCTACGACTGTGATACAAATCCAAAAGAGAATCTTTAATGTTCGAACAAGAATAAAACCAAAAATATAATTTGAAACAAAAAAGACTATAAACAAGAAAGTTATACTGAAACCATGAGAACGAACCTATTGGAGCTGATGGATGTTCGTTCGAATCCAGCAATATCAAGATTAACACGACAAACGCATATCACGTGTTGTCCAAGGTCTTTGTAGATTGTTTGGCTATAAGAACGAAATGAGACACTTGGCCCCTTTGTTTCCTTTTTAAAGAAGTCCAGCCAGTCACGTCATAAAACACGTCCATCTGATTGTGTTTCTCACACCATACGTGTCCCCTTTCGCCTTGACATCAACAAAATACATTCACATATACCTATATCCTCTTCCTACCAACGTTGAGTTGAGTTGATTTTGAGTTTAACGTCCCTTTCAGTAGCGAGGCTATATGAGTCAGAACCTACTGATTAACGTGGAATCCGAACCACATGAGCTCCTGCCGGGAATCGAGCGCGGGTCTCCCACGCCGAAGGCATGTACGCTAACCGCTTAGGCATGACGGAGCTCTTCCTATTAACGTATTCGACTCCAAAATACTAGGTTTCTTCATTGCGACGTGTGTATAGTCAAGTGCTGCGATAGCATCCGGAAATGTATATTGTTCTTGCCACTCTGCCTTTGCTGCTTGCATATTACGCGCACTTGCCGGAAACAATCCAGTTTTCAGATTTCGCAATAATCGCATCCATTACACTTGTAGTAGTCATAGACACAGTACCTTGAGCCACACCAGAATCTTCTGACACTCCGACCTGCAATCCCGGATCACACGTAACACAAGAAAACGCGCGTCTTTTCGTCATTACCTAGTGCGGCACCCCGACTTTCGGTTGATTCTCCTAAAAAAAATGTTGTGCTAACCACTCTACATTTTTTTCATGAACGTATAATGTTTTTTGTAATCACCATTTGCAACATTTCTATGCAGTTTATAAGTTTTTCTACGCTGCAAAACAATCATATACTTTGCCATATTTCTCCCGGAGTCACCTACTGAGCTTGCTCCACAAATTTGGAGAAGTTAGTTGCATCACAGAGGAGTCTCTGATTTTTATTGATATGAAACGCGGAGTAGTTACTCGGCTAGTGTGGTTTCTCCAAAGGGACGCGGCTTCTCCGAGGTCAGCCGAGACGAATAGTGCTCATTTCTCCTTTTATTGATACCAATTCTTTAAAATTGGGAATAATGAGTAACTTCTCCGTTTTATTGATATCACCCATTGTGTAGAAGTGCGTAATATTTGGAGATTTAAATTGAAACTTGATATTTAAAGTGCATCATAAAAAGAAATATGACGCACACAGACAAATATTTCGAATTTCATCAACCCACGCCGCACCCTCCCCTAAGCGGTAAACGAACGCACCTTTGGTGTGGAAGTCTCGAGTTCAATTCCCGGCGGAAGCTCATGTGGTCCGGATTCCACATTAAGCTGTAGGTACACGTCTCATATAACATCGCTACTGAAGGACATTAAAATCAAAGCAAAACAAAGCAAACCCACCTTCCGTTGTAGGAAGTTCTGGATCCGCTCCCTAGTTAGCACTTGGCGGTTTCTGTGTTAGTCTAGAACGTAGTTGACATTGAATTTGCCGTATTTATAGAGGATTTGCCGCAAAATACGGCAAGTAGAAAAATAAATCATATTCAACAAATGTCTCCTTTATTTTTCTACTTGTCGCGCGCTCGTCCTCTATAAATACGGCAAGTAGAAATACAGTTGACATTGAATTTGCCGTATTTCTGCTTGCCGTGTTTATAGAGAACGAACGCGGAGACAAGTTGAAAAATAAACGGGACATTCGTTGAATATGGTTTAGTGTTTCTCAATCTTCTTTCTTAAGCTTTCCTGAGAATTAAATTATAGGAAAAATAGATGGCAGTGCAATATTATTTAAATACTAAGTCTAGTAATTACAATAACTACAAGTTACAATGAGAACATTTTGAAAATTTATTTAGTAAAATTTGTAGCGTTAGATTACACTTCGAAAAAGATTAACATGTAATATCGTTGTAATTAGTAATACTAGCAAACCAGCGCGTACAAAATTAAAAATATGTATCTCTACCAAAGTACGAGGGTCATTTAACTCGAAGTGGCAAAATACGTAATTGTCGAATGGACGGTACTGAATTATCACCCTAAGAAGCTTACATACCTTCAATGTAGTCTCCACCAGCCTGTTGAACCTTTATCCAGATGTCTGCTTACCGTTGAATACCTGTCAATGCCTCACTTTGTGAGAGAGTGTTGATGGTGCGCCCTAAGGCAAGAACGACGCTGGGAATGTCTCTGAAACGTTTGCCCCTGAGAGGTTCATTCATTTTTGGGAAAAGATCAAAATCGCAGGGGCTCATATCTGGGGAGTATGGCGGATGCTCCAGTACCTCTTAACCCCATCGTCGTAACAGAGTCTGTACTGGATGGGCTGCATGGCATCTGGCATTGTCGGGTAGGAGAATAAGTCCAGACTCCAGGAGGTGTGGACGTTTGCGCCGCAATGCTGATTGCAAATGGTGACTGAGGTATGAAGCATAGTATGCAGCATTGACGGTAACGCCCGGTGGAACTTGATGTGACACGATAATGCCTTCCTGGTCGTACGATATTATCATCATCACCTTCACATTTGCTGGCTCTTGCCTAAGCTATTTCGGTTATGGAGGTTCTGTGCGGTGCTATTCACTCTACTGACGTTTCAATTCAGGCTCGTAGGATCTTCCCCACGTTTCGTCACTTGCAATAATGCGGTGCAGGAAGTCATTACTTTCTTCATTGTAACGTTGAAGGTGTAGGCGCGCACATTCCCACCTATGCCACTTTTGAACCTCGGTCAGAGCATGGGGTACACATCTGGCTGCAATTTTCTTGTGTTAGTATGCGGAACACTGATCCGGAAGAAATGCTCAGCTGCTGCGCCAATTCACTATAAGTCCAGCGCCTATCACTGTCAAACAATGTCCGTAGTCTTGCAAGATGATTTTCGTTCGTAGTCGTTCGCATATACCCTCCATCGTGTATTTTGTCTGTTGACTGTCGTTCCTCCTGAAATGCTGCAATATATCTCGCCACTGTCCGATACGGTAGAGCAGCTCCACCACAGGGCTCTACTAATCCTGGATGAATCATCCTAGCATATCGCTCTCGTGCCACTTGCAATTTCATAAACACATGTTGTTCAGCAAGCATGACCATTGCGTTAGGGAGGTATTTCACAGAACAATCACTTTAACAATATCTACTCGCCACACACACCGTAATATGGGACCGCAGCAACGTTGAACTGATTCGTACACATCCACAGAACATACTACGTTAGTCATTTGTCTCCTGCTCACATGATATTCCAATCCTATCAGTGTTGCCAGTTGGAGTTAAATATCCCTAGTAGCTTTATTAAAACGTTAATAATACCTTTATTTAAGAATTTCTCATAATTACTTGAGTTTAAGACGTTCTCGAGTTTAAGACGAACCCCAATTTCGTTGGTTTAAATTAAGGAAAAATAGTAATATGTTCGGTTATTCAGTCACTTTTTACTATGACTAAAGCGCTCTTTGATATTGGTCATTTTCGGTGATTTTTATATATCCCTCTCCCTTCCCCATGTTGCGGGGTACGGCATCAGGTGTATTGTTCATCTCAGCGACCCCCAGAACAGAATTGTCACTGTTCATCTCAGCTACCATAAAAACTATAGATTCGATACTTTCATTCCATTCGTCATTTCCAATCATTTTCAAATGTCCCTTCCCTTTTCTTAAGTTACACTTCAAAGTGATATGACAAAAACCATCTCAGATTCGAACTTCATAATTTCATCGAGATCGGTCCGGTGGTTTAAGAGTTATTAAGTTTCATTCAATTTAAGATATCTCTCTCCTCCCTTCACCCTACTCCCTAAGTTCTACCGTCATCGGGATATGATAAAAATCATCTCAGATCCGAACCTAATCTATGTTGATAATTTGATTAAGACCGGTTCGGTGGTTTAAGCGTGATGAAGTCACAAAGACAGTCACTTTTATTTTTTTTACATATATGTCCCCTCCTTCCCCTCCCCTACATTGTGTCGTCTCCCCTTCTCCTCCCCCTCCCCTAAGTTCTAGGCCCGAACCTCATCTATGTTAAAAATTTCATCGAGATTAATCTTTTGGTTCAAGAGTTATTAAGTGTTATGTTTTAAACTATTACTCCTCCTCCTCTACGTTGCATCGTCAAAGTTAAATGATAAAAGTTATCCCAGGCCCGAATGTCATGTATGTTGAAAATTTGATGGAGATCGGTTGAGTGGTTCAAGAGTTATTAAGTTTTAGTTATTTTCATATATTTACCCTCCTCTCCTCCCCTCCCCTAAGTTCTACCATCAAAATGAAATAATAACTTTCCAGGTTCGAACTTCTTATATGTTGAATATTTTATTGAGATCGATTGAGTGGTTCAAGAGTTATTAACTCACGAACATGGTCACTTTTATTTTTATATTTATTGATTTTTGTAAATTTCCCCCTCCTCCCCAAACCCTACTTTGTTCCGTGAAAGTGAAATGGTAAAATCCATCCCAGGCACGAACATAATCAAAGTTGGAAATTTGATCGAGTTTGGTTGTTTGGTTGAAGAGTTATTGTTTTTATTCTTTTATAATTCCCCGTCTTCCCCCTCCCCTAAGTTCTACCGCCAAAGTGAATAGCTAGAAACACTCCCAGGTCAGAACTGCATCTACGTGATGCAGTAAAGAGGAAAACATTTAATGCACAAAAATTATCACAATTTGGAAACCTAGCAAAGTATTATTCATAGATTAAAGAAATAAATCAATATTTTTTTTTAAAAATTATAAGCAAGTAGAAGCAGACAGATGAGATGTGTTGATGTTCCTCCACAATCCCGCCACCTAAGCTTCCTTGTCCTCCATAGCCATGTGGAAAACCATACCAAGACGAAATACCGTATCCACAGAGACCATAGGGCCCTGGGACAACTCCATGAGCGATTCCATAGTCATAACTACTAACTTCATCTGTATGGAAAAAAAAATATTTAAGAAAATTCTCATTTAAACATTTCGTACCAAAATGAAATTAATAAGGTTTTTATATTTATTTCACTATGCATTCAAAAATATATGATTTTATAGACGCACATAAAATTTAGTGATTGGGACTCAAATTGTATTCATTGAATTATTATGAAGACTCCACAAAAAAGTTAATAAATTTAGAAACAGTTGAAAAATGTCAAGTAAACGGAGTTCAGAAACTATAGACCTATATTTTATGCAACAAAACTCGTTTCAATAAAGGCTGTAGCAATCCAGAATAAGATACTACCAGCGAGTAAATTTGGATATCATAGATCTTTTAGAGCATATAAACCCGAAATGTTATTACAAAAGATTATCATAGAGCATGGTGAGGATGACTACATTTGTATTTAGTGGCAAAACTCACCAAGTACAAGAAAATACTTGCTCTTACCGTGGAAGACCTAGGTTCATTTTCCAGTAGGACCTCATGTGTTTCGCATCCTACATTAAGCTGTAAGTCCTTGTCTCATATAGCCTCGCTGGGGAAGGGACGCTAAAATCAAATCAAAAGAAATCAAACCCACCCTCCATTGAAGAAAGTTCTGGATCCGCCCCGTGGATAGCACGTAGAAGACTATTCATATGTAGATTCGCAGTATTCGCAGTGTAGAATTTACACTTGACATGGAATTTGAGCTTTGTGGTGGACAAACACCGTGTGCATGGGTTTTCTCTGGGCTTTCCATTTTCTCCTACTTTCTTTATTTTACCACTTCAATCATTTTTCATCATCACCGTCTCCTTTAGCCTAGCCGGCATAAAAGTGGGTCGTTAAACTTAAAGATTTCATTTTTTGACATGGAATTTGCAGAACTTAAGACGAGGAAGAATGACAACAAATATTAAGAGAGGAAAACAGGGGAAACTTGTTGAACAAGACTTACTGTTTTACACTTTTCTTAAGCTTTTCTAACAATTCAATGAAAATAGATGGCAATGCAATGGTATTTAATTACTTAGTCCAGTAATTACAATAACTGCAACAAGTTACAACATAAACATTCTGAAAATTTATTTAGTAAAATTTCTTGCTTTAGATTACACTTTTCAACATGTAAAATGATTGTAATTGTTAATACATAACTTCAACACCAAGAGGAAGGCCAAGTTATCTTGGTATTACATTTAAATAATATTCTTTTAATGTTGAAATGGGCAGTAAGTCAAATACATGTTCTATTGAACCGCTTTTGAAATTGGATCCTGAGAGCAGTGATGCCAACCTGTGGGAAAATTCCCATATCGTGGGAGTATTTGATCTTATTTTCTCGGAAAGGGATAATAAGCAGCATGTATGGGATATTTCGAGAAGATCGAAATTTATGGATTATGCATTTAGATATTGTAAAAAGTGACTAACACAAAGAAATTTAATTTTTAATATTACAGCATACTTTTAATTAGTATAACGTGGGAAATTCACATGTAAAATGGGATTTTTTTGCCTCTCGTCATGGGATTTCTTATTGTTTCAGGTTGGCATCACTGGTTGAAAGAAATGCATTTGTGTTTCTTAGCATCCTTGTTATTTCCCGAAGTCCCTGAAACATTTATGGAATTTAATTTCATGTTGAAAATCATTTATTTCACATACGTAAAAATACGTTTTGCGTTGTGAACCTACAGTAAACTTCCAAACTATGTGGATTCAATACTGGAACCGGAAGAAATATATATGTAACTTCCGGTTGCAACGGAGAGATGACGTCAGATATAGAAACAGTGCTTTGGACGCTGAATCCACATCAAAAACAGTTTCTTGCTCTCTTTTACAATTCTTTTACAATGTAGGAATCAATGTAGATACCGGAAGTTGCACTAGATTTTACTTCTTCCGGTTTTCAGTAGAAGAATAAGAGCTTAGCTAAAATCTATCATTGGGATTCTACATCGATATCAGAAAACCGTTTGTCGCTTTTGAACCGGAAGTGATAGGTTTCTTCTATTTCCGGTTTAATAGAAGAATAAAGTTGGAGACTGAGTTTACTCTTGCGGTACTTAATCCATATAAAGAAAACTGATTCTCGCTACCAATTATCGTTTTCCCACTATGGGACTAGTTCTTAACCGGATATCATATATTTTAATAACTTCCGGTTTGAATAGAAAGGTAAAAGTCGATATAAAAGTTATTGTTTGGATTCTCAATTCATATCCACATCAAAAGTCGTTACTTGCTGTCTATTAACCGTTTTGTTCAGTGGATTAGGATTAGGATTAGGGATTCGGATTAGATTTCTGGGCTTTCAGCATCTATGGCCATGTTAGCCCGTCACTAGGATTGGGATTGGGATTAGGAATTAGATTTCTGGTCTTTCAGCATCTATGGCCATGTTAGCCTGTCACTAGGATTGGGATTAGGAATTAGATTTCTGGGCTTTCAGCATCTATAGCCATATTAGCCCGTCACTAGGATTAGGATTAGGGATTCGGATTAGATTTCTGGGCTTTCGTCATCTATGGTCATGTTAGCCCGTCACATATGAGGGATAACATCCCTCAGTGATCACACTATCAGAGGAAAGGGAAGGAAGAAAGGATTGGGGAGGGAAGGAAGTGACCTGGGATAGTATGTTAGGTACCATCCCCGCATTTGCCTGGTGTCAATGAGGAAAACCTCCGTCACCGGGAATCGAACCTGTGTTCTGCTCTGTGGAATTAAATATTGAAACCGGAAGTAGCGGTTTTGTACTATTATCAGCTGTAGTAAAGAAATAAGGGCGGAGATAGAAACTATTCTGGGGACGTTGAATCGATTTCAGAAATCCGCTTTTCGCTATTTTAGTTTTTGCTCTTATGGTGATCAGCGTTGTAACCGGTTTTCACTTCTCATTTTGAATAGAGGTCCCGAGGACGAGATGAAACCTATTCTTGAGATGCTGAGTTGATTTTGAAAACAAAGAAAAGCCTCTTGGTATATCTACATTTTTTTTTTTTTTTTTTTTTTACTTCACTGCCGGTGATCAGTTCATAGACGGACAATTGTAGCTGTGTAATGAACTTTACACTCTTATTCTGGTACGTGAGGTCGCTGTTCGATCACCGGTCAAGTAAGTATGTGGTGGACAACATCATATCCGTGGGATTTTCCGGGATGCTCCCGTTTCCTCCCAAATTCTGACTGTACCAATTGTTCCATCATCATTCACTTGCTTTAATCATCGACTCCCTTCGTCTAACAGGTATAATTGCCTGACGTTAAACTGAAAGATTTTGAAAGACTTTCTACATACTTATGCATCATAGCATACTTTGAAAATCTCATCATATTTAGTCTATTAATGCATCTGGTTGTTTATGAATTTGATTTTAGTCAGCATCTTACAGTCCTGAGGTACTTGTTATGTTATATTGATTTATTTATATCGCCTTTGGATGTTTATGTAAAAATAGAATATTTTTTTTTATTTCAGCTCGTAAAAGGAAAACAACATCATCCTTTACTGGCCGGGATTAGATAATGTTCAATACGTAAGTTAATGAATGGATACAAAAATACCAAATGCCCGTCTCAAAAGTCTTAAAATAATTAAAAATAAAAGTTTGTTTCAAATACGTTAGAAATCACTGTTATATTATACATTTTTATTCACCTAATCTACATGTATATTTTAAAATACAATTCCTTCGTAACTTGTGGAGTTTTGATACCATTTCTGTGACAAAGAATCAAATTAAATTTATAAACAAATGCCCGAAAAGTAAATTCTACTACTAAAAAAAGTGAAGAATATTTTAGAGATCTCGAAATTCGCTATTCTCAGCCTATGGGTCGCGATCTACTTCACTGGTGGATCCTGACAAAGTGTTTGAAGTTCTGCTAAGTTATTGTAGCAGTCTTAAAGCTCTTAAAGATTTTTCTCGTAGTTAAACGTAGTTTTTCATTTCACCTTTCCTTTATGATAGAATGAAATTAGAATAAAATGAAATTTCTATAGTTTTACGTCCTATGTTTATGTGCTTTAGTCCGAAGGAGACGGATGATTGATGAAAGTGGAAACTCCCTGAGAAACCAGACGTACACGATCACAAACTCACAACACCTTAGATCGAACCAGGAACCCCTTGCTCCAGAGGTGAGAGCTTTACCACTGAGTTAGTACCCTTCTTCTGTTAGTTTGTGTAAGAGATTTTCTATACATTTTCAGATTATGAGGACAAGGATTTATGTGTATGTGTGAGTGTAAAAAGGAGAAGAAAATGTTTAAAATTAGAAAAGAAAGTGTACGCCAATGTTTGACAACACTTTCAATAGGTATAAAGGATGCAAAATTACACAATTACTACAGATGTTTTTAAGAATTATTTTTTTAAAAATTATATCAATTCCAAGATAAATTAATAAGAGCAATAACTTTGACGTTCCTCACTATTCAAATTATGAAGATAAGTCTTCAGATGAGATTATCATAACATATTTGACAGTACAATGAAAGCCAGTATCTCCATCATGAGACAGAACTTGGTATTTCTCCTCTTCACCGATACTCGTAGCTACAAAGATAGTTAGCTTCTATTTAGATTTCGGAATTTTCACTCACTTATTATGACAGTCCATCACTCTATCACTGGTTGTATTCTATGTAACAACCAGTACTCTTAACGATCACCTGACAGCGCACTTTTTACTGGAGAAGACTTCTTTGCAGGTGTATATGGGATATGTTCTTCCATTTCTGTCAGGCCATTTTCCAGAGGTCGAAAGTGTGCGCACCAAACGCCATATTTCAGACCTCCAGCGGCACGGCAGTGAATTGGACTGAAATTGCAACTCTTTATTAAGATTACAATGGAATTAAACGAATCCTAACTTCCATCAGTGTGTAAAATGCCAAAGATGTTTTGATTGTGAGACTGGACCAGGTGGCGTTATTTGAGGAAAGTAGGAGCAACAACCGCTTCCCAAGCTTGAGAAACACATGCTTTTTATAATTTATCCTAACCTTCTCAAATAAGGCATCTTGGTCCAGTCTCACAATCAAATTATCTTTGCAATTCTACAGACGGATGGAGGTTAGGATTCGTTTATTAAAAAGCATAATTTCCTTTAAGAAAAAGCATGTGTATACTAACATACATGTAGTAATATAAAACGTGGAATTCCTAAGTCGGTGGACAGCCTTGGCCCTCTCCCCAGAGGCGTCATTTCAGGGGGAAGGAGGGGGCAATTGCCCCCTCCGAGAGATTTTTTGAATGCATATACTTTAATCGACTGTTTACTAATATACTAGTACAAAACGTACAAAACATTTGATCCGATGTTTTTTGTCTCGACATATTTAACGTTGACTTTTTTGTACACATAAGCATGAAAAAAAAATATCGCAGCATGCTTTATTCCAAAGACGAGGACCGGACTTCTTCCAAGAGACTTCCGACTTCTTCCCGGAGCATTCCAGGTTCACTACTCCCAAGGCTTACCTTTTGCCTACTTTGCACGGATTTGAACTCATCTTGAAGTCAGAGCAGTGATCCCAATCCGTGGGGAAAATCCCATTTTGTGGGATTTTTGACACGAATTTTTCGAATAGGGATAAGGGGAATTTTCGTCAAAATTTGCAGCATATATGGGATTTATCATAATGTTTATATCATGAACACCAAGAAAATTCATCTATGAGTGGAAAATAGTCTAATAACCCTTGAAGAAACGTGAAACCAGTTTAATTGTCATTTTTGTTTTATTTGAAAGTGCATGCTAGTGTGAAACTGATTTATTTAGGAACTCATAAATCTCAAAAACAAGCAACAAGAAACATAACTTATTCTCTGGAGTTTTAAAAAAAATCATGAAGAGATCGAAGTAAATTACCGACCGAAAAACTGTCAAATTTCTAAAATGTCCCACACGGAATAACTGGAGAATGAACTTCGTCTAGTTTCATTAGTACATTATGGCACAAAAGCGTCACGAAAATACTAAATTCTAACAACAAATGGAGCTTGTTTTCAACAATTTTCATAGTCTCTTTTGATTAATGATAATACTTATTAGGAATTTAAAAATCGGAATTCAAGAAAATTAATTAACTTAAATATCGAAAAACGTAAGTAACATGGAGTAGTTTCAGTCTTCATATTTTATAAATTTTGAAAATTTTGTAATTATTGTGGGAAATTTCAGAGGAAAATGGGAATTTCTGCCTTTCAAAGTGGGATTTTATAAGGTTCGAGGTTGGCATCATTGAGCCAGAGCATATCTGAGAATTTCATTGGGAGGGTACGTAGGGTATCTATAACGAATTTTTTGCGTTCCCATTGCACATTGCTAAAGTGTACATTTTTGAATGACTTGTGTGTTGATACATGTAAGTTCCTTTACGGTGATATAGAACGCCACTCAATGTTTTCTCGTATTCAAAATAACGCATGTTGAATTATAGTTTTTTCAAACTATACATTTTTTCTCACAGGTTCATATGAAATCTCTTATTTTAATGTAAGAGATCACGTCTTGCAATTTGTAAGTATACTTTATTAAACCATCCGTTATCACTTCCATCAATTTTATATTTGTTGATTATAATAATTATATCATCTCTGTTCATTTAATAATAGTAATTTATAAGAACATTTTAAAAAGGACAAAATAGATGCATTTACATATTATTATTATGTAGAAATATGACATTTTTGAAGAGGGAATTGAAAGTTGATATCTCAAGTTGAACTTAGCAGCATATAGAGAAATAAGGTAGGTGCAGGTGAATACGCCATGTTTAGAATGTTGGATCTTTTGTGGCCTTAATTTTCATGAAAGGCAAGAAACAACACATGTGCGTTGAAGAATAGTCTTTCTCGCATGTAGAAAAAATGTGGCAAAGATGCCACTCACTTTTGTTATGTACCCAAGGTAAAAGAAAGTGACGTATTTACCAACACGTGCAGGTAATTACGCCAAGTCTCAGATACTACTAGAAACCTATAATAAATCTTGCAAATGCTTACATCGTCTGTATTATACAAACTCAAATATTACTACACAGCATGACTGAAGCAAAAATAGAATAACCAAAGTGCAAAACAAAGATAAAAAGATAAAATGTAAAAACTACAATTTCCAAAGTCGAAATGAACTTCTAAACTGAAAAGTTTTAGTCTATAAGAAGAATAAGAATGTGTCACTGTACTGTGACTTAAAAAAAAACTACACCAATATTATGTGGAACATGTAGGACAAATGAGAACATCTTTGCCTTATGCAGCCAGTCCTGCAGAAGCCCTTGCGTATTTCGCTGCATCATGGTTGATATTCATTTAATAGCCATGGAATCACAAATACTGAAATTACACTTACAAAACAAAGTGTTCCTAGACGGACACGAGATAAGCGGTACATTGCTATAAACAATCGGCTATGTTCTGCGTTAGTACGGAACTAATAACGGAGTCTTGTCTCTATTGAAATACCGGTAATAACGTCCTTCCACGGAACCTTCCCGAAGCGAACAACAGGGCACGGTGTGGCAATCTCAGCGCTGTCTCCCATAGTACAGCAGATTTCGGTAAATAATTGCAAGAATTGTGCTTTTAGTGATGAAAGCATGAAACTTGGCGGAAATTTAACTTACATAAAACTAAGTACTAGTATGATAGTGAGCAAAAATATATGCCCAGTAACGACCTCTGGAGGCCATCTTAAAATGGCCTCCCTGTGACATGCGCATAAATTTAGAAAACCCACAATAACTTTCTTCTTTTTGGTTTCAGCATGATAGTTTCTACTATAAAAATGTACCAGAAAATTGTGATGATTACAAGCATGTGCAAGTTGTTGTTCTTCGATTGTTAGTTTTCGAGATATTGTCCCGAAACTTTGACACAACATGGGAAGTAAATCTGAAAGAAGATACAAATTCAACAATAGCTTTTTTCCTGGTGGTTTTGGCATGATAAGTTTCATTATATATATATATATATATATATATATATATATATATATATATATATATATATATATATATATATATATAAGAACATTGTAATGATAACAGGGATGTGTATTTTATTCCTGTATGATGAGTGGTTCTTGAGACATTGTCAGAAAATTAGAAACCTACTTGAGAAATAAATAATTGAGAAGGAAGATCATTCACATGTTGGGTCTTATGAATAAAGTTGAGCAAGGTGAGTTTGGTATGAATAAAGATGAGAAAGATGAGCAAGTTCTTGGAGAGTTCATTCAGCGTCTGAGCAAGGAGTCAGCACTATTGAGATAGCTCTAAATTTCGTATGAATAAAACTGAGATCTCTCTCACACTTCGGAGTACTCTCTCCAAAAAATCTTGAGTTACCTTATTTGCTGACTCAAGCCGTGAAGACGTTTTGTGGAAATGTTTGTATGCAACAATGACAGAAAATATACAAGCAGCGCAGAAACACTTTCAAAATAGACTATAAAACTGTCTATCGCTTTGATAAAGAAGTCGTGGAGTGGTTAAGTAATTATTTCCTACGCGGATCAAACGAAACTACAGGCGGCTGGTACTTATTAACGAACAGAAAAGGAGATTTGTTTTAGATACTTAAATGGTCCCGGTTTTCAAAGCGGAGTATGGGAGGATATAGTTATGGACCAGAGTACCATGTCTGTTACATTTTGAAAAGTTCTAGGGAAAATAGTGGAGAAGGAACCTGATGGATAAAGTTCCCATCAAGTTGTACAGCAGACAGCAATAAATAAATGGCCAGCAGTACAATTTTTTGATTGTATAGAAGTTATCGATTGCACACATGTGGAAATTAAACGACCTCATGAACACAGGGATGAGTATATAAATCGTAAAAGACGTTACACTTTGAATGTTCAAGCCACTTGTAATTGTGACGAGGAATACACGAGTGGGATGCTTCCTAACCAGGTTCTGTGCACGATTCGCGAATATGAATGAACTCAGCTGTTCGCATGGTCATGGCAGAAAACAGATCACAAGCCTTGCTTCTGGGAGACTCTGGATTAGGGCGTGTCATTTTTGAGGGTGAAATATACTTTTTGCAATTTTTCATGATGAGGGGTTTTAAAAATATGTTTTTAGGTATGAGAAATTCAAGTCCGTACTTAATTTTGTGATTAAAGGAATTCTAGCTAGGTAAATCAAGATTTGAATACAGCACAAGAGCAGTTTTCGGAATTTCATACTGAAATACTTTCGAAAATGCCATGTAATGCTATAAAATAAATTATTTTTCCGTATGAAACATTTTATTAATCATCAAATATATTAATAAAGCTAGAGATACAGTAAGAAAGAGTATATAACCAATACTTTGAGAAAACACTCAATAAAATTTCTGCATACATAGACGTACGTATTGAAATACTGTATTTAGACTTTATATTATTGCATTGCATTTACTAAGAACAGAAAGCATTATTTTGATTACTTACTATTATACTTTATAATTGTTTTAGAAAAAAGCATTAAACATTCTCCATGGTTGAAGTGTATAGCTTCTGTTACAAATTTTGAGAAACACATTTTTCATTGATGTTAAAAGTACCTTACTTAACCACATTGACAAATTACTAATTTTCAATTATAATGAATTATTTTGTAACTGCTGCATCATACAGTTCATACACTTCTTACTTACTACTATAGTATTACTAATATATATATATATATATATATATATATATATATATATATATATATATATATATATATATATATATATATATATATATATGCTACATTTGTGTTACATTTTGTGATAAAGCTGTCCTTGTTTTACTTAATACAGATGTATTCAAGAAACAGCAACAAGTAAGCAATATTATTAAAGCACAAGTTATTCACAAAACAAGTTTCATTATGTCCTGCTTTGATTCATTTTCGGACATCATCTGTGGACTTGCTTCTTGAACTATCATGTACCCCTCACGTTTCTCATGCGTATAGACTTTTGCTGCTGCCTCTGTGACTTGTTTTACACACCTTTCTGTAGATTGAGCGTGATTTGGCCATTGTGGTACTTTCATCGGAACGTCTACAAATTTCTTTACTGTTACTGTTGAAAGTTTGCATGTCAAGGGAGGTTCATAAACACCTTTAGACCAGCCGATCATATCTAGCACGAACGAGGTATTGGCGTCGATAGCAGGTGTTTTCCCCGGACGTACAGAGAGATTTCCTTGTAATGTCTCACTTCTCAAGTTAAGTATCTTTTGAAGTACAGCATCCACAACAATCTTCTTCTGCATATGAAGTCACTGCAGCTGAAACAAGATGTGGCGGGCCTTTTTTCCCAGCAATGCTTGACTTTGATGTTGAACCAGCAGGGTAATAGACACTAACAATGTATTTCACTATCCGCCTAAGATTTATGAGATATTTGACGTTAAGTTCATGTTTAAAAACCCACAAATGACGCAGTCTATGTGCTGTAGTCAAGCATCTTGAATGACTGACTGAACCAATTTCAGAAAGCGCCAGATTTCATGGAGATTTTCCAGTGAAAATGGCCTGTGTAATCTGATATCCGTATGCGTGATCTGTAGATAAATCTTTTACGATATTTTCACTCAGCGCAATAAGAGGCTCTCCAGTTTGGAGTTTTTGCTATGAAGGATCGATTTCAAGTCCAGTAACTGCGTCTAGCATATCTCCAATTGTACCTTTCCACTGATTGCTAGACAAAATTATGCCATCCAGTGTTGTGATTAAGTGTCGCAAAGGTAACCAGCTGGTGTGAAGAGCACACACTAACCAATTTAGCTTACGGCCGAGTTTGACTTCTACCCAATGCATAGTACGACCTTCCCAACCAGTGTTGACGTTAGTAGAATCACCTCCAATTGCTTGTAAGATTTTATCAATGCCCTTCTAAAATCTTCAAGATTATCAGCAAAAATTTCAGCTTGCTTTTTATTGTCACAATCTTTCTGAGGATTGAAACTGTAAAGGTAGCGTCTACCTGGTTCGCTGTAAACAGAATAGTTTTCTTCTCATATAATCCCAGGGAACTGGTGATTTGAATTTGCTGCTACCAATATAACGTCCGTAATATCTTCACGCCCGTCAAAGAGGATGCAGTCTATTATACCTTGCTGACAGAACGCATCAAATTCTTGGTACACGGATTTCATCATTTTTTTCTTGTGCTCTCTTCGCTTTATTGTGATCAATCACAATCCTTTGGTCTCTGTCGGTTATCAAGCCAACATCCATAAGGGAGGCAGTAGATATGGCAGCTGTGGCACGCAAGCCGACACCATACCAAATGCTCTGCATGACAACATAGCTAAATGAAGGGAAGTTCAGAGGGTAACAATTCTCTGCCGGTTCCAATCAAATTACTCCTATTACGTTTTGTTTTTGCCGATGTAAGTGTATTACATTTTGTTTTTGTTTTAGAAGTCATTGTAAAGAAACATCAAGAAACCACGATGTTAATATAAGGACTAGTTCAAAAAGTTTACACACTCAAATTTGAAGCTCTCACTCTTATACCCTTGGAGTTATTATATAATAAATGTGAAAACCTTAGCACCCGTTTAAAATTGAAAATGTATCTAATTTAATGATTGTAGAATATAAATTTGACATAATATTAAAACTATAATTTAGCAATGTGTAAATAGATAAAACTAATCCTAACAAGCATGTATTTCTGCTCAATAAATGAAATACAACGCTGGCGCCATCTATGGACAACAAAAGTAAATTTGTAAAAAAAAAAAAAACGAGAATGACAAAATTTTGGACTGATATTTACCTAGCAAAACAACATTATATCGAATTTGTAAATATATGGTCCGAAATACTATGTCAGGTCTCAACTTTTTAGCACCCCTCATTTTAGGATTTTGAAAATTGAAAAAATCGACACGCTCTACTCTGGATACCCATTGCTCCTTGGCTTATAACTCCTTTGCACAATCCAGCTACAACAACAGAAAGGAAATTCATCAACTTCTTGAGCAGGAAACGCGTTATCAGAAAGATGTTTCGGCTATGTGGAGGAACGATTCCCTATTTGGAAAATAAAATAATACTGTCAAACAGCAAAGTGCCTTCGGTGGTTCTAGCCTGTTTTTTTCTGTATTATGTGGCTAAATATCTGAAAGATGGAGATTTTGACATTGTTGAGAGAGAATTTGATGAAGAGGACGCCATTGCGAAGCAGCGCTGGTTCGAATGTCGGTAATGTTAGGCATGCTGTCTGAATTTTCATGTTTTTTTCTTAGTCCCACCATATGAATTAAGGATAGTGCTTTCATCAAAAGCTCTGTCCACTTCTTCTTCCTTTCTTATCCCACGAAAAGTTTAAAATTTGATGACATTAATCCTTTGTTAATATAAAGGCCAGAAATACAGCGAAATAAGATTATAAAATATAAATAAAATTATATATTTATTGGATCGTTCCATTAAATATGTATACACTTAATTGGATATTAAAGTAAAAAATCTCGCTCGAGTTCCCACACACGAAATTGACGACTTCGCATTATTGGCGCATGAAACTTAAGTGAGAAAATACTTTGGAGAAAAATAACACCGAAAGACATAACGTGAGAAATAACGGTACAAAATGTAGCCAATGTTCTAAATCTCACAGGGAGACGCTTAAACATATCCACGTGGATCTCAGGCTAAGAATTCTTGCTTTATTGTAAATTGTCATGTTTTAACTAGAAATGCTATGACTTTAGACTAAAGTAGGTTTACCTTCAATCTTTTAATAACAGGATTCGTAACACCATCCATTAGCTCCAGTAGACTTTCATTTTAGCTATTTCATATTCAACTGCGATTCTGTGACAGGGACATCAAATGATTCTTCATACTTTTCCCAATATATCTAGTTGAAAATGCAGGTACTTTCTTTTATCTTACTTCTGGCAACATGGATTTACTAAACATGATTGAATAATCTCTTATTATCCCCACAAATGCTGGCAAAGAATCATTCTTTTTTCCAACATCATATTCTGTATCACTCATTTTTAATACGTTTGTTTAAATTACATAAACTACTTGCTTGGCCGTCTCGGCGTAAAGTGTAGCAAACTCTTTGAGCATGCTGAGAAAGTTCTCACAACTATGATAGTTTTTATTCATACGAAATTTGAGAGTTTGCTTATGAAACAGAGCTTGCTCACCTCACTCATGAGCAAAGTGAGCAGAGTCAAGACTCCGTTTTATTCATAAGACCCATTATTTTCGTTCTTGTTAACCGTGTTGATGCTAGAATGTGTGTTACAAAGTAAAAGTTAATAATATTATAATACACTGCCTTTTGTTATTGTTCTGTACTGTAATGGATACTTTTTAAAAGATTGCATATCAAGAAAATTAACTTACTTTATTTCAGTGAGCACTGTTGATAAATTTTATTGTTTTTGTTAGCAAAGTTAGTGTTAAATTAAATCTTAATTTTCACAATTTCCTTGACATTTACATAATGCGGTCCACTGAATGATAAGATACGCACTTCCAGTGATTAGAACACTTCTTATTTGAACATCAACAAGATAGACTTTCGGTTTAAGCTGCTTCAGGCAATGTTATCCAGTTAGTTTACCATCCACTTTTTCCTTTCATCCAGTCCCAATTTACTGGTGAGGGCAGATCCTGCATTTTAACACACGCTTGTCTCCAATATGTCCTTATTGATAAGTAGCTGTTTTGACATGCTGTAGCAGCGAATCCTTTGTCAGTGGGATACTCTCTCCGGAGATTTCATTTTCTGAGTGAAGAAACGATGTCTGGTGACATCTACATCTGTATCTAAAGATGCACTAGCATACGTAACTATCACGAAACGCTAGATATGCATTACCTCAGAACAAGGGACGTGATAGACAAAGGAAGGCTGCTGTCACATCTTGGTATTTTAGCCATACTTTTCATGCTGATTTCTTCCTTCGAGTGTCAAATCCAGAAACAGTATCGCATCCTGTTATGGAATGGAATATTGTTAATGCTCATAGTGTAAAGCAGCAGCCACATCACGCGCTGAGATGATCCGGTGACTTTTTCCCATTCCCAGCTCAACCGAAATTAGTACTCCCGGATGCTGTGCTGCAGAAGCAATGCCCAACACTATCCCATGAGAATGTACAGTTTTTATAATAATTATGGAGAATCCACACTGAAAAGCAGAATGGGCATGCAGTATGAGTCTAGTTTCAGCCTCTTCATGTTTACATGAACAGAGAGATGCAACGGAGATATCGGCGTTACTAACAACACTATCTTCCACCGTTGTTATTACTGTTTCATTGTCATGTGATATACTTGCTATACATGAACTGAGGAGAGAGAATAACTCTTCCTTGTTGTGAGATTATCGTAGAAACTCGTCCCACTTTCTAGGTAAAGAAATACTCCGCGTAACTCTTGTACGAATGCCAACACCCTTTCGTTGTCTTGTAACTCGCTTTAATGAATCCATTCAGTAGCTGTTCCAAAAAAATAATATCTACCCTGCCAGCTGTACGAAAATGTACCTTAACATATGGGATTACACCTCTATCCGCATAATCTTGAAAGTTTTACATTCCGTCCGTTGGTCGTATGAAGTGAACAATGACAGCTCCATCAAGTAATGCTATGGTCGTATGAAGTGAACAATGACAGCTCCATCAAGTAATGCTACATTTATTTCATCAGGCCTACCATGCTCTGAAACAAGTTGCTCCACACATCCTATTACTTCTGTATGTCACTCTCTTTTGTGCAACGAAGTTGACCATACTCTCCAAGAGAAGAGGGTCAGTCATAGTTTCCATGTCGAAAGAACTCGTCCATATCACCGCCTCGAGCTTCGCACCCTATGTACGTACATACGTGAAAATAATTTCGCGTTAAAGCGTATTGAAGATAAAGTACTCTTCAGTTTTGATGGCCCTGTTGGTGGTGTGCTCATTAAAGAGAGTTTGAGCTTCTGCAACGGCTGTAGAACTGGCTCCCTTGCCTCTTTTATTCTATTATTCATATACTGTTAAAAGTGAGATAGAACAACATCTTCAATTTGGATAACAGTTTTCTTTACTTGGTCATGGACGATTTGCTTTGTGACAATGTTAATCAAATCTTCTGATTCATCGTTGTAAGGATTTCCCAGGTCCTAAAACGTATTTAAAACCTTTTTCATGTCTTCCATGAAATGCTGCTGAACACCAAAATTTTTATCGTGGTGAAAGTGAGAACTGGACGATGAATGAATAATCATTTCTTGGAACTCTGATACAATTCGTGCAACCTCTGGTCCACATGTAGACAATCGTCGAAGTGCAGATGGATTTTCTGTAAGTCCTATTGCTCCACCGTCTCCTTTAACGATTTCATTGTATTGCTCATGTGTTTGAATAATTGCAATAGTAGAAAAGCGATGTCTCGTCTTATAGATGACAAAACTGCCCTTGCTGAATTGGGTAACAATCGTTGGGTGGGTGTACTTTAATGTACCCATATATCTCAAATGAACAGGAAGCCATCTTTCGTAATTAATATGGTCAATCGCAAAAAAAAAAAAAAAAAGAAAAAGAAACATGGACACAACTGAAAACCACCTGTACGTAGTGATCTAACAAACATATTGAGGAGTAACTGAAGGTGCAGTGTTGTGTACTATACAGTACTGAAATAGTACTGAAATAATGCACTTTGTTTTCTGCGGATGTTGCACCATTCAGATGTAGTAATCTCGGTGCCAGAAGTTTTGTAGTTAAAAACCAGCATCAAAGAAATTGTTAAATGATTAGTATTAGGATCAAGGATATTATGAATATTTTATAACAACCTTGATTAGGAATTATATTATTGGGCTTTCGGCATCTATGGCCATTTTAGCCCGTCACGTTTGAGGATGACGTCCCTCAGCGAGAACACTATCCGGGGAGAGGGAAGGAAAGAAGCGCCCTGGGACCTATGTGTTAGGTACCATCTCGGCATTTGCCTGGTGTGAATGAGGAAAACCTCATTCACGATGGCTGGCCTGAAAAAGGTTTCTACATTTTTACGACACATTCGAACCTGGGACCACTCGCACCGAAGGCAAGAGCGTTAGCGACTATGTTAAAATCGATTGTGTTGAAACATAAATGTAGCTGCGATCTTTAATGTATGTCGCATATAGAATCATTCCAAATTATGTCACTTACAACTCCTGCAATCTATGAATTTTCATTCTTATCACTTGATTATTTTTCAAGTAGCTTTCTAATTTTTTAACAATATCTTGAGAACCATTCATCCTACAGCAATAAAATACATATCTCTGTAATCATTACAATGTCATTTTTTATATATGATGAAACTCATCATGCCAAAACCACCAGGAAAAAAGCTTTTGTTGAATTTGTATCTTCTTTCAGGTTTATTTCCCATGTTGTGTCAAAGTTTCCGGACAATATCTCGGGAACTAACAATCGAAGAACAACTTGCACATGCTTGTAATCATCAGAATATCCTGGTACATTTTTTATAATAGAAACTATCATGCTAAAACCAAAAAGAAGAAAGTTACTGTCGGTTTTCTAAATTTATGTGCGTGGCACATGGTGGCCATTTTAAGATGGCCGCCGGAGGTCATTACTGGGCATATATTTTTGGCTCCCTATTATATTAGTACTTAGTTTTATGTAAACTAAGTTTCCGCCAAGTTTCATGTTTTCATCACTAAAGCACAATTGTTACTGAAATCTGACTAGTCAAATCGGACTTGTCCAGGCACATATTGGAGATACATTCTAGCGGATTTCGTCGAAAACGTCCCAGCACTGAACACTTGGCGTATTTAGCTGCACTGGCGTATATACCTTCAATTACCTTATGATGCATATGGAAAATATCGAAAATATCTCTGGTTTCTTCCCAGACCTGCGCCTCTCTTCCGACCCTCCACCCACCCTCCGCTGGGGCTCCATCGTCGTTAAATGGAAAGACTACACGCCTTCCGTGTGGAAGACTCGGGTTAGATTCCAGGAGGGAGCTCATGACGTTCCGTTCTCAACTTAAGCTGCAGATCCACGTCTCATATAGCCTCGCTGCTGGAAGAGACGCTAAAACCAAATCAAATTCATCCACTGCTG
Organism: Thermobia domestica; assembly: GCF_964235325.1. NCBI lineage: Eukaryota > Metazoa > Arthropoda > Insecta > Zygentoma > Lepismatidae > Thermobia > Thermobia domestica. The sequence goes on from NC_137455.1 coordinate 347,255,817, forward strand.
AAGAAATTTTTGAATCCGCCCCATAGATAGCACGTTGAAGGTTATATCATACATATGTAGATTGACATGACAGTCTCTGTATTAGAATATACAGTTGACGTGGAATTTGCAGGATTTAAATCGAGGAGGGACGGCGACAAATATTTAAAAAGAAGACGGGAAATTTGTTGAATAGGGTTTACGGTTTACACTTTTTTCTTGAGCTTTTCTAACATTTAAATTATAGGAGTATAGATGACACTGCAAAATTGTTTAACTACTTAATCCAGCAATTACAAAACTGCAACAACTTACAGCAGCAATATTTTGTAAGTTTATTTACTAAACTTTGTAGCGTCAGACAACACTTTGAAGAAAATTACCATGTAAAATTATTGTAACTAGTAATATATAACTTCAACATTATGTATATAGTTTATTTATGTTTATATTAAATTTAGATAAAATTGGTTATTTTTTTAGTATGTAACCCATTATCTGTTTATTATTGAATTATTTTGAAGGTGGGTGTTGAAAGAAATGCATTTGTATTTCTTAGCATCCGTCTTGTCTTCTGAAGTCTGCGCAACATTTACGGAACTTAACTCCATGTTTAGAAAAACATTCATTTCTAATATGTAATGAACAAGTGAATTCTCTTTCACATTGTGAAGTTAGAGAAGACTTTCAAACTATATAGATTCAATATTGAAACCGGAAGTAATAGATTTGTGACTTCCGGTTCAAGAGATAGAACCAGTGCTTCGGACGCTGAATCCATATCAAAAACCGCTTCTTTCTCTCTCTTTCATTTTTTTTTTTTTTTTTTTTTTACAATGTAGCAATGAATGTTGGAACCGGAAGTTGCACTAGATTTTACTTCTTCCGATTTCACTAGAAGAACAAGAGTTCAGTTGACATCTATTCTTGGGATCCTACATCCATATAAATATATATACGTTTGTAGCTGTTGAACCGGAAGTGATAGATTTCTGCTACTTCCGGTCATAATAGAAGAATAAAATCCTGAGGTAACTGAGGTAACCAGGATTTTGTAAAAGGGAAGAGAGTCGATGACACGAAATACTGTGGTCATCACACCAGGGGCTCGATCGTTCTAAGCTATTTTACTAGCAATGGTTCGTTTAACCAGAATTTTGTAATGCAGAGGACGTGACATGAAATACTGTGATTATCAAACCAGGAACTCGATTAATCTAAACTATTTTACTGGCGAGATATATTAGTTTGTTATAACAATAAAATAAGGATATGTTAATAAGCATTTTAATAACAAAGTATAAAGAAATCTCGAGTAAAAGAATAAGTAAAGTATTGAAAAAGATTTTACAATATTTACAGTCCTTTCTTTGTTCATTCAAATATAACAATCCTTTCATTATGGTCTCAACTATTATAGAAAGTACATGTTCAATAATGTCTTGTAAAATATTTTACAATATCTGCGTTCCTTTCTGTATTGAATCAAATGTTAACAAAACTTTCTTTCTACATAACTTTTTTCTTTTCAATATTCCGTCAATTACTGTCTGTTCCAAATGGCAGGTTAAAGGAGCAGTAGAAAACTGTTTCTGAAATAACATGTTTGATACTGCAGAGAAGCGACTAAGAAAAATTATCATTAAAAAATGTTACAGAGCGGATTACCCTTTCGAAAGCAAGAAATTTCCCTAACTAGTAGCAGAAATTCTGAGTATTTCGTATCTTTTCTAGAAATTTCAAATTCCCTGACTCTTTCAGGATATTCTGCCACCATGTATTGGAAGTAACACAAATCTCCTCATAAGAAAGAGTATCCAAAAGGTTGCTGTAACTTTCTATTTTTAACGCTGATTCTTCTTTTTCTCGCTTCTTTTTGTTTCATCCTTCCTTATATATATATATATATATATATATATATATATATAGATAGATAGATAGATAGATAGATAGATAGATAGATAGATAGATAGATAGATAGATAGATAGATAGATAGATAGATAGATAGATAGATAGATAGATAGATAGATAGATAGAGATATTTCATTTCTGGTATCGAAGAAGAGGGGTGCGGACTCCCCCTTGGCTACGTGCCTGCATCAAGATGAAACTTACTGTTAGCTCATGAGGTTCGGATTCCACGTTAGTCAGTAGGTCCACGTCTCATATAGTCTCGCTGTTGAACGGGACGTTAAACTCAAAATCAACTCAACTCAATTCAAACTTACTGTTTGGATTCTCAATTCATATTCACATTAAAAAAAAATATCTCAATGGTGAAAGAGAACTTCAACTATACACCAACAAACTGACACCATGCATAGTCCTTTTATGCCTGTCTTATAGAAAATTAGAAACAATATATTTTCCTCTCCCTATTAGCGTATCAGCATTGGCTTATTTTGCTTTGATTTTAATTTATAATCACAAATTCATAGAATTATTACGAGGAACGAAGGACTGTCCAGACTAAAGAATCCTTAGAGTAAACACTACAATGTGCCTGCGTCCACTAATTCCTGCCAAAGAAATTTATTACAGAAAATTAAATACGAGAAGAAAGTATTCAATTATGCAAACTGTTGTTTGTTTTATCCAATTATGTACGAGAACCAATTCTGGATCTTCTTCGTATTAAAATATATAAAATTTGCCAATTAGCAATTGAATTATTAGTCATTAGTTTCATCTACCGAAGAGTTTTGTCAACATATTTCTATTCTATTGAGGGTTTCTTGAAACATTGAAACTCAATTAGAGTCCATATACTGCATAAACCCTCTTCCCAAGCTTATAAATCAATCTACTGTCTGCCCAGATTCTTTTTCTTTATTCAATATAAACTACGGTCTCTTATCACATTGTATAATTAATGAATAGGCTACATTTGTTATTAATATTAAAATGGCAGTCATTGGTTTCTTACGATGCCTTTGTTAATCAGCAAACTTACCTGAAAATACTCAATGAATGGTTCTTTCCGAGTTGGCAGCGAAATCGCCGACACCATAATTTTCAACAGGACAACGCGCAAACCCATCACTTTTTGTCTGCGCGAATGACTGAATGAATCTTTCCATTTGCTTGATCGTAGGTGAGTCCGAACTGTTTCCGGTTCCAAGAAGCTCGCATATCACCATACCCGATCAATGACGATGCTAGAAAGAGGAAAGGGCCGGGCACCTCCTTGTTGCTTCGTCCCCCCTCCCCGACTGTCACTTAGTGATGTTCTATTGTAGTATAAGTCAAATCATATAAAATTATTATTTTCACTATACGTGAAATATTGCTTCCCCGAAAAAGTGCCTGTACCCCTCCGCTTGTACCCCCAAGAATTACAGCTGGCGTCGCCACTTCACTCTGTGGTATTGAGAATAAAGAGATGCGATAAAGCTGACACATTGATGACAAGAAGCTGAAAGACGCAGTCCGCGTAGGATTTCAAAAAGTTATCACGCAATTCGCGCAGAATCAGCATATTCTGTTGCACATGAACAATCGGACGTGGAAACACATAACGCTATGCTACGAACATAGAGGATGGATCCATAGGGGATAAGCAGTACATTATCACATAGTAAGAGTAACGGAACTTCCCGGCCAGGCTGTATATAACGGTATAACAGAATTTATTCGCGTTGCATTATCTACAAGAAAACATAAAAGGAAATATGTATTGTCCCCCAACGTCACGTTACAGCTACGGATTTTTGTGATCTGACATCCCAGGACTTATGGGAACTCCAAATGTTCCTGTTTCCTTCCAAAGCATAAGTTAATATTATTCGTGCGATATTTTTAAAAACTACGGCCTTTATTCGTCATTGATATTGGGCTAATAGGAATAATCTACTCTCTGTCACCCAATTTTGGTGGGTTTTGACCACTTATTTACTTAATTCTGTTATTTCAGTAAGAATTAAGTGCAAAATTATAAATATACTGTAAATTTTCATAAGTGTTTCGGTTTTCTAGTCTAGAAATATGGAAGGCTTATCCATAACCTTATCTTTTTATTGCTACTCTGTCTTCTATTACAGACCTAAATTTAAATTCCGAAAAAAGAAATTCTTGCGTATCTACACAACTGTGTGACAGTTTCAGTAGCTACAAAGGATATAAAATTACATATGAATGATGTATAGGACTACAGATTTCTTTCGGAATTATTTTTATTAAATTATACCAATTCCAAGACAAAAAATACGAGCAAGAACTTTGACGTTCCTCGGTGTTCAAATTATGGAAATAAGCCATCATATTTGATGTATCATAACATTTTTAAAAGTGCAACGAAAGCCAGAATCTCCAACGTGACGACAGAGCTTGAAATTTCTCGTCTTTACTGATACAATACTCGTAGCTACAAAGGTTTCTAGCTTTCAAATAAAACATTTTTGAGTGTCCACTCACTTATTATGACAGTTCATCATTCTATCATAGGTTTCATTTTACCATATGTGACAACCAGTAATTATCTAACAGCTCATTTTTTTCACTGAAGAATACTTCCTTGCAGGTGTATATTGGATATATTGTTCTACTTCAGTCAGGACATTTCCCATAGCTCGAAGCTGTGCAACTTAAGGGTAACAAACACGGTATTTCAAACGTCAAAAAGCATGTCAGTGAATTGGGCTGCCATTGGGACTCCTCATTGAGATGTCGAATGAATGAACGAATCCTTACTTCCATCCGTCTGTAGAATGCCAAAGATGATTTGATTGTTAGACTATTTGAGGAGGGCGGGGAGCAATGGCCCCTCCCCGAGTTTCAGAAACACATGCTTTTTAATATATGTGTTATAAAAAGCATAGGTATACTGACATACCAACATAAAATATGGAACTGCTGTCAGTAAACAACTTTGTCCCCTCTTCTCCGGCAAAATCTGAAATGACATTACTGGACTGGGTGCCTTGTACTGATTTAATTCCACCTAGTGTTCGCTCCATACAATTGAGTATTTCGTTGTTGTTAAGTGATCATCGAAACTTATTTCTGATAATAACCAACATTGATTTTCATATTGTAGACAACGCTATACAGCTTTAGCTTTCCCTGTAGCAAACTTCAGCTACAACCATGAAACCACGTGGGAAACGTTCAATGCATTGAAGATTGAAATTGCTTCGCCTTTTGCATCGTCCCTTTTCTACATAATTGCCTGCGCCTTTCCAGAATCGGTCGAATATAACTGTCTGCCGTCACTACAAACTTCTACCGATCACCTGCCAAGTGGTATTCGTATAGCTTTTTTAGTTGGTTTTTCACGTTGGATGTTTGGTTAAGACGCATGGAAAATACTGGCAATAGCACTTTGTGTTGATAAATTCTTTGACGTTGCTAACGTCAAATTTCCGTAAAACATCGATGGTGTCAGCTTCACTGAGATGTATTTAAGGTGTTGCGTAGTCGGTAAATTCGTACATAATTCTGGTGCAGTTGGACTGCATATCATCGCACTATGCCAATTATAACGGATCGTAAAATGTCAAATCCGTGTTCATGACACTGTTTAGCTATGCTGGAACAACTGAAGTGTGCATCAGAAAGTGTCATTAAATCTTTCTCAGAATCAATTCACTTTTGGCGCCGTTAGATTTCATACAATACAATTACTTCGCCAGCAGGCATATTATAGACTTCTGCATCAGTCATGTAACTTTCACGATTCTGCACTGCTACTTTGTCTCGCCATTCTCTTTCTATTTCGTATATATGGAACCCTATCTATATCGTATCACTCATTCAATGTGTACATACACACAACGGCGCAGATGTGAAATTGGACGACGCTAAAGCTCGTGTTAGAGTAAAGTCCTTGGTTAAAGTTTGAGAAGGTCCGGGGTAGAATTGCGAAGGGTGCCTCATGACATCGCCTTTGCTTGTTCCCGTTTGGATCATTACAATGTGGAAGAAAATTCGTTTCTAAACAGAATCATCGGTATAGTCTAAATGTGGGTGCGATCATACGAGGCACAATTACAACAACAGATCTAACGATTGCCTGGCCTAGAAAACTGCCCCAAGAACCCGGGAATCTTAAATTGATATTAATAATGGGTTTATGATGGGGGAGGTTGCCTTACTCGACCATGTGATTTCTCCAGGCCAAACAGTGAATGCCAGATCTTAGAACATAATATTTGTCCTGATTTACGAAGAAAATGGAGACAGTTCCAAGCACATCCGCCTTTTGTTCTGCATGACAATGCCGTTTGTCATAACGCTGGTAGTATGAATGACTTATTTCAACGGTGGGGATGAGAAGTCCTTATATATTCCCCATACTTCCCAGATATGAGTAATCTAACTTTGAGCTCTTCCTTCAACTGAAGGAATCGTTCAAAGGACAATTCTTTTTCATCAGAGACTCCATCTTGCACACGATAGGACGCTCTGTCATGAACATCAGTAATTAAATTTCAAAAAAGCGTGACTGCTACTGGTATACATCGTCTTCCAGCAGTCCATAAATATGATGGGAATTACATTAAAGTAGGACACCGGAACACGCTATGAAAATTTACAGTGCATTTATAGTTATGTGCTGAAATATCACCCAATTAAATTCGTGACGACTAGGTGGTCTTCATTAAACACATCTGAAATGTTTGTACTTTTTAAGTGTGTTGACACGACACTCTTTCCGATTTTTGTCGTATCCCTATAACTTATCCTTGTTGACCAACATTTTATTCAATTAAGTTATATTTTTGACAATTTTGTATTTTTTTCACCACTGATAGTTGCGTTGTAATAATTTAAATGTGTATTAAAAAGTGCATTCTAATACATTGTGAAGCATCAATGTCAAATGAACCAGAATAAATATAACAAATTGCGATTATAAGCACATTAAAATTTACTTATTTCATAACTAATAATAATTATTTCCTGATCGATAGTTCATAATCTCAGGAAGTGCATCAAGTAAAGAAGAAAACATTTAATACACAAAAGTTATCACAATTTAACAACCTAGCAATGTCTTCTTGATAGAGTAAACAAATATTTTTTTCTATATCAACAGTTTGTTGTGATTATAAGGAAGAAAAGGGAGATAGATGAATTGTGTTTATCTTCCTTCAACGATTCCGTCACCTAAACTCCCGTATCCACCATAGCCCTGTGGGAAACCATACCCAGATGAGATTCCATATCTATGGAGACCATAAGGCCCTGGAACAACTCCATGAGAGATTCCATATTCATAACTACTGATGCTAAATGTATGAGAAAGAAAATATTTAGGAAAATTCTCATTTAAACGTTTTGTAACAAAATGACATTAATAAAGCATGTATCCAGAATGAGATAGTACCGGTGAGTAAATTTAGATGTTATAGAATTTGTTTTCGAACACACAGGCCCCAACAGTAAGTATTATTAGAAAAGATGATTATGGGCAGTGGCGTATTTAATGAGGGGCTTCCGGGCTTAAGCCCTCGACGAAATTTTATTTACTATATTAAAGTAAATGAAATATCATGCAGAATTTTCACATTTCCAGTAATAAAGTTAGCTAAGTCCCCCCAAACAAAATCGTAAATACGCCACTGATTATGAGCCATGGTGAGGAAGAGCACAGCGGTAAAATTCCTGAAGTGCAAGAAAATACGAGGCGTTCGCAGGGCCGTGCTGGGATACTAATGAGGGCGGTGAACAAGACTACTAAAAGGGCGCCCATACAAACGGGAATATATATACAGCGAGAGAGAGAGAGAGAGAGAGAGAGAGAGAGAGAAAGCCTTTGAAGGAAAGTATGGGTGCCATCTTATATCAAAATCACCACCAAATTTGTTTTAGTATTAACGTAAATAGCTAACCTCGAATCGAAATCCTCTTTACATACATACAAAAGCAATTTCATTCCCATCCGTAGATGGGCGGGCCACAGAAGGTTACGCCTTCTCTCTGGCCAGAGGTCTGAGTGATTGTAGAGTGAAGAAAAGAGAGATGGTAATCAGGGCAAGTACGAGTTTGGAGGAGAAGATTCAGCCTTAATGGGCTGTATGATTGTTAGTTATTCTGGCATAGCAAAAGACGACAAAATGCAGTGGACAAGTGAGCTGCCAAAAGAATGAGGTTTAAGTAGGGTATATGTGCGGATGGTCTATATATATGCGTCGAGTTGGATTATAGTCCGCCGTTTGAGCCTCTCTTTCATAGATCGCCAGCAGATGATCGACCGGTGGGTAGATGCGACGAGGAAAGGTAGATGTCTGATCTAAAAGGTCTGCAATGATCGGATGAGCATTTGTGTAATGTGGTGGATGATATATCGGGTTCGGAGACGATAAATGTGAGTAAGGAGAAACGGCATTGTCGTTTGTTTATAGACTAGGGCGGTTGGTGTTCGGGGTGGCAGTGAAAAGGCTATTCGGATGGCTCGGCGTTCTAAGATCTGGAGGCGGTCATAGTAATATTGATTGGCAGAGAGCCAGGCGAGATGGCCGTACGTGATTGCGGGGCGAACAAATACTTTATATGTATAAAGTAGAAGGGTGGAATTTAAGCCCCACGTGGTACCCTTTAAACGGCTCAGCAAGTACAGTCGCTTACGGATGTTTTGCTCCACAAGTCGTAATTGATGTCGCCAGGCTATCAAAATGCACGCCGAGGTATTTAATACTATTGCTAAGAGGTATAGGTGAGCCCATGACGGTGATATGTAAACGGTCCGGATTCCTAGAGTGACAGTATTTATGTTTTTTAGGCCCGAAGAGCGTCATTTGCGTTTTAGCTGGATTGATCTTGAGTTTCCATTTGAGGCACCAGGCGAGCAGATTGTCTATTGCAAGTTGTAGCTGTGTTGTGATGCGATCCACGGACGATCCCAGGGCAAGATAGGCCGTGTCATCAGCATATTGAAAGGCATGTATCGGTGAAGGTGGGAGAGGCATGTCAGAAACATATAGGATATATAAGAGGGGGGATAAAACGGACCCCTGTGGTACTCCAGCCTGTAAAGGCAGTAGATTGTGCGTTATTGATCTGGATGAAGGCTCGCCTATGAGATAAAAAATTTGAAATTAGGCGCACATATGGAAGAGGTAAAAGTTTTTGAAGTTTATAAATCAATCCTTCATGCCATACCGTATCAAATGCCCGTTCAATGTCAAAGGATATCAGGACCGCTGGAAGATGTTTATTATAGTGATTGGCGATCAGTGAAGAGAGTTTTAGTAGCTGATCGGAGGTGGCAAAAAATGGTCTGAAGCCGGCCTGCGTGACTGGAAGGAGGTTATGTTGTTCTATGAATGTATGAAGCCGTTTCACTATGATCTGCTCAAATGTCTTACTGAGTACTGTGGTTAGGCTGATTGGTCTATAGGAAGTAACCTCCGTGGGATTCTTCCCCGGTTTGAGAAAAACAATGATTTTGGCTAATTTCCAGGTGGAAGGAAAAAAGCCCGTGCTGAGAATGGCAGTGTAGAGTAGTGCTAGTAATCGATGAAAGAGAGGCGGCGCGCGTGACAGCTGGCGGTAGGTTATTGAGTCCACCCCCGGTGAGGTGTTGCGTCTGTTTGAGAGAACGGAATGAATGTCTTCAGCAGTGATGGGTTGTAGGAGATTAGTGCGGACTGTAGGCTGAGGTGCGAAGGTCGGTTCCAAAAGAGGCTGATGTGGAGTACCTGCTGCGGTGATTCGATGGTGACTAGGATGAGCGAAAACGGGATCCATATGTGGTTGAAAGACTGTTTGAAAATGGTCGGCGAAGGTTTGTGCAATATCTGCATCAGACGTTGGAGCTAAATTATTGATGAGAAGTGGATATTCCGGTCTATTGGATTGAAAAGTAAGGCGTTTGAAGAGGGCCCAGAATTTCGTTGGGTTTTGTTCGTTGCGGAGGTTGTTGCAGGAACAGAAAAACTTTTTAGTTCCTGCAATAACATTTCTGCCAAATAAAAAGAAGCTAAATGTATCAACAACTTAATATAGCACGCCTATGGACGCAGGAGGCTTATTGCAGCGTTTAAAAAAAACATCCATTGATTTCTATCCTTAGAATACTGAACCCAGTTTCTACTTTATATTTCAATCTCTACGAGAACCATTTTAATATTGTCCTCCCATCTGTGCCTCGGTCTTGCTAACGGTCATTTTCCTATTTGGATTTCCAGTTACAACTTCGAAAGCGTTTCTAATTTCTTCCATTCTGGCTACATAACCTGACCATTTGAGCCTCCTAGACTTGATGACCCTAATAATGTTTGGTAAACGGTATAAAATTATGCAGTTCCTCCTTATGAAGTTTCCGCCTTTCCCCATTCCCGTTCCTTTTAGAGTTCAAATATTGGTTTAAGAATCTTCTTTTCAAATACTTTCAGTCTGCTATATTCCCTCAGAGTCAGTGACCATGTTTCGCAACCATACAGGCACAACAGGCATGACTATCGTTTTATATTTTGAGCTACAAATTCCTCAACAGAATTAGCGACAAGAAAGATTTTTAACTGAATAATAGCGCGAAATTCCTGCTTTCAGTTGACATCAAATTTTTTAGTGATTATGGTTTTGGTCTGTTGATAATGATCCTAGATATTTGAAAGTATCCACTTTGTCGAAACAAAATATTATTTGGTATTTTAACGCATCCATAAAATGCAGTATTACGATCCCGAAAAACTTCCATTTATTTAGTTTTCTCTGCATTTACTTTTAAGCCTATATCCTGCAAGCGGTAATTAAGATTTCTGCATTCCTTTCTATTATTCTATCATTACCTATTAAATTTACATCATCAGCATACGCCATAACCTGGCAAATACAATTCAGCTCTAGGACTGGATTGCTGTCTTTGATTTTCCTTATCGTGTTCTCCAGAACAAAGTTAAGTAATAATGACGACAACGCATCTCCTTGTTTCAGGTCATTCTCAACGTGAAAGATCGTGAACAAGAATTTCTCTACTCGAACCTTACTTTGGGATTCATTTAAACATACCTTAATTAATCTATCTTTTCTGTAAGCATGTTGTACAATGTTTCCCTCCTACCAGAGTCTAAAGTCAATAATAGATGTGCCAGGATGTTGTATTCTCTCATTTGTTTTCAAGTATTAGTCGAATGGTAAATATCTGGTCGATAGTTGATAGATTTTACCTAAATCCGTTCTGATAATCTCCAATAATTTCATCTGCGTATGGAGTCAATCTTGCTAATACAATGTTTAAGAGGATTTATTGAATGTTGACAGAAGAGAAATGCCTCGATAATTATTAAATCTGTTTTGTTGCTTTTCTTCTGAACTGGAACAATGATTGATTCTCTTCACTCTTGTGGTAATTCCTCCTTGTTCCAGATAATGAGAATGAGTCTGTGTATCTAGCTCTACAATTTTTCTCCTCCAGCTAAAATTAAGTCAACCAGAATTTCATCTACACCCGGAGATATGTGTTTATTTTTTTAAAATAGCGATTTCTATTTCTGTCTGGTTAGGTTCTGGAATATACGGTTAGCTGCATACATTTCACTTTCTCCACGCGCATTAGTTTTTGGCTATGTGTTAAGCAAATCGTCAAAGAAATATTTCCATTTATTTGAGATGCTATCTGTATCAGTGAGAACTGTTTCTTTAGGTTTCTTTAATATATAAGCACGAAGTTGATAGCCTTTCTTAAGTTCGTTGATGCATTTATACATGCCATGAATGTTTTTGTTTTCACTATTATCTTCAAGTTAATTAATTTTAACTTTCAAAAGTCTCGTTTCTTTGTTATAAAAGTTTTAGAAGTTTTCTGCCAGATGACAATGAAATTTTATGTAGTTATTTCGTTCGGATTTTTTAGCCAACGCAGTTTCTTCTGTTTTCTCTTCTCTGCTACTTTAGTACATTCCTGGTTGAACCATGATTTGTTCCTACGTATTTCTGCGTGCTACAATATTTCTTTTGCTGAAATTTTAATATTATCTCTAATTTCAACCAAGTATCTTGATCACTAGTGCACTCCGAACCTTCTAAAACCGAGAATCTCTTCGACACTTCAATCTGGCTCCCCTCTGACCTGACTCTCCTCTATTTAAAAAAAAAAATTAAACCGCTCCGTTTTCAGATATTGAATATTTCCTTTATTCAACGATAGTCTCTTTGTTACTATCACAATCAACTCCTCTGAACGACCGAACATCAGTTGTGCTAGACTGTTCTTTTCTGTCTACTAAAACATGATCAGTTTGAATATGTGTTTTTCCATCTGATGAATGTCGCGATGTTGGAATTTTGTAATCTTCACGATAAGGTTTCTGGATATTGCACACTTCACGAGTCTAACGCCGTTGTCACAACCTTTCTTATGCAAACATTTATTCCCTATAATCGGTTTGAAAATACCCTCTGGTCCTACCTTCGCATTGAAACCGCTCAACAGAATTTTCATATGGTATTGCAGGAGATGATCAAATACCCGTTCTATTCTTTCGTAAAAACTGTATTTTTTAAATCGCCATCCTTATTTTCTGTTGGGGCATGTGCATTTAAAACAATAATATTACACCACCGACCCTTAAGAGAAGTAAAAGAAAATATATCATTAACCAATTCAACCTATGTAATTGCTTATATTACGTATTCGTTTGTGAACGGAAAGCCCTGTTTCTAGTTGGTAACTTTTAATTTGTTCCCCGTAAAAGAACGTAAAATTTTCCGACTTGACTCCTTCATTTCCTTCTCATCTAACTTACTGATATCCTACTAGGTACAACCTCTATTTCTAAACTCATTTTTTTTACAAATTTTAACGCGCCTGCTCTATAGAGACTTCTTATATTCCATGTTCCAAATCTCATGTCGATTTTACTTTGCTGAGTTCGTGCCAAGTTATCAGTTCTGATCCGAGGATTCTGCGAACTTATCTGAACAATCCTTTTTTTTTTTAACAAGATGAGGTTGTTAGCCTCACACCCAATTCTCAAGCTGGATTATCACCCCTTGTCTGTCCGCGACTGCTTACTCAGTATATTCGCAGCTAACCTCTATATCCCAGAGGCCTTCTCCTCGATCCACAACCTGAGGACGCGCCGTGCCGTGGTGACAGGAAGACCACATTTTACGGAAATTAATACAGCTATATTTCAGAAATACAACAGGTACTGATTATCCGAACACTTCTTTAGAACACACAGGAACAATCAATATGCTCGGATATATGGATGCATATTAAGACTGTGAAAGCTTCGATGCCGTAAAAATCGTAAATTAGAGACTAGTGTCAGTGTAGTATTACATAAATGCATCGTACGTTTGACTATCCGAACTATTCTTGATGTATCACATTGTTTCGCTTTATAGCTATATAACTTTATAATATTTTTGTAAGTGATTATATTCTTTACTTGTTCTCTGCCAATAGCAACTGTATGAATTTATAATACAAAACTGAAATACAGAAGAATGAAATTTAAAAAAATAATGTGATATTTAGCAGGGCATATTATGTAATATATGTAATATATTTAGCAGGGCGCCTTGCATAGGCGGAGATTAGGGGGGGCAAAGGGGGCAGTTGCCCCCCCACTTTTCTGAAATGGCCTATTAATGTATATAGTTTCAACAAGGGAAATTTGTATATTAACATTGATATACAAATATTCAGATCATGTCTTGCCCCCGCACTTTTAACGTCCAATCGCCGCCACTGGCGCCTTGTATTCTTCACAGGTTCTGTACTATCAGTCAGTATTTGAATTTATTAAACAAAGTTGGTATACAGGATAACTAAAACCACTTATCTATAATGTGATGTTTCGTAGGGCGCCTTATGTAAAGGGCGCACTGTACCTTTCACGGGTTCTTCGCCAACAGTAACTGTGTGTATTTATTGTACAAAACTGTGCTATGCAGAAGAGTAAATAAAATCGTTCATCTTTGATGTGGTCTTGGAAGGGCGCCTAATGTAAAGGGCGCACTGCACCTTTCATGGGTTCTTTACCAATAAAACTATAAGAATTTATTACTAGAAACTTGTACCTTTATTTATACTGTGATATTTCGGAGGGCGCACCGGGACACGTCCCGGTGGGCCAGCACGGGCCTGGGCGTTCGCATGGAAGACCCAGGTTAATTTCCTAGCGGAAGCTCATATGATTCGCATCGCAAGTTAAGCTGTAACTCCACGTTTAATATATCCTCGCTACGGAAGAGACGCTAAAATCAAATTAAATCAAATCAAACCCACCCTCCGCTGAAGAAAGTTATGTATTCGCTCCGTGGATAACACGTAGAAGACTATTCTTATGTAGATTGGCAGTCTCTCTATTAGAATGTATATTGCAAGATTTATAAAGAGAACGGGAGGCGACAAGTAAAAAAAATAAACACTGGAAATCTGTTGAAAAATGTTTACTTTTTTCACTTCTTACTTAACCTTTGCTAACAGTTAAAGTATATAAAAATAGATGACAGTGCAATATTGTTTAACTACTTAGTCCAGTATTTACAATAACTAGAACAAGTTAGAACATGAACATTTTGAAAATTTATTTAGTAAAATTAGTAACGGTAGAATACACTTTGAAAGAAAATTGACATGTGAATTGATTGTAATTAATAATACATGACCTTAACATCAAGCAGAAGGCTTAATTACATTTATTTTATATTTATATAAAATTGTTTGTTACTCTAGGGTTTTATTTTGAGTATATATTGAATTTTTTTGATTTGGGTGTTGAAAGAAACGCATTTGTGTTTCCTAGCATCCTTGTTGTTTTCTGAAGTCTGTGCAGAATTTACGAACTTAATATTAAAAGCCATTGAATTCAAATATGTAATTAAGAAGTAAATTTCGTTTCACATAGTGAAATTACAAGATACTTCCAAACTATGTAGATTGAATGCTGAAACCGGAAGAAATAGATCTGTAACTTCCGGTTGCAATGGAGGGATGAGGTCAGAGATAGAACCAGTGCTTCGGACGCTGAATCCATATCAAACATGCAATAATCAATGTTGTAACCGGAACTTGCACTAAATTTTTCTTTTTCCGGATTCAGTAGGAGAATAAGAGCTGAGTTAAAAATTTATTATTGGGAACCTGCATCCATTAGAGAAATCCATTTGTCACCTTTGAACCGGAAGTGATACATTTCTAATACTTCCTGTTGTAATAGAAAAATTAAGTCTGAGACGGAGTGCTTTCTTGCGGTACTTAATCCATAAAAAAAACCTGATTTTCGTTTTATCATTTGATCTATTATGGTTTTCCCATTATGGGATATAGTAGATTTACCTAACTTCCGGTTTCAACAGATAGATATAAGTAGAGGTGAAAGTTAGTTTTAGAATTCTCAATTCATTTTCACATCTAAAATCATTACTCGCTACCTCTGAACCGTTTTGTTCTGAAACCGGAAGTAGTGGTAAGTTTCTACTACTTTCAGTTTTAGTAAAGAGATGTGGAAGTAGATAGAAACTATTCTGGAAACGTTAAATCGATTTCAGAAAACCGCTATTCGCTCTATTATCTTTTTGAGTCTTACGGTAATCAGCGTTGGAACGAGAAATGGTTGCTCGCTACCATTTTTCATTTTCAATAGAGGATCAAAGGAGAGGACAAGATGATACCTATTCTTGAGATGCTGAATCGATTCAAAAACAGAGATAAATTCCTCTTGCTATATCCAACCTTGATTTGGGGTGGTAGAGCGCTTATTTCAGATGCGCCGGATCATTGGTTTGATCCCCAGCTAGGTAAATTTGTTCTGGACAATATTGTGTCCGTGGGTTTTCCCGGGTACTTGCGTTTCCTCCCATATTAACATTCCACCAATCTTCCATCATCAATTAACTTGCATTAATCATGGTCTCCTTTAGCCTAACGGACCAAGCGTGGGACGTTAAAAAATGAAATGAAATCTTTGAGTTTTACGTCCCACAGTTATGCCGGTTAGGCTAAAGGAGACGGTAATGATTAGAGATGAGTGAAATGGTGGAAAGAAGAAAGTGGGAGGAAACGGGAGAACCCCGAGAAAACCAACGCACACGATGTTTGTCCACCAGAAAGTTCACTTGGCGGTCGCTGGCTTCGAACCCGGGACCCCAAGCACCAGAGGTGAATGCTCTACCACTGAGCCACCGCGGCCCCGTGGGTCGTTAAACTGAAACATTTTCTACATACTTTTGCATAATACCTAGAGCAATCCAAAAGCATAAAACGCATAATAGCAATTTACACATATGGTTGGTACCTTGAACATGGTTGTGGTTATTTAAGGGTCCAGAAGAAACTAATTTTAAAAGCATAATAGAGCATAATTTGAGAAAATAAAGCATAAAGCATAATTTAAAATATATAGCACCATTGTTGGAAAATTCTGTTTAACTGCAAGTTTAACATACTGTATTAATATTTTTAAAAACCAATATTTACAATGCAAAATAATTGAGAACTTAACAAGGCAACAATGAAAAGCTTATTTTTATATCTGTACACTTTTCGGTGTAATCCTTTGATGTGGAGAAAATAAAAAAAGAAAAGAGGAGAACTTTCCGCGAACAATGAATAGCACACAAGAACTCTACACTGTATGGTTATGTGTACCTCATGAACTTGAGCACTTTCTGTATCTTTTGGTAACATCTCTTCCTTCCCATTTCTGTATATATGCATCTCTAAGGAGCACACAGGTGAAACAAAAACGGACTCGAGTAAAGCATATTTGTTTTCAATGCACTAAGTAGAAAGTTTATTAAATATGAAAGAAACGGGTTTCATAAATATATCAAGATTTTTAGAATATTTAATGTATAGTAAATATTATACATTATACACGATTAACATAAAACAATGATTGAAATTAACAATAAAGCATAATAAAGCATAATTTGGAAAAAAATAAAGCATAAATACACAAAAAATAAAGCATAATGTGATTTGCTCTAATAATTTATGTATTTATTTAACACACACCTATTACAGAGCCCAAATGCTCCAATTACAACAGGTGAATACAAATACAATATATAATTGAGAAATTGCTAAATAATCTATTGGATTAAAATAAATACAAGAAAGAAAAAAGAAAAAAGTCTAAAATAGCAACATTCATGCAGGCTACTTTTTTTCTTTTTTGAATGCAATAACATAATCATTGCATTACATAAGCAGGGTTCAAAAACAATTGAATCAATTTTATATACTTTTCCAAAGACATCGTAAAATCCACGATTATTCCAGATTTTATAATATCATTATGTTTCTTACAAAGTCTCACAAGTGGTGAATTTTTATGGGAGATTGTTTTAGACTTATAGTTAGGTATAACAAATGGTAATCGTACTCTTAAGGATCTACTAGTGCTTAATTTTAACAATTCCAGAAAATCTCGATTAACTATAATAGCATAATTTGCAAGTCGTATAATATTTGATTTGATTACGCATCTGTTTATAAATTAGATTTAGTAAACATTTTCTTGTTCTCCTTTCTTGTTAACTTGGTATCTCTACTATTTTATATTGATTTACTTAGATTATCTTTGCGTGTACATAAAAAAAATCGAATATTTTTTATTTCAACTCTTAAAAAGAAAGAACATAACCCGTTACTGATTGGAAGTAAATACCCTGGTCGTCATAAATTAATCAACAAAATGTGTAATAAAAAAGAAATGACGGGGGTACGGGGTGCTGAAATGCAGAGAAAATGGATGTCATAATACAACGAGCATTGACGCATGATCGAGGAAAGATTGTGCAGAAGAACTCGCAAATATGCTGCCCTCACACGACTTCGTAAAGTACTAAGTACGAGCGAAGGCTACATGAGCTCACAGAATTGTTGGCTGACAGTGTGTGTAGAGTGCAGAAGTAAATCTAGTGGAGTGAAACAGGTGAATATGGCAACAGGGCATTATTTACCGGATGAATTAACGCTGGTGTGCTATCGGTAGATTGGAAGCAGGGCAGCGTAATGCCAACGTTGCCCGGTGGCTCAATGTCGATCGAGCAGTGATCAGCAGGTTACAAAGCAAGTTCCAGAGAACGCAAAATGCTTCGAGAATTTGCAGTGTCGGTTGAGTGTATGACATCGGCCAGGGATGATCGATATATCCGTTTGACAAGTTGTAGAAACAGGTCTGCTACAGCAACTCAAGTGCTTGTGGAGGCTGTTGCTGCCATTGGACGTTCTTTATCAACGAGTACAGCAGACCCCCTACTCAGGCGACTTTACGAAGGTGGGTAGTATGCCAGAAGAGCAGTGGTGTGTGTACCACTTACCCTGTGTTACAAGGGGCAGCGGTTAAATTGGGAAACAGCGCATGTGAATTGGACCCAGGAGCAATAGCAGTCAGTTCTCTTTACTGATGAGTCTAGATTTTCTCTGGACCGACGCAGATTGGTCTGGCGAGAAACAGGAACCCATTACCATTCATTCTATATTCTTCAAAGGGATAGATATGGTGGTGCAGGTGTGTTTGTATAGGGAGGCATCTCGCTTGGAGGACGTAATGATCTGTATGTTCTCCCGAAATGACAGCTCAGCGCTATAGGATGATGTTCTGGATCGCCACGTTGTACCGTTCGCACGTGGTACATTAGGTTAGGGATTCATTTTACAGGACGATAATGTCCATCCCCATAGAACACAACTGGTCAATCAGTATTTGAAGCAGCACGATATTCAACGAATGGCGTGGCTATCGAGGTTCCCGGACGTTAATTCGATCGAATACATGTGAGATGCTCTAGGACGACGCATTGCAAGCCTTGTACCCCCTCCACGAATTCCCCAAGATCTTCAACGAGCTCTTCGTCAACAATGGACCCAGATGCTAAATGAGCGGGTACAGTCAGCGACAGTAATAAATGGAGGTTCGATACATAAGAAATGATAGCTTTTCCAGTAGCAGAATAGTTTCACTGTATGTCTGATAGTTGGACAACCAACATGACAGCAAATACATGTCCGAAAACATAACATGCCAGGATATTCCACCATTTGGAGGAAAAAGTATTACTATCTGAGAGCATCACTTAGAGAAACAACCACGAGATAAATCTGCAGAAATTCCATTCACTTTAAGATCAAAGATATAGGAATTAATGCAAATGAAACGAAAAGAATAATACGCATCATGCAGAGACCGAAAAAGTATGTAAAGCTAAACAAAATGAGAAAAGAAGGAAAGAGCAAAAGACATGGGAATAAATTAAATTTTAACACTTAAGGATAAACAGTGTCCGTCTTTCCTCCTGCCCCCTGTATTCGTCCTGGTTTTTCTCCCTTCATAGGATAAATCTCATTCAGCATCAAACGCGAACATCATTTATAGTGTTTAATTCCTTGAAAAAAAATTAACTCAGTCTAGGCCGAGACTCGAACCCCGGACCCTTAGAATGTCAATTAGATGCTGTAACCGCTTACCTACAGAGGCTCTAACTACTACGTTTATAAACCAGCCATTACACGCGCTGTTATCAAACGTCTTAAATCAGCCAATGTTGAGAGTTCGAGTCTCGACTACACCTTACTTTTTCCTTCAAAATACATTTCTATATTTTTATATATGTTATTAATAATTGCTTTCTTGCATTTTTTGTAAATTATCTTAAATTAGTGAAGGTTCAGTAAAATCAAGAAGGTTAAAATACATATATATGATTGTTTTATCCGTATGTACAGTCCAGAGATGGAGCAAATCGGGGGGCCACGGGTCAACAGAACGTGACCCCCTGCAACCCCCCACCCACCAGGACCCACTCTGACTTAACAACGTATTACGACCCAAAGACTCATTCTGCTCAGTGCATTATAGACAGCTTCTGAACACTGGTGAATTTGTCTACTTTCAAGGCATCCTTTTTCTTTAGATTTGTTTCTATTGACAAAAGAACTTCAGGCAATTTTAGATATTGATATTTGCAACTTTAATAATAGCAATAGGACTTATTTGAGACGCAGCCTGTGATTTCTTAGAGGAGCTAACTACTGGGGAAAATGTTTGAATCATGTGTAATATATGAATTATTATATAAAAAATTGAATGTAACTATGTGTGCATGATCATCATATCCAAATTGTAAAGTCAAATGAAATGATTTTTGGTATATACTTAGGCCTCAATCTCAACTAGGAAGTTATCATACATGTATCGGTTTCATTATAGTACATATTCTAAGAGGGTTCGAATTTTTGCAAAAAATTTAGTATATCACAAGCCGTTCAAGCTGGAGAGCTGATATTCAGTATATTAATTTTTTATCTAATATAAATAAAATAAAGAGTTTGTTTGTGTGTTTGTCTGTATGACTGTCTGTCTGTCTGTGTGCGTCCTGGGAACCAGACGAGTGGACCGAGAGTTACCAAATTTTGGTCAAGGGTACCCAGCCCATGCCCCAGATCAAGACGAAGTCGTTTTTTTTTTAAATTTCGAACCAGGGGGTCTCAGGGGGGCTTTTAGCGGAACCGGCTTGGGAACCAGAAAAATAGACCGAGAGTTACCAAATTTTAGTCACAAATACCTTGGTCCACGCTCCAGATCAAAGTTAAACGTTTTTCTCAAAATTCGAACCAGGGGGTCTCAGGGGGTTGTTTATCGGGACATGTAAAAGTAGTAGAAAATTTCCGATATTAGTGTCGAATTCATAGTTCTCGCGGTCGCTGAAATCAATAATGAAGCTCCTCTCGCAATAAACTTCCAAATTCACGCTATTTGGCTCCTTGCAGGGGTCACCTGGGGGGGAGGGGGCTGAAATATCGAAACATATAAAAGTAATCCAAAATGACCAATATTAGTGAAAAATTACATAGTTTTTGCGCTCGCTGAAATCAATGGTGACACTTCCATTAGCGATGACTTGCAAATTCAGCTAATATTGTATGCGGGCCGCCGCACAGTGGGAGATTTCATCGATCTAGGGGAACTTTATTCAATGTATGATGTACATTTGAATGGTGCAGGTTTTGACGTTTTATTCGATTGAAATATGCGATTTCTTTAATAAAGAATGTTGTTTATGTATTATTTACCAAAGAAGTAACACATGTGTGAGAAAGGTAAACACGACAGTGCATTACACTCGGTAGTCAGGACAATAAACAAGTCAGCGTGTACGTAAAACTGACGGCAAAAATAATTTCATTAGTCTTAGTCACTGCTCTGTTCGGACTGATCAGAGGAATCATTCACATAAGGCTGTTTTAACAATCGTAGTACCTTGGACATTATGTCTAAACGTTTGGTTTTTGGCAGGAGCACGTTTATTAGCAATATATGGATCAGGTGATGAGAAATCTATGAATTAAATCCGTGTTGGTATTCACTCTAGATAATTTTCTTATAAAGAGTTCCCTATATTTCTTATTGTCCTTGTTTCGAGCCTCCTGTGCTTCTTCGGGAAGCTAGCCTATAGGTAGAATACTCTCTCGTGAGATAGGACTTTGAGTACGCTTACGGACATATGATACCAAGAATACTTTTGTAAATACAGTTCCAAAATACAAAGAGCGCACTCACTAAATATGTATGTATCAGTCGGAAAACCACAATTTCAGCATTCGAAAATAATGGGAAATCGCTTAATTAAGTCGACATTTACCCCAGTTATTTCAGACGATTTTTCAGCATTCCGAAAAAAAACTTTCGGGCTATATTGGCATCATTGGTATTTCCTGCTTGTTGTTTCGGGATATCTACCAATAGTCCGAGCTCACTACGAAACTTTGTTTGGACACGTTTCTGTTTTAATTCCATTTTAATCCGATTTTTTTGCCTCGTACATGCATACTTTAATGTCTAGGCGATAGGCAATATGGAAAATGCATTCCATAAGATGTATCCAAGAATAAGCCGGAGAGAGTCAAAAAGTCAAAAATTTCAGATCTGTAGTTTTATGAAAAGGAATACTAAGATTATTCATTTCTTTAGGTTTCGCTTCACATAAATAACACGTTTGGGTAGACGCACATGAGGATACAGAATTACACAGTTTTCCATCAATCATGCAAAAAATAATCTTAGGGCGAAAGATAAATTCCTTCTCTCCTTAAGTGGGTTTCTCGATTTGGTCTTCTACTTTCTGGACTTCGTTTTGTAAAACCTCAAATGTTTCTTTTGCAAACACAAAACTTACCGGATGACAGTATCTATTAGAGAATGGAGCAAGATTTTGCCAAATGACACAGTTACGATTGTTAGTGACACTGTACAGTTGAACAGGGACAATAGATATACCAAACAAACTCTCGTCAGTTGAATGCTCATCTAAAAAGTTTGGCGATACATACTTTATTGCGCACCATCACAGCCCCCCTTAATAACAATGCTAATGTTGCGAACATCGGACAAATTTCGAAACTCATCTTCTTGTGTTTTACTCAGTCTTCCTATGGTATTATCAAGAAAGGGATTGTACCGGTATGTCAACGGATGTTTCTATGATTTTTATTTCATCTGGATAACAATGTTGCTTATTATCTATAACGTTATCATAGGATGGATACATTTTACAGCCTGCTTATTTTGCCTCATCACGCACGACATTTTACTGGTTTTTCGAAAGATTCACATCAACTAGCTTCCTCTTCTGATAATTTCGCCGGAACTGGAAGTGCAGCGCTTGGAGATTTCTTGATTTTCGTACCCCGTGTGGGCAAGAACAACAAATTGATTCTATGTTCTTTAACTTTTCTACTCTGCACTTTTGAGGTACATTTTCGGTCTACCGCGTTTATTTTCAACAGAAGTATTCGTTGGCAGAACAGGCACTATGTTGAAGTCCACTTCATTTTCCAACGACGTTGCATTGTCTTCTATCAACCTCTCCTGGTGTCGATTGCCTTTGTCCCGTTTAACCATTACGTATATCATTAATACATTTTGTTATTCTTCCTGGCGAACTAGTGGTAAGTTCCACACCAAGGTTTCTTCTATTATGCAATTTGTTAAACCTTCCAACCGCTTTGTTGACGCATGTTGTTCCCACACATCTAATATAGCTCGCCATGTAAACACGGGGGACATTTTTACACCATGTCTTCACGTTTTTGCGCAAATTTGCGCAAGGTTTCTCGATTGTTTTCACTTCTAACCTCAACAAGCTTTCAGGTGAACTTAATCCGTAGGCTGAACACCACAGAACACCTACTTAAAACCTTGTTTCTAATTCCCACATAACATGTTTTCCACACATTCACACACACTTTTCTTCCACGCTATCCCCCAGGAACCCTATAATGCAAGGCAAAGTTCAAGTGCTTGATCTTCCCTTCGGATACCCTCAATACTATTACAGCACTGCACTGATCACTTTGTGTAAGCACAGCAGGACACAAGTCAAATGAACTGCTAGTATAAAGCGTACCTGTCATAGGCTCTACGCGCGAACACTTCGTTGCCTCTTTTCAGGCCATATTTGCAACCGTTGCACGCGACCATCGCCCGAATTCATGCCAATTTCATATAAACGGCATATTTAGCTATCTACATCGCAGGTATTCTTTGCTATATTGCATGGTCACAAAATTGAATAAAGTTCCCTTAGATTGATGAAATCTCCCACTGTGCGCCGGTCAGCGGGTAGGGAATACCGAGGCATGTTAAAATAGCCCAAAATGACCGATATTAGTGTCAAATTCAAAATATTCGCGGTCAGTAAGATCAATGGTGACAATTTTATTAGCGATGACTTGCAAATTCAGCTACCATTGTATGCGGACCGAGGGTCACATGTGAGAGGGGGGTTACCAAGATGTAAAAATAATCCAAAATGACAGATACGAGTATCAAATCCATAGCTTTCGCGGTCGCTCAGATCAATGGCGACACTTTCATTAGCGATGACTTGCAAATTCAGGTGAAATTGTAGGCGGGCCCGGGTCACATGTAGGGGGAGGTTACCGAGACATGTAACAATTATCTAAAATGACCGATATAAGTGTCAAATCCATAGCTTTCGTGGTCGCTGAGCTCAATGGTGAAACTTAAGATCGCGTTTACTTTGAAATTTAGCCTCAATCAGCTTAGGAACGGGGGTCATAATAGAGGGGTCATCGAGACGAAGCGTTTGTTTTTTTAATTTCGAACAAGGGGTTTCTCATGGGAAGCGTTTACCCGGACCGGCCTGTGGTCTGGGCTGAGAGTTACCAAATTTAGCTTATGGGTACCTTGGTTAAGGCCGCAGGCCAAAACAATATATATATACTGTATATCGTCCTTGTCAAAAGTTCCAGTACGGCTAAATATCTCGGATAGTATGCGTTTTTTCGAAAATTTAGAAGATACAAAAGTTGCAGGATATGAAAGGAACTATCGGAAGCTCGTGCCTGTCAAAATATGTGCGGCCCTGTATGGGACCCAGGGGGCTCAACTTTGATTTTTCAAATGAGAACCCTTTATTATTGCAAGTTAGGTATCTCCAAAGCAAACTAAATCAAAATATGTACTACTCAAAGTTATAGGATGTAAGTACCAGGCCAGTAAACTAAATAACATACAATGCAGGAAAATTACATAAAGATTAACATATTATACAGTAATTTCGCCGTGTATATTCAAAAGTATGTTAATAATAATAATAATAATAATAATAATAATAATAATAATAATAATAATAATAATAATAAATTATTACCTTCACTGTATACTTTTACCTTTAATGAATTACTTACGTCTTCGTGCGAGTGGACATTGGTTCTAGTCCTTTGGGGATTATTGAACACAGAGGTTCTTAACATAGTTTGGCCACAACTGTAAGTCCTGTCGTTAGGAGCTCAACTGTTCGTTTTAGTGTTTCGTAGCAATTATTATTGTTAATGTTTAGTGCTGAAATTACTGTATAATATGTTAATGTTTATGTAATTTTCCTGCATTGCATGTTATTTAGTTTACTAATAGGCACTAATTTGTCTCCAGGTCATCGAATAAATGAGTTTCGGCATGCACTTTGGTGGAAATATCATTACAGGAAGAACATTACCGGTCCGCTCCAAACATCAGGGCTGAACTTAGTAATACCAACTTATTTGATTTATGATTTCCTGTGGGAAGATCGTGTAGGGATAACATGGTGAAATTCTGAGTAATACAGCTAATCAACATAGGTCCAAATTCTTTGCAACTCAAAGTTTATTTTTTTCTCTCATACTGAGTGACTTCTCATACTAAACGAGCAATCCTTGAGAGGGTGGAATCACACATCTGGTGGAAATGATTTACGAATATTGGTTGAAAAAGGACAAACAACATCTACGGGGATTACCAGTGCCGTTCAAAACTTCACTGATCTGAAGTATCTTCTTTTCATATTATTGGTCTTAGAAAGAATCACTGCACAATTTGTTAAAAATACATTTTCGGTAGAGTAATCTGTGGGGTATCGGTATCATCAGGGGCGGATTTTAATTTTGAGTATGCCTGCTCCCTCACTTATGGATACATACACACATTTGATTGATTAATGAGAGTAGGAAATAAATTTTACAGGAGTGGTTGACGCTATTTGTTAAATAATTATCTACCATTAATATAAAAAGTGGAAAGTATATTTACTCTTTATCGTATCTTTTCGCGTTTATTTTTTTCTAAATTTTTGGGTAGGCCCGTGTCTACACTCTAAAGCCGCCACTGAGTATCATGCTTGGCTTCCAATTAGAAAACTTCCATTCGATTCCACACCAGGTAACATATTTTTTAGCATAAAATAATGGCTGCACGGAAGGTGAATGATCAATATTCGTTGCTCAAAGTTCTCCATCTAGAGATGAGAGCAAGAATCATGTATCGTGGTGGATTTTGCGTTTCATAAGTAAGTGCATTTTTTTCATGGATATTATCTTTTGCCCCTTGAAGCGATGGAAAATATGAGAAAATCATTTCGCGTAATATAATTGACCTTTAAAACTTTTAAAGCCGTGGATCCAAGTAAAACAACAAAACATATTACGTTTGCAAATGCAATTTACACAACAAATAACACGAATAGAGTGACAAGCAGGGAAAACAGAGAAACTGTTAATGGTAAGACGAGACAAACAAAAATCATAAACTGAACGTTTAAAGTATATAGCAAGAAAACAGACATCTGAGGGTGTGGTGCAGTCAGTAACGTTCTATCCTACCAATCAGCCGATCCATGTTCGAATCTTCGGCACGTGCCTTTTTTTTTCTTTTCGCCGAAGAACAGCCGTTATTTGTAATATTTACTCTTTTTACTTTTCATCAAAGGAACAGCCAGTACTTGTAGTATTATATTTTTCTTTTTTCGTCGAAAGAACGGCCATTACTTGTAGTATTATGGTGTCCTGTTAGATTTTTCTTATTCTCGTCTAAGGTAATAATATAAGGCTGCAAGTATAATTCTACCTAAGTAGATCAAGAGTAACGATATTCTAGATTTCTTTCCATTAATAAAATATAAAAATAAGCTTAAATCGAAAACTAAATATACAAGTAATTGAAATGAAAGTAGCAGGTTGGTTCAATTTAACCTGAGGGCAGAAGAGCAAACCACTAGGCAGAAAACCAAAGCAATATAACCTGAGGCGCATTCAGGTGGCTGTTTTATCTCTGTTTTAACTGTGAACTGAACACACCTTTTTTTAAAAACATAATGTTGTCAATGAATTACTGGTCTGTGTAAAAACATAAAAAGAAGAGGAAAGAAACAATATTAGTATATTTTGTTTTATTATTAGATGTTTCAGTATGTTGAAAAAAGAAATCATGTCCACTATTAAATGAGAATATGGTCAATAAATTAGTGTTCATACCGAGTGGAATGACAGTACGAATTCTGGAAGGTCATATTCTATTTGGGAATACTTACGTGCGAATGAAAAGAATGTAACAGTTATGGAATCAACCTATCAAGAGATTGATTTCTGAAGGGAGTTCATTTAGTTAGGGATCCCAAGTTAAGTTGTAGAACCATGTCTCATATAGTCTCGGTGCTGAAAGGGATGTTACAATCCCATAGAACCAACTGATCAGTCTTAGAACTATCAGTTTCAGGAAAGATGATATATTTGTGAACTGTGAAAGGTCTCTATTAATCTACAAGCCAAGCTTAGAGCAATTTCCACATAACCCAAAATAGATTAAAGTCACAAATATGCGTATAAAAGTTGATGGCTCGCTGAACCATTGTGATCCATAATTAAACTTGATTTTTAGCTTCGTAAAATTGTGATTCTAGGTTCACTGGAGAAAAAGCTGGGGGAATGACAGGGACATGTCTCCTCCAATTTGGAACTGAGGAGGACTGTCCTCACAAAATCCGATTTGAAGTTTTTTTTTCAGGAAAGTAATGATCTTTGTCCGATTGCCACAAAGGAAAGTGAGATGAAATTGATGTCCCCCAGAATAATCCTCAAATCTGCCTGGTGTAATGGTTAAGACGCTAGATCATAAATCCGAAGAACGTAAGTTCGAATTAAAACGATTTTTTAAATAATGCATACAGCACGTGAGAAGTGGTAAAAGTGAGCGTATTACCTGTTTGAAACGCTAAGTGAAAACGAGGCAAAAATTCCAGTGACATTTATTAGAGAAGTGAAACAATGAAAACGTGGTAGCAGGTATATCTAATCAGGAGTATGTATCAGAGGGCGGTGATCGGAAAAAAGAAATTTTCCTGAATTTCACACATTTGAGTCTCTACAACAGACAAACTTCTTTAGCAATATGTCTATTGCAGAGACCATGATACACCACCGATTGCGCTAGCCAAAGTTTGTTTAACAAATGGTGTAGTTCTTTTTGCTTAGAACGATAAATCAAAAAGTGTATACTGCAGATCAATGAATTGTTTCGAATGTCCGGATAATTTCCTTTCCCTTTCCAAATTAACATGCATAAATCGTCTCTATCATGATACAAGTGCTTGGGTCTACTTTCTTAAGGATAGCTCATTTAATATAAGAAGTGACTCTTTGATTCTTCACGATTGCTTTGAAAAAAATAACTAAAAAAATTTGAAAGGGGACAAGCTCTAAATAGGCGGTCAATATGTGAAAGTGACATCGTAATTGTCTGTCCGATCACCACGGGAAATCGAATGAACCGTTTGAAATGAATATTTGAATACATTTAGTACTTGGGAAAAAATGATTGGCTGACGTCTACTGGAAACTTGACAAAACTTTACAAACATATTATGAATTCATATTTTACTCGTAGTTAAAAATGGCTGCTTTATTGGATAAAGAAAACAAAACAAAAAAGACTTAAGCAGGAATCAAACCCAGGACCCTTTACAACTGAGACGTGGATCTTTCTGACTCTGCCACGCCTTCACTTGGTAACTTTACGCTTCGTCTCATACATGAGGCGAGTTGGAACCTTTAAGATGCTTTTCCCCCAATATTTCTGGCAATTGCGCTACTCCAGTATGTAATATTAACACTTTAAACGTGCAGTACTACCTCCGAAGTATATCCCCGAAGTTTATTTTAAAAAGTCTGCTTTCCCCTTGTTAGTTAACTCTCGCCGGGCTTTTCTCACCTTACTTCCATACAATACATGCCCTAAGCGAAGAACGGAGTATTAAAAATATAAAGAAACAGAGTTTCTGATGAAACCCTTATGATAGGAAGATGAATCTCGGCATTTAAACTCCTCCTTACAAATCTGTGACCATGTGGTGCATCGTTTTTGGGAATTCCAACTCTAGCAAAGAAAGCAAGGCAACTGATACAATATCTTAATTTCTAATTTTCTATTCATAAACTGGCCAATGTAAGTAAGCATTTTAGCTGTTTACAATAAACATAGAAGATATTTGGCAGTTGGAATCACTTGGATCTTTTTCATTTCACTTCCATTGATATACTATTCCATTGGAGAAGAGGTCTGAATATTTCGCAAAAATATTTCCATAAACTTATTCTTCTCGTTCAAAAAATGAACATTTTAACTAATTCGTGTCGGACCTTTAAAGATTGCTCCAACCTATATTTTTAAACGAATTGTATATTCTATTTTTTGATTTTTAAAAATATATTTACAGGTCTTTTGAACCCGTATTACGAACCTAGACAGCGGCGCAAATCTTTCTTCAACATTAGGGGGAGGGGTAAGACCGTTCACATATATTATTTAAAGCGATGTTCAAAATATTATGAAGTTGATAAACAATGCTGTGGAGTATCAGGGCAGCAGAATTGTCTTCAACATAGGGAGGCAGGCAGATTTGAGGATTATTCTGGGGGACATCAATTTCATCTCACTTTCCTTTGTGGCAATCGGACAAAAATCATCACTTTCCTGAAAAAAAATTTCAAATCGGATTTTGTGAGGACAGTCCTCCTCAGTTCCAAATTGGAGGAGATATGTCCCTGTCATTCCCCCAGCTTTTTCTCCAGTGAACCTAGAATCACAATTTTACGAAGCTAAAAATCAAGTTTAATTATGGATCACAATGGTTCAGCGAGCCATCAACTTTTATACGCATATTTGTGACTTTAATCTATTTTGGGTTATGTGGAAATTGCTCTAAGCTTGGCTTGTAGATTAATAGAGACCTTTCACAGTTCACAAATATATCATCTTTCCTGAAACTGATAGTTCTAAGACTGATCAGTTGGTTCTATGGGATTGTAACATCCCTTTCAGCACCGATACTATATGAGACATGGTTCTACAACTTAACTTGGGATCCCTAACTAAATGAACTCCCTTCAGAAATCAATCTCTTGATAGGTTGATTCCATAACTGTTACATTCTTTTCATTCGCACGTAAGTATTCCCAAATAGAATATGACCTTCCAGAATTCGTACTGTCATTCCACTCGGTATGAACACTAATTTATTGATCATATTCTCATTTAATAGTGGACATGATTTCTTTTTTCAACATACTGAAACATCTAATAATAAAACAAAATATACTAATATTGTTTCTTTCCTCTTCTTTTTATGTTTTTACACAGACCAATAATTCATTGACAACATTATGTTTTTAAAAAAGGTGTGTTCAGTTCACAGTTAAAACAGAGATAAAACAGCCACCTGAATGCGCCTCAGGTTATATTGCTTTGGTTTTCTGCCTAGTGGTTTGCTCTTCTGCCCTCAGGTTAAATTGAACCAACCTGCTACTTTCATTTCAATTACTTGTATATTTAGTTTTCGATTTAAGCTTATTTTTATATTTTATTAATGGAAAGAAATCTAGAATATCGTTACTCTAGATCTACTTAGGTAGAATTATACTTGCAGCCTTATATTATTACCTTAGACAAGAATAAGAAAAATCTAACAGAAGGGCACCATAATACTACAAGTAATGGCCGTTCTTTCGACGAAAAAAGAAAAATATAATACTACAAGTACTGGCTGTTCCTTTGATGAAAAGTAAAAAGAGTAAATATTACAAATAACGGCTGTTCTTCGGCGAAAAGAAAAAAAAGGCACTTGCCGAAAATTCGAACATGGATCGGCTGATTGGTAGGATAGAACGTTACTGACTGCACCACACTCTCAGGTGTCTGTTTTCTTGCTATATACTTTAAACGTTCAGTTTATGATTTTTGTTTGTCTCGTCTTACCATTAACAGTTTCTCTGTTTTCCCTGCTTGTCACTCTATTCGTGTTATTTGTTGTGTAAATTGCATTTGCAAACGTAATATGTTTTGTTGTTTTACTTGGATCCACGGCTTTAAAAGTTTTAAAGGTCAATTATATTACGCGAAATGATTTTCTCATATTTTCCATCGCTTCAAGGGGCAAAAGATAATATCCATGAAAAAAAATGCACTTACTTATGAAACGCAAAATCCACCACGATACATGATTCTTGCTCTCATCTCTAGATGGAGAACTTTGAGCAACGAATATTGATCATTCACCTTCCGTGCAGCCATTATTTTATGCGAAAAAATATGTTACCTGGTGTGGAATCGAATGGAAGTTTTCTAATTGGAAGCCAAGCATGATACTCAGTGGCGGCTTTAGAGTGTAGACACGGGCCTACCCAAAAATTTAGAAAAAAATAAACGCGAAAAGATACGATAAAGAGTAAATATACTTTCTGCGTTTTATATTAATGGTAGATAATTATTTAACATATAGGTTTAACCAGTCCTGTAAAATTAATTTCCTCCTCTCATTAATCAATCAAATGTGTGTATGTATCCATAAGTGAGGGAGCAGGCATACTCAAAATTAAAATCCGCCCCTGATGATACCGATACCCCACAGATTACTCTACCGAAAATGTATTTTTAACAAATTGTGCAGTGATTCTTTCTAAGACCAATAATATGAAAAGAAGATACTTCAGATCAGTGAAGTTTTGAACGGCACTGGTAATCCCCGTAGATGTTGTTTGTCCTTTTTCAACCGACATTCGTAAATCATCTCCACCAGATGTGTGATTCCACCCTCCCAAGGATTGCTCGTTTAGTATGAGAAGTCACTCAGTATGAGAGAAAAAAATAAACTTTGAGTTGCAAAGAATTTGGACCTATGTTGATTAGCTGTATTACTCAGAATTTCACCATGTTATTTTTACAGGATCTTCTCACAGGAAATCATAAATCAAATAAGTTGGTATTACTAAGTTCAGCCCTGATGTTTGGAGCGAACCGGTAATGTTCTTCCTGTAATGATATTTCCACCAAAGTGCATGCCGAAACTCATTTATTCGATGACCTGGAGACAAATTAGTGCCTATTAGTAAACTAAATAACATGCAATGCAGGAAAATTACATAAACATTAACATATTATACAGTAATTTCAGCACTAAACAAATAGTATTATCAGCACTAAACATTAACAATAATAATTGCTACGAAACACTAAAACGAACAGTTGAGCTCCTAACGACAGGACTTACAGTTGTGGCCAAACTATGATAAGAACCTCTGTGTTCAATAATCCCCAAAGGACTAGAACCAATGTCCACTCGCACGAAGACGTAAGTAATTCATTAAAGGTAAAAGTATACAGTGAAGGTAATAATTTATTATTATTATTATTATTATTATTATTATTATTATTATTATTATTATTAACATACTTTTGAATATACACGGCGAAATTACTGTATAATATGTTAATCTTTATGTAATTTTCCTGCATTGTATGTTATTTAGTTTACTGGCCTGGTACTTACATCCTATAACTTTGAGTAGTACATATTTTGATTTAGTTTGCTTTGGAGATACCTAACTTGCAATAATAAAGGGTTCTCATTTGAAAAATCAAAGTTGAGCTCCCTGGGTCCCACACAGGGCCGCACATATTTTGACAGGCACGAGCTTCCGATAGTTCCTTTGATATCCTGCAACTTTTGTATCTTCTAAATTTTCGAAAAAACGCATACTATCCGAGATATTTAGCCGTTCCGGAACTTTTGACAAGCACGATGTACAGTATATATATTGTTTTGGCCTGCGGCCTTGACCAAGGTAAACATAAGTTAAATTTGGTAACTCTCAGCCCAGACCACAGGCCGGTCGCGGTAAACGCTTCCCATGAGAACCCCTGGTTCGAAATTAAACAAAAAACAAACGCTTCGTCTCGATGATCCCTCTATTATGACCCCCGTTCCTAAGCTGATTGAGGCTAAATTTCAAAGTAAACGCGATCTTAAGTTTCACCATTGAGCTCAGCGACCACGAAAGCTATGGATTTGACACTTATATCGGTCATTTTAGATAATTGTTACATGTCTCGGTAATCTCCCGCCACATGTGACCCGGGCCCGCCTACAATTTCACCTGAATTTGCAAGTCATCGCTAATGAAAGTGTCACCATTGATCTGAGCGACCACGAAAACTATGGATTTGATACTCGTATCTGTCATTTTGGATTATTTTTACATCTTGGTAACCCCCCTCCCACATGTGACCCTCGGTCCGCATACAATGGTAGCTGAATTTGCAAGTCATCGCTAATAAAATTAACACCATTGATCTTACTGACCGCGAATATTTTGAATTTCACACTAATATCGGTCATTTTGGGCTATTTTAACATGTCTCGGTATCCTCTACCCGCTGACCCGTGGCCCACATACAATAGTAGCTGAATTTGCAAGTCATCGCTAATGGAAGTGTCACCATTGATTTCAGCAAGCGCAAAAACTATGGAATTGTCACTAGTATCGGTCATTTTGGGCTATTTTTTACATGTCTCGATATTTCACCCCCCCTCCCATTGCCGTTGACTCCCGGTCCGCATACATTTGTTGTTAAATTTGCAATTCATTGCTAACGGAAGTGTCACCATTCGTTTCAGCGACCGCGAAAACTATGGAATTTTCACTAATATTGGTCATTTTGGATTACTTTTATATGTTTCGATATTGCAGCCGCCTCCCCCCAGTGACCCCTGCAAGGAGCCAAATAGCGTGAATTTGGAAGTTTATTGCAAGAGGAGCTTCATTATTGATTTCAGCGACCGCGGGAACTATGAATTCGACACTAATATCGGAAATTTTCTACTACTTTTACATGTCCCGATAAACACCCCCCTGGTTCGAATTTTGAGAAAAACGTTAAACTTTGATCTGGAGTGTGGACCAAGGTATTTGTGACTAAAATTTGGTAACTCTCGGTCTATTTTTCTGTTTCCAAAGCCGGTTCCGGTAAAAGCCCCCCTGAAACCCCTTGTTCGAGATTTGATAAAAACGTCTTCGTCTTGATCTGGGGCATGGGCTAGGTACCCCTGATCAAAATTTGGTAACTCTCGGTCCACTCGTCTGGTTCCCAGGCCGCACTCAGACAGACAGACAGTCATACAGACAAACACACAAACAAACTCTTTATTTTATTTATATTAGATAAGAAATTAACATACTGAATATCAGCTCTCCAACTTGAACGGCTTGTGAGATACTAAATTTTTTGCAAAAATTCGAACCCTCTTAGAATATGTACTATAATGAAACCGATACATGTATGATAACTTCCTAGTTGAGATTGAAGCCTAAGTATATACCAAAAATCATTTCATTTGACTTTACAATTTGGATATGATGATCATGCACACATAGTTACATTCAATTTTTTATATAATAATTCGTATATTACACATGATTCAAACATTTTCCCCAGTAGTTAGCTCCTCTAAGAAATCACAGGCTGCGTCTCAAATAAGTCCTATTGCTATTATTAAAGTTGCAAATATCAATATCTAAAATTGCCTGAAGTTCTTTTGTCAATAGAAACAAATCTAAAGAAAAAGGATGCCTTGAAAGTAGACAAATTCACCAGTGTTCAGAAGCTGTCTATAATGCACTGAGCAGAATGAGTCTTTGGGTCGTAATACGTTGTTAAGTCAGAGTGGGTCCTGGTGGGTGGGGGGTTGCAGGGGGTCACGTTCTGTTGACCCGTGGCCCCCCGATTTGCTCCATCTCTGGACTGTACATACGGATAAAACAATCATATATTTTTTAACCTTCTTGATTTTACTGAACCTTCACTAATGTAAGATAATTTACAAAAAATGCAAGAAAGCAATTATTAATAACATATATAAAAATATAGAAATGTATTTTGAAGGAAAAAGTAAGGTGTAGTCGAGACTCGAACTCGATTTGCCCACTCAATAAGCAGACACCTTACCGACTTATCCACTGCACAACGTGCAACTTGTCGTTTCGAAGCTTTATTTTTAATGTGTGTGTTACGTAACACCGCCTCCAGATGTCAGTAGTGGCGCGATCACCGTCCTGAAGACCCATTTCGAGGTTACGAAATCACTCTTTTAACCCCCATTAATCCGATTTTTATATACCTATCTCTGTCTCTCTCTCTCTCTCTCCATATATATATATATATATATATATATATATATATATATATATATATATTGACAACAGTAAGTAAGAGTATAGATTAAGTTATTCTTGATTTTAATCTACAGAACAAATGTTTTTATGAAAACATGGGGCCTGTTATCGTAGATGGCTAAATGCCGTAAATAAAATTCAAACTTCAAGTGTAACTCCCAACAATGGCTGATTTAAGACGTTTGATAACAGCGCGTGTAATGGCTGGTTTATAAACGTAGTAGTTAGAGCCTCTGTAGGTAAGTGGTTACAGCATCTAACTGTCATTCTAAGGGTCCGGTGTTCGAGTCTCGGCCTAGACTGAGTTAATTTTTTTTCAAGGAATTAAACACTATAAATGATGTTCGCGTTTGATGCTGAATGAGATTTATCCTATGAAGGGAGAAAAACCAGGACGAATACAGGGGGCAGGAGGAAAGACGGACACTGTTTATCCTTAAGTGTTAAAATTTAATTTATTCCCATGTCTTTTGCTCTTTCCTTCTTTTCTCATTTTGTTTAGCTTTACATACTTTTTCGGTTTCTGCATGATGCGTATTATTCTTTTCGTTTCCTTTGCATTAATTCCTATATCTTTGATCTTAAAGTGAATGGAATTTCTGCAGATTTATCTCGTGGTTGTTTCTCTAAGTGACGCTCTCAGATAGTAATACTTTTTCCTCTAAATGGTAGAATATCCTGGCATGTTATGTTTTCGGGCATGTATTTGCTGTCATGTTGGTTGTCCAACTATCAGACATACAGTGAAACTATTCTGCTAGTGGAAAAGCTATCATTTCTTATGTATCCAACCTCCATTTATTACTGTCGCTGGCTGTACAAACACTTATTACTAGCATGAGACGATGTTGTGGATCGTGTATTGTTATGCGCAGTGATCATATCCCTTACTAGTGTCCGCAAACTATCCTTTTGCGGCTCCAGTGTTTACCAGTTTCAGTGCCACGTACGTCTAGCATAATTTATTTCCCACGAATGTACTTTCATTTGGTAGGGCTCTTTTTCTTGTTGTTGTTGTTCTTGTTGTATGGCCTAGAATAGGTTCTTCTTTAATTTCAATAACAGTTTGTTCACCAGAATGAGTTTACTTTCCTTATATAACTAAGTATCAATTTGTTCCTTACTGACGGCCAGTGTAATATTCAATACATAAACTAATGAATGAATACAAAAATAACAAACGTCTCGTCTCACAAATCTTAAAATAAGTAAAAATAAAAGTTTCTTTCAGATATATTAGTACAGATTACTGATATATTATGTATTGTTAATTCCTCTAATCTATGTGTATTTTTTAAATTCAGGAAGAGCGTAATCGTTTCTTAACTGGCGAGATTTGATAACATTTCTGTTACAAAAGATCAAATTAAATTTATAAACAAGTTATCGAAAAGTAGTCAATTCTCCCATCATTTTTTTTAAAGAATTGAAGAATATTTTACAGATTTCTAAATTCACGATTCTCAGCCTATGGGTAGCTACCAATTTCAGTGGTGGAACGTTAGGAAGTGTTTGATTGTTTGCTAGGTTGTCGTATCAAGCTTAAAGCTCTTAACATCTTCTTTGTAGTTAAGCTATTTTGATGTCACCATTTCCTTTATGATTGAATAAAATTAGAATGAAATGAAATTTCTATGATTTTACGTCTTACGTCTATGTGCTTTAGCCTAAAGGAGACGGAGTTGATTGGGAAATAGTTGCTGGAACTATAATATGAGAACTCCCCGGGAAATCGGACGTACACGATGTTGTCAACCACCACAAACTATCAAAATCTGAGACAAAATCAGGAACCCCTTGCACCAGAGGTGAGCGATCTGTGACTAAGCTAGCACCTTTCTCCTGCAGGTCTGCGTAAGAGATACATAGGTTATTTCAGGACAAAATAAAGGGTTATGTGTATGTGTAAGTAAAAAAAGGGGAAGAGAATATTTAAAACTAGAAAAGAAAGCGTACTCCATTGCGTAAGATCACTTTGAGTAGGTGTAAAGGATGGAAAATCACACAATGACTACAGATTTTTTTTACAATTATTTTTATCAAATTATACAAATTCCAAGATAAATTAATAAGAATAATAACTTTGTCGTTCCTCACTATTGAAATTATGAAAATAAGCTTCAAATGTGATGTATCGTAATGTATTTGAGAACGTGATGAAAGCCGAAATCCCCCTATACAACGCCAGAACTTGGAATTTCTCTTCTTCACCGATTCTCGTAGCTACAAACGTTTTTAGTTTCCCTATAGAAGATTTTTGAGTGTCCACTTACTTATTATAACAGTCCCTCTTTCTATCATAGGTTGGTATTCTATGTAACAACCAGTACTCTTGACGATTACCCGACAACGCACTTTTTCACTGGAGAAGATCTCCTTCCAGGTAGTATATGAAATATAATATTCCTCTTCTGTCAGAATATTTTCCAAAGGTCGAAAAGGTATGCACTTTATAATTAGAAACGAGGAATTTCAGACGTCAAAAAGCATGGAAATGAATTGGACTGTCATTGGAACTCTTTACTGAGATTTCGATGGAATTAAACGAAATCCTAACTTCCATCCATTTGCAAAATGCCAAAGATGATTTGGTTGTGAGACTGGACCAAGTAGCGTTATTTGAGGGGGATAAGGGCAATGATCTCTCCACGAGTTTGAAATCAAAAAACATGACTTTTATAATTTATCCTAACCTTCTCAAATAACGCCTCCTGGTTCAATCTCATAATCAATCATCTTTGGCATTCTACAAACTGATGGAGGTTAGGATTCGCTTATTTAAAAAGCACAATTTATTTAAAAAGCATGTCTATACTAACATACTAATATGAAGTGTGAAACTCCTATGTCGGTGAATAACCTTGCCCTCTCCCCCTTCGGATAAAATCCGAAATGATGCTACCACTGGGGGTTTTGTTGTCGTTAAGTGTCCTTCGAAACATATTACTAGCATTGATTTTCATATTGTAGCCAATATTACGTAGTTTTAATTTTTCTGTGGCAAAATTCAGCTACTACATTGAAACCATGTAAAAAATGTTCAGCTACGTACTGGAAATTGAAATTGCTTCCTCTTTTGCATCATCACTTCTGTACACAATCGTTGCACGAATTTCGTTCCACATTGTGAAACTTCAGTAGACCTCGAAACTAAGTGGATTCCATACGGAAATCATAAGAAATAGATCTGTAACTTCCGGTTGCAACGGAGGGATAAGGTCAGAGATAGAACTGGTGATTCGGATGCTGAATCCATAACAAAAGAAGTTTCTTGGTCTCTCTTACAATTGTTTTACAATGTAGGAATCAATGTAGAAACCGGAAGTTGTACTAGATTTTACTTTCTCCGGTTTCAGTAGAAGAATAATTGCTTAGTTAAAATCTATTGTTGGGAATCTGCATCCATATCAAAAATCCGTTTGTCGCCTTTGAACCGGAAGTGGTAGATTTCTACTATTTCCGATTGTAATAGAAGAATATTGTCGGAGACGGAGTTTGTTATTGCGGCACTGAATCAGGCCCGGACTGCCCCAGGTGGCTAGGTGGTGATTGACGCCCGGACAGGGACCAAATCAAAATGGGGCCAAGTGAAAATGTTAATAAAGAGAGGTCAGGAGGAATAGGAAGAAAACTGTGGAAAACGTGTGAAACAACTAATATCCTTGTGAACAGTAAAAGAGGCAGTCTGCATACGTCAAGCTGTTTGAGCGTTTCATTAAAATTTTGTTGCGGCTCACGCCCCCTGTAAAGTAAAACGAGCCATATCAGCTTCAGTCATATCGGTAGAAGTAAAAACAATAGTGAAACACAACACGCTTCCTATCGCGGAATATAAAATTTATCTGAAAGTATAGTGGCGTCACAATATAGTTCTTCAGAGTTTTGCTTCTTGCCCAGGAAAAACAACAATTTGAAACCCAAAGGAAAGAGATCTGAGATCACCTTCGTGATTTACGATATCACTATGTCGCACCATCGCCTCTGTAACAAGACCCAGTGATTTTGGCATGTTGAGTCACTCATAAGTGTTTGCTTTCATCTTTCAGTAGTTGCCAATTTTATCTGCCAAAAAGTCGAGCCGCGGTCAGATATTCGAATTTTGTGTTAATGCGAGGTAGTGTATGTCCTTACTATCCTGCCGTTTCGAAAATTACCGTGGGACCGGAGGTTAGTGCTAATGTAACGAGTGGATTATAAATTCGGACTTCTTGAATAATCTATGGCATTGGTAAGTGAAAAATTGAAAAATTATTAAATTCTTTGTGCGTAGATGTTCCTTTTAAGCAGGGGTAAAAGTGGATATGAAAAGGTAAGGGGATGGACGACGTCACGCCATCCCCCATGCCTATCTTTGTCCATTGTAATTTTATTAGGAAGTAGGGGGACGCCAGATATATTTTTGGAAGTGGAGTAACAGCGTCCTCTCACGTTCCCCCCTCACTTTTACCCTTGCTTTTAAGTAAAACTGTGGCCGCTTTTGAATCCGGATTCAGGTTATCATTTTGTATTCATATACTACAATTGCTATTACAATAAGAACTGGATATACCCACAAATTTCGAATAAAATTACGTAAAAATGAAAATGCATTACATCACTTTCTGCTAGCAATATTTACATTACTTTTGATAATTTCTTTCCTGATCTTTTATAACGCCATAACCATAAGGATAATTCCATTACGACCACCCTGTATGACTATATATGCACACAATTTGCGAAAATACACCCAATCTTGGTACTTGACATAGTTCGTAGACCACAAGTGTTTACTGATGTTCATGTCCTTACGAGAAAATTTTGTTCTGCTTGTTCCGGA
The DNA here is from genome assembly GCF_964235325.1 of Thermobia domestica. NCBI lineage: Eukaryota > Metazoa > Arthropoda > Insecta > Zygentoma > Lepismatidae > Thermobia > Thermobia domestica. The sequence goes on from NC_137455.1 coordinate 347,295,360, forward strand.
GAGTATATATCCGCATAAAAATATTTCGGGCTGCGTGCAGGGGGCACTGTTTTTTTTTCAGCTTATCGTACCCTTTATTCACGAATACTGTAACTGCCAGTGCTGGCTTTAAATTAATTTATCCGTAGTTCTTTATCAACAAATTACAAATTTCAGCTATCCCAAGACGAGATTTTAAAAAATGCTAATCATTACTAATTTATTTATTTAAGAGGTTGTTTGATTTGATAAACTGGACAGTTTTGTACACGATTACATAACATAATACAAATTCGTATATTAATTTAGCTGATTAGATATTTTTATTTATATAAAAAGAATTCCATTTTGTTCTGTTTCACGTAGAAAAGGATTTTCACTTCAATTATGACAAGGTAATAGATGATATTGCGGCTAGTTCCAGAGAGCTGTCTAGAATGCTAAAGTTGGTCAAATTCTGTCTGTGTAAGGGGCCGCGATGTCTCAGTGGTAGAGCGTTCACTTATTATGCATCCCTGGTTCAATCCCAGCTCGCGCCAAGTAAACTTTGTGGTAGACAAACACCGTGTGCGCGAGTTTTCTCGGGGTTCTCCCATTTCCTTCTACTTTATTCATTTCAACATTGCCTTCATTTCTCATCACCACCACCTCCTTAACGTAGTCGGCATAACCGTGGGACGTAAAACTAAAAGATTGTCTGTCTGCTATTCTCATAAATATTCTTGTAACATATATACCCTGATTTTATATTATGATCTTTATGGTATAGTGTACGGAGTGGCTACTAAAGAATAGTGTGCTTTATCTAACATGTAAGACAATATTGTGTTTTTGTGGGAAAACAGTAGGTAGTTGGGGTAATGGATGTTGAGGGATTGGTAGGGCCGGATTAACCTATTTGGAGGCCCGGGGCTAGAAAATATATGTGGCTCCTGCTGACTTCGCCTAATACATTTCTGTCAAAGTACAGTAAGAAAGTTAAGAGTATATGTTTCATTTTTTTGGTAATATTTTATTTTATGATGATGATTATATCTTCATGATTCTTTTTAGATAGCCAGTTGAAATTTTGATCAGAGTGGAGGCCGTAGTCCACCTGGAGGCTTGGGGCTACAACCCCCTAATTCCCTCCTTTAATCCGGCCCTGGGGGTCGGGGCCAACACAATATGTCAGCCTCCGGGGTCAACTAATAGCCAGTCTGGCCCTGTACTGAATCCATATTTTAAAAATTGATTTTCGCTATCTATTATAGTTTTTCCACTATGGGATTAATGTTGAACCGGATATCATAGATTTTCATAACTTCTGGTTTGAATAGAAGGAGAAAAGTCCAGATGAAACTTATTCTTTGAATTATCAGTTCAGATTCATATAAAAAATCTTTATCTCGATGGTGAAAGGGAGCCTTAACACACCAACAATTCTGACTTCATACCTAGTCCCTTTATGCCAGTCTTATAGAAAATTTGAAACAATATATTACTAGCAGTCTATTTTCTATCCCTATTATCGTATCGGCAACGCCATGCTTTGCTTTGATTTTGTTTATAACCCTAGAACGGTTGGGCCATCTACTAATATTTAAAAGAAATCAACTTAAAATTAGTGGTTTGAGTTGTAACTTTGTATACCTTCCTGAAACGCCAGATAAGAGACGCTTTGCAAACCAGTTTGATTTATTGTTAGTTTGCTTTTAATAGAACTCTGAACCTTGCGTGGGCCTGTCAGACCCAGCCCGACGGTTCACGTAACTTTTTTTTTGCTAGTATCAAGAATCTTGTAGGAAGTCTACTTTTTTATTGTGATTGCCTATTCAACATTTTTTTGAGAGTGTATATACGAACAACATTTCAATTGGTATTCTGAGCTACTTTGGAACATAGTACAACGTGAAACAGTTTCTGTGAGTAAAATTCATAGAATTTTATATGATGATGAAAGTGAAATGGATGATTCCGATGCAGATCCTGATTTGAATTTGTTATTGACCATGATAGTAGACCCTAACAGTGAGTGTAGTGAAGATGATAAAGAGTGAAGAATTGTTATCTACTGCCGCTGCTGAGAAAACTCCACTCACTCCGCCATTAGGTAACAATCTTGCCAACAATGAAAACTAAAAAATTTTACCCGCTGATATTCAGTACATTTCAACATAGGTAGTGCTTTAGATTATGTTAAATAAACTTATAACTGTCGTTGACAATATTAGACTACTTATCTATAACAACATTTAAGCAAGTATTCCTTTTATACAATTTTCTAGAAAAACTTATATAACTTACTAACAAAAAATATGTAAACAATTACAAATATTTTTAAGAAATAAGCGAAAACGCCAGTTTTGAGCTGAAAAGCTTTTTTCTATTTTAGAAATAGTTTAAATTATATAAAAGTATGCTTTTATTTTTAAAAATATCAGTTACAAATTAATTTTGCAGTTTTATTTTCTTGGGTCTCTCACGCACAGTTCGACCATTGTAGGAATAACCACAAATTCATAGAATTACGAAGAACTAAGAACGAAGAAAGACTGTCCAAGCTAAAGAATCCTTAGAGTAAAAACTACAATGTGCCAGCGTCCACTAATGAACGCCAAAGACAATAGTTATAGAAAATTAAATACAACGAGAAAGTATTCAATTATGCAAACTGTTATTTGCACTATTTAATTATGTAATAGAACCACTTCTCGATCTTCTCCGTATTAAAACATTTAAGATGATGTCATTAACAATTGAATTATTAGTCATTAGTTTTATCTTGCGGTGAGTTTTGTCAATATATACTCGTATCTATTCAACTCAGCGTTTCTCGAACCGTTGAAATTCAATTATATGTTATACGGCATAAACCCAGTTATCAAGCTTATCATAAATCTACCTACTGTCTGGCCAGGAAGTTCCTTTACATCCAATATTAAACTACGTTGTATTATCAAATTGTATAAAGGTCAACGAATATACTTCTTATTGATATTAAACTGGCAGCCATTGCTTTCCTACGATGCCTTTGTTAATCAGCAAACTTATCTGGAAATTATCAATGAATGATTTCTTTCACAGTTGATAGCAAAAGGAATAATCGACATCTTAACTTTTCAACAGGACAGCATGCCAACCCATTATGCTTTGTCCATCCCCGAATGCCTGAACGAAACTTTCCGAATTGCTGGATCGTACATAAGAACGGCTTGCGGCTCCAAGAAGCTCGAAAATCACTACTCCCAATCAATGGTGAAAACGCCGAACGCCTGCTTGTTGCTTCGTCCCCCCTCCCAGATTGTCTCTCAGGAATGTTGTATTGTAGTGTAATTAAGCCATATAAAACTATTATTTTCTCTAAAGTATTGCTGCCCCGAAAAAATGTCTCTGTCCCTTCGCTTCTATCCCCCAAGAAAGTAAAACTGTCGTCGCCACTTCACTCTGAGTTATTGAAAAGACAAGGTGCGATAACGCTGATACAGAGATAATGAGCAGCTGAAAGACGCAGTTCGTGCAGGATTTCAAAAAGTCATCACGCAATTCGTGCAGCATCAGTATATTCTATTGCAGATAAACAATCCGACATGGAGACGCATAAAGTTATGCTAAGAAAATGGAGGAACCCACATATACCTTTTTGGTTCCATAGGAGGTAAGCAGTACATAATCACAAAGTGAGAGTAACGGAACTTCCCGGCCAGGTTGTATATAGGGAAAACCGGGGTATTTGCGAACACTGAGGTAATGCCGCACACCCAAGTTTACGCCCACGGAAGCTTGTTAGAAAACAAACGATTTTCCTGCACGCTAGCGGAGAGGCCTGTGAATTCGTGAAAGTCAGTTGAGTGGATTGCCTTAAAGAAGTCGTTTTGTTGTTTTCGTCGATTCAGTTATAACGCAGATTCAACAATCTGGGCAAGGTGACTTGGCTCTTATCTTATCTATATTGTTAGAGATAAGGCTATTTATTTCCCTTTATTTAAGCATTAGTTCTTGGTAATCTTACTAGCGTGTATGCTGTCAATAATTAGTTTCAACTTTAACAATAAAATAGCGTCTCATGGGAAATGCCGGACAGAATGTTTGCCACTACCCTGGAGTATACGGGAACGCCTCATGGTGTGAAATAAATTATCATAAAAATTTAAATAATTTTTAAAATTGAAGAATAAGTAATAAGTAAATGAAATTAGTTTGAGAAATAGGTCATGTCTTGGTGCTAGGCGTTATTAAAATTGTCCATATCGGTTGTTAAATGTTTACAACAGTTCGGCATTTTATAAAAAAGAGTCCTGTATTGTACAATCCTGTTTGGGACCCTTTGTTTGAGTCCTAGTAAGAATATATTTCAACAATATGAAGATTGGGACCCCAGCATCATATTGTCTAAATGGATATTGGGGCCACATGAATGCTGAAATGAGACTGACTTTTATAAAGTCCTGTTGGGGCCCTCTGTTAGTCGTTTGACAAGTTATTGTAACATCATAAAGAAACAGAACAGGTCCCCACCGTGGGACCCCATTATTTCGCGTAAATGAAGCTCACAGCTCCATGAAAAGCCACCCCCATCGCAAAGGTTTTATAAATACAAGACTCAGTAACTTAGTATACTTTGTGAAACTCCTACATGCTGCATGGAAAAGGAAGATGGGGCCCCCCAAGTGAGGCTCCTGCCGGGGCTCTATACTCCCCAGTCCGAAATTGATGACAATGCCTTTTGTCATAACGCTCCTCGTGTAAATAACATTTCAACGGTGGGGATGAGAGGTCCTTATATATCCCTCAGAAAGAGTTTAAACATATCTGAACTCAAATGAGTTTTAAAACTATATATTTTATGCAACAAAATTCGCTTTAATAAAGGATATATCCGGAATAAGACAGTACAGGTGAGTAAATGTAGATAGTACAAAATTTGTTTTGGAGCATATCGGTTCTCAGTATTATTAGAAAAGATGATTATGGCCCTTGATGAGGATGAGTACATTTGTATACAGTGGGTAAACTTCGCAAGTGCAAGAAAATACGAGCTCTTCTCGAGGAAGACCCGGGTTCATTTCCCAGCGGAAGCTGTGGTTCCCATCCCACACGCCTCATATTGCCTCACTGCTGGAAAAGACACTAAAATCAAATCAAATCAAATCAAACCCACCCTCCGCTGAAGAAAGTTCTGGATCCGAAACCTGGATAGGACGTGGAACACTGTTCTGGCAGTATCTGTATTAGCATGTATACTTGACATGGAATTTGGAGGATTTAAAACGAGGAAGGGCGGCTACAAATATTAAAAGATATAAACACGGGAAATTTATCGAGTAAGGTTTAATGTTTTACACTTCTTTCTTAAGTTTCTCTAACAATTAAATTATAAGAAAATAGATGGCAATGCAATGTTATTTAACTACTCAGTCCAGTAATTTCAATAACTGCAATAGGTTATAAAAAGAACATTTCGGAAATTCATTTAGTAAAATTTACGGCGTTAGACTACACTTCCCAAAGTTAATATGCAAAATGGTTTAATTACTAATATATCACTTCAACATTAAGAAGAAAGCTTAGTCAATAGCTATATACCATTTAAATAAAATCGATTATTGTTACCATGTGTAAGTTTCAAATTTCTTTTAATTGAAGTTGTTGAAACAGGGTGTTGGAAGAGATGCGTTCGTGTTTCTTAGCATTCTTGTGGTCTTCTGAAGTCTGCGCGGTATTTACAAACTTAATTTTATGTTAAAAGCTATTCAATTCATATATGTAATCAACAAGTGTAATTTCGTTCCATATTATAATAGAAATATTTGTAATATACATATTTGTGAAATTACAATAGACTTACCGGATCCAATCGCTCCGCTTTACTATCCAATCGGATTAATTATGACGGTGGGGAGAAGGTATGAAGATAAGAAGAGTGAAGAGACACACGCAAACTGTTGTTTGTGCGGTAATATTAAAATAAAGGTAAACCAGGGAAATAAATGACATTTTCGAACTCCAAGCAGCTGTAGAATAGGGCCTTATGAAGTCAGTGTTAGAAAGTAACCGTCCATTCTTTGGGAAATTAAGTAATTACTGTAATTTCATATATAATAGGCAAATTATATTTTGTATATTAAATACAAACATTAAACATATTCTTCACTCCCATCGGTCAATAATGAGAAATTCACAAAGAAGGCTCCTTCTGAATTTCCGTTACATTTCACACAATATTTTTTATTGTAAAAGACTCGAAATTAAAATGCCATTTGTGTGGTTACATACAGAATAAAATTACAAAAGTTTACAATTATTACTGCAAATTAATGCTGTCACCCATTTCGAACATTTTAAAAACAAATAGTTTCCAATGCATTGAAATTTCATTTCTTATCAATAGTAGGGAATGTTGTAAATGGTTGTAAATTTGAATAACTGTTCTCCAAGTAGATCTATATACCAGGAAAAAAAATAGTTGTGTCAAATTTAACAGCAAGTCCAAAATAAGTCTCTTGAAAACAACTCTTATTTGTAACAGAATACATAATGATCTCTTTTCGGCTCTTCTAATGGTCTGTCCAAGAAGCCCGATAAAAATTCTATATAAAAAAAATTAAAATAAAAAATAAAGAAAATAAAAAAGAAAGGAAGAGCTTGGCAAGGTGAGTGTAGAGGGCGCCGAATTCTACTTCGCCCAGGGTGTCAAAATCTCTAACTGCAGCTCTGAGCTTTGGAACCGGAAATGGTTGATCCACAACTTCAAATTTTGAACAGAGGTTCAGGGGACAAGATGGAACCCTTTCTTGGAATACTGAACGGAACTCAATTTTTTTGTAATGCATGTTGCTACATATATCTAATCTTTTTTCTTTTCAGTCTGATGGCTATTGATGCTCAGATGGACAGACAGATAAACATAGCTGTTCTATAAACTCTACATACTTATTCTTGTCCATGAAGTCCCTGTTCTATCAACAGTCAAGTAAGTTTGTGCAGGACAACAATATCCACGTTTCCTTCCACATTCTTACTCTACCAATTTCCCAATCATCATTCACTTCCTTTAATCATCGTCTCCCTTAAACTAACGGGGATAATAGTGGAACATTAAACGTAGATTTTCTACATACTTATACATCTTAAGTTAGTATAGTTTGGAAGACTAATAACGACTGATCTATTATTAACACATCTGTTTGTTTATGAATTTGATTTAGTCAACGTCTTCTTATTGTCTGTTCTTGTTAACTTGATGTATCTATTATTTGATATTGATTTACTTAGATCATCTTTGCGTATACATATAAAAATAGAATATTAATTTTATTCCAGCTCTTAAAAAGAAAGAATATAATTAGTTATTGACCCGGATTGAATAATATTCAATACATAAACTAATTAATAAATACAAAATCACCAAACCTCCGTCTCAAATCATAAAATAAATAAAAACAAAAATTTGTTTGTATCTTTTCGTTACCTACAGATAGTACTCTCAAACGGGTCGGGTCTGGTCGGGTCGGGTTGTCGGGTCAGACTACTTGGGTCGGGTCAGTCGGGTCAGCTGGGGTCGGGTTGTCGGGTCTGGTTATTCGGGTCGGGTCATCGGGTCGGGTCGGTCAATTCGGGTCACGGGTCGGGTCGGGTCGGTTTCAACCCGACCCGACCCGTTGAGAGCACTACCTACAGATCAACATTCATGCCAAATTTAGTTTTCCTAGCTTCAGCAGTTTGTACTGTCCATCCTTTCGACATAGGTTTTTAAGCTGGCAATTTGAATTCAACTTGACCATAGACTTTTCAATTAAGTTTGTATTTACATTTTGACCCCCTGTCATTTTCCACAGGGTTAACGTAGAGTCGAGACTTGTTCCATCTTCTTTCATTCCACAACAGCTTTCAAATGATTTCCTACTTAATCCCTCTTACCATTTGAAACTTTTGAGTTGGACCCCGTCCGGGATCCTGCGCGGACCCTGGAACAAACTTTTTTACTCCTTAAAGTGTGCCCTTAAAAATGATGGGATACGTCTTCGCTGAATTTTTCATCTATCCAACCGTTTCCGAACAAATAACCCGGTTCAACTATTCTGCCACCTAATTTTTTGTACCTTTTATATTACAAAATATCTTCCAACTTACGATATCCCACCCGGTGGCAAGTATAACTTTGGGATTCGTCTAGTTATAAAATATCAAATGCAAACACAATTGTCTCGTTCGGATCTCAGTGGAGCCAGTGCGTGCCCTTCCTTTATGAGATGTCGAGGTAATGAAACGTATAATAACTTCCATCCATCTGTGGAATGTCAAAGACTGTGAGAATGGACCAGAAAGCATTATTTGAGAAGGGTAGGGGACAATGACCCCTTCCCGAGTTTGAGAAACAGATGCTTTTTAATCAACTATAAACTAACATACTAATACAAAACTTGAATTCCTTTATCGGTGAACAACTTTGCCCCTCCCTCTTCTGGCAAAACCTGAAATGACACTACTATAATTATAGACTGGACACCTTGTACTGATTTAATTCCATCCAGTTAGTGTTTACGCCATACCATTGAAGATTTCGTTGTTATTAAGTATCCATCGAAACGTATTTCTGATAATAAGTAGCACTGATTTTCATATTACAGGGTAGCCCAAACGTGGGTATGCACCCCTGCATTGATCAAGTATAACATTCTAGCTTATAGGTTTATTTGTTTCGGCTGTTCCGAGCTTAAGATTTAAGGAAAAGGACATTTAAAACAAATGATAAAGAAACTAAGTCTACCTGATGGATAACAATAAGAAAAGATTTAAAAAGCAATGAGTTGATCAGTATGGGACTGTACACTCTGTATAGGAAACGTTCCGTAGCTTTAATTTTCTCTGTAGCAAAATTCATGGCTACAACCACGAAACCGTGTGGAAAACGTTCATTGCATTGGCGATTGAAATTGTTGCATCTTTTGCATTGTCCCTTTTCTACACAATCACTTATACCTTTCAAGAATCGGTCAGATATATCGGCGTCTTATCTCTGGTCACTATAAACTTCACCTATCTACTACCAGGTGGCGCCCGTACAGCTTTCTGCAATTGGTTTCCCATTTCTTATGAAGAGTTGAGATTATTTTGTGAGTGGCATGGTCGATGTTTGGTTAAAACACGCGGATCCTAGTTGTAATATGTTTATCCAAACAACGGTTTGTTGTTTTAACATATATAAAAACACTGTAAAAACGTGTATTGATAATTATTGAATACTAACACATAATAAGAATTACACAATTAATGGACTGTATTTAGTACACAGATTGATAGTTTTTCCAATTGAAAAGCAATGTAATTTGGTCCTCCAAGCACGATCGCGGTAGCGCGTTACACTCACATAAAGCTCTCACTCCCACACACTGACAAAAGATGCTTGGACGCGGCCTAACTGTAAATTTTGAACAATGGGAGGAAAGGAACCAGTATGCGAAACTTCGGGGTTGAGAAAAAGTCACCCCAAGAGCCATCTGTACACAAAAATTGGCACTACATACAGACACTGTCAAAATTGAATATAAGGCTGTTATAAAAAATAATAATAATTATTTGGCAAATGACGGAATGGCCTAAACATAGCCCCCGCCTTGAAACGCTCAAGTTTCAAAGAAAATAGTAACTTCACAAGCCTTGAATCACACAAATCACATACACTGCATAAAACTAATGAATATTAATAAGCTGAAACATGAGAACACTATTTACAAATTATAGGACAGCAGCTAATGCAATTGTCACAACACTACTGCCTGACCTATTTATTTTCGGAATTGAACGGGATTAAACACAGTTTCACAATAGGACGTTTCAGTTCGCCCTGGGCTGTTTTAATTGTAACTACACGCACTGCTCCATCGCGGCCTGAGTGAACTTCCTTGATCCTCCCAAGCTTCCATTGTAGTGGGGGGAGGTTGGATTCCTTTATTATTACCATGTCGCCCACCTTCAGGTTATCGTGTAGCGTAAACCACTTTGCCTTTTGCTGGAGGCAGGACACATACTCTAATGACCAGCGACGCCAGAAATGCCTCACAAGCTGTTGTACCAGCTGCCATCTTCTAAGGTGAGAGAGGTTAGGGGACGAGCAGTCCTTGTCTGGGAGGGCCAAGAGGGATTCCCCAACTAAGAAGTGAGCAGGGGTAAGACAGGAGAGATCATTAGGATTCTCTGACAACGGTGTGAGAGGACGCGAGTTCAAAATTGCTTCGATTTGGGCCAGCACGGTGCACATCTCTTCGTAGCACAATGTTACATTTCCCATTATTCTTTTTAAATGGTGCTTGACACTCTTCACGCCGGCCTCCCATAAACCACCAAAGTGAGGGGAAGAAGGGGGATTAAAATGCCAAGTTATTCCCCTCTCGGAGAGGAATGATGTGGTCAGGTTATTTTCCTTGGAATGCGCGCTGGCCTTCAACAGTTGATTTAATTCTTTACTAGCGCCCACAAAATTTCGACCACAGTCACTATAAAAATCACTTGGAACACCCCTGCGGGCTATAAATCGCTTCAAAGCGGCTAGAAATGAATTGGTGCTGGCATCAGATACCAATTCAAGGTGTAGGGCCTTGGTAGCGAGACACACAAACAGAACAATATAGCCCTTACCCTTAATACGGCTTCTTCCATAGCTGTTTTTCAAAACATATGGCCCCGCGTAGTCTACACCAGTCTTGGAAAAGCACTTGCCGGGATTAACACGGGATGCTGGCAGTGACCCCATAATTTGAGTCTGAGTTTTTGTATTGAAACGCTGACACCGTACACATTTGTGAATGACATCACGCACTAAACTTCTGGCCCCCAGCACCCAAAACTTTGTTCGCAGGGTAGCCAGCACTAATTGAGGCCCACCATGCAAAGTGTTTGCATGCTCACATTCCACCAATAGACGAGTAAGTTTATGCTTTTTGGGCATCAAAATAGGGTGTTTCCTATCCACGGACATCTCGGCATTCTGCAACCTTCCACCAACACGTAAAATTCCATCACTGTCAATAAAGGGAGTTAAACATAACAAACTGCTTTTGCGGGGGAGGGGCTGTTCATTCTGCAGACACTTCAGCTCTGTAGAAAAAACACTTTGTTGCACCACCTTGACCAGGCACAAAAGACTTTCTTCTAATTCTGTCGCGGTCAATGAACCACGAAGCTTCTGGTTGGGGTTTCTGCAATTGTGAATAAACCGCCGACACCAGCTCACCACTCTTTTCAACTTTGACAGGGAGGAGTAACGGTTCACAAGGTCATTTTCGGTGTTTACACACATGACTGTGACACATTTTCTTCTTTCTTCCTCAACTACACTTGAGGCAGCCGGAGTACAAAATGACGCTGGCAACACTGCTTCGCGCATCCACGAAGGACCCTCCCACCACAGAGGGTGACCTAAGAGCTCCTGGGGCATGACCCCCCGCGTAGCACAGTCCGCTGGATTGTCCTTACTCTCGACATGTCCCCACTGGGGGGCGGGCAGAATATTTTGTATTTTCGCTACTCTGTTAGCAACGAAGGTTCGCCATTTGTCCGGTGACTGAGCTAACCACGATAACACGACCATAGAATCCGTAAAGGCTCTAGCTTCTTTCACATCGAGATTAATTGCGTTAGCAATTGTTTTTAGTAGCTTAGCCAACAATAACGCCGCACACAGCTCCAAGCGGGGGAGGGACACAGCTTTGATGGGCGCAACCTTAGTCTTAGCCGCAATGAGGCTTACGACCTAAAGCGAATAAACACTTTAGCCCTAATTCGCAGATATATCAAGTTATTACAATAAACCTATCAACTTCAGATTAATATGTCATAACATTATACATACCAACTAACATCGATTTATTCCTTTTATTTACACAAACATATTCCATCTATATTCGTCCATTTCGTGTATACGTCCATAATAATCTTTTCCATGACAACATGTCATGTCAATAACAATGTTTTTTTCTTTTAACTATATATAGGCTATATGCTTGATTATTGCGCCTCTGATCAGTATTGACAAAATAGGTACAGATTAATTATAATAAGAATATATCGTTGTATGAAATGTCGCCCAGAACGGGAATTCCGTAACAGTATTACAGTAAAGGAAAGAACCCTGGATATTTTCAAAACATTCACTTTTTGAATAGCCCTCGTACTAATTATTATTAAATCAACTCTCGTATCAATTATTATTACATCAATATAAGTAGTTTTCTCTTCTCTTCTTTCTCCATATATATATTAATTCATTTATAACAACATTTTTCTTTTATTACTAATCACATATCATAAAACGTCGATTCATTAAAAATATTATTTATGGGTCTATTCAAAATTATAACTAACTGATGACTTACGCAGAGTTACTAGTTAATTGTTCCTTTTACATTGAGCGATAACATCCATATACAAATGATATTTACAATTAAGATTGTCATCATATCACACGTCAACAATCAGAAGGCAATAATTACATTTAGAAGCTTCAATTAAGATCAATGTCATGAATTTAAATTTAACACAATCAGGTTTCCTTTGAACACGTAAGATAAAAATAAAGATGAACATAACTCTTAAAATTAGTGCAAAGATAAAATAAATTAATCACATCATAACATGTTGTGCATATATAAAGTTCAAATGAAGTATTCATAACACAACTCGTAACATACAAGAGAATAAATTAAGAATTGTTATCCAAGTTTAATTTAGTTAACATATCAGGGTTGACTAAAGTTTCAACTAGTTTCAACCATTTGTTTTTCGTGATTTCCGAAGGTCGCCATACCTTAAGTTCATCAATATTGCGAAATCCTATAGATTCGCCTGTTTTAGCATCAACCAATTCGAACACTTTAGGATTAATTTCCTTAACACATAGGTAAGGGCCGGCATAGACATCACAAAACTTATAAATTCGCTTTAAGCTAGCATTGCTTTGCGGATGGAGCTTCAGAAACACCATGTCGCCAGTTCTGATCTGATATTTATTTTCCTGTTCTTGCTTTACCTTTTCATTGCGTCGTTGAAATTTCTGAGATCGACGAGTTCGAACCATACTTATCAAATATGAGGGTTCCAAATCCTCCGAATCTCTTAATTTTATATCAAAATGATGTTCAATAGAGTATATAGTATCAGTTCCGTTATGTATATTTGCCGGAGCCACACCGAGCGAATCAGAGATAGAATAATTTAAGAAATAAGTAACCTGAGTAACATATTTTACCCAATCCGAATGTTTGTCTTTACACAAGTGTCTGAAAAGTGTGCCAAAATGGCGATGAACATTCTCCACCACGGAACTGCTAGGATGATATGGGGTAACAAAATGGACTTTGATACCCGCATTAGCCATTGACCTTATAAATGAGTCGCTACGAAACTGTGAACCGTTGTCGCATAGAATATGTTCTACCGGTCCACAATGAGGTATGTATACATTCAATATACGATATATAATGGCTGAAGACGTCGCTTTTCTCAAAGGGTAGGCCACAACATAACGAGAAAATATATCCATCACGGTAAGCAAGTAGGATTCTCCAGAAGATGCCCTTGGTAAAGGACCATATAGATCTATAGACAGGAAATAGTGAGGTTTATCAGGTAGTATTGAAAGCATCGGCTTATTGACAGCACGGTTATTATGTTTAATACGCATACATTCTTCACAATCACTAATATATGTTTTAATAGTACATCTGAGAGATTTCCAATAAAAGGATTTATTGATCAGATCGAAAACCTTTCGGTAACCAAAATGCCCAAAATCGTCGTGATACGCCTTCAGTATCTTAGGAATTAATGCAGGAGGAACGCAGATTTTCTTGCGATCTTTAAATTTAAAGTCTTTAATCAATAACACATCATTTGAAAGCACGAACGTGGTATTCCACCCTTTGGGACAATTACAACCTGGGGCACATGACGACAGATGGTTTATAATTTTCATATAATCCTCGTGATCTCTTTGATTCTTTATCAGGTCTTCTAAATCTACATGAGCAATTTCATCCTGAAGAATCTTAAAGACGTTGATACTCAAGATACGCTGTTCTTCACCAGGGAATATTCTTGACAATGCATCCACGGGACCATTATTTATCCCTTTTACATGCTGTACTTCGAAATCGAAGGACTGGAGTTCTAACGACCATCTTAATAATCTATTGTTGTACCCTCGTATACTGCGAAGATAACGTAGCGAACTGTGATCGGTGATTACCGTAAAATGGCACCCACTAATGTACGGAGCAAACTTCTGGATTGAAAAACGTACTGCCAGCAGTTCAATTTCAGTTGTGGTGTACCCCTTTTCTGCTTTCTTGAGAGTCCGACTTACACAATGTATGACAGCGGGATTTTCTATTGTAGGATTAGGTTGCCAAAGAATTCCAGATATCCCCGCTAGAGAACCATCACACTGTACAAAAAAAGGCATATTATAATTTGGGTGATTTAAACGAATATTACGCATTATACTATCCTTCAGTTGGTTGAAACTTCGTTCTTGTAACTCGCCCCACTGCCAAGGCATTCCCTTTTTTGTGATAGAGAACAAAGGTTGTGCAATTTCGGCAAAACGGGGAATCGATTTTCGAAACCAATTGAATAATCCTAAAATTTGGCGTGTTTGTTTTACATTGGTTGGCGGAGGTAGATCGCTGATGGCTTGGACCTTGGACTCACTGAAACACAATCCTTCTGAATCGATCTGGTAACCAAGGAATTCTATCGAAGTTTTGAAAAATTTTGATTTTTCTAGATTTAAAGTGAACCCAGACAATTCCAAGCGTTTAAGCACAATATCTAGATATTTCAAATAATCTCGGTAATCTTTTCCCATAATTAAAATATCATCAGCATACACTATAACGTTACTCCTCAGGTCTTGACCCACGACTTGATTTAAGCATGATGCTAATGCTGCACTTCCATTGATCAAACCAAAAACTACTCGGTTATATTCGTATAGATGTCCTTCGAAGGAAAAGGCCGTGTAAGGTCGAGATTCCTTATCCAAGAGAATTTGGTTATACGCCATGACCAAATCGAGATTACCAAAAATAACGTTCCCTTGCAAAGTGCTCAAAATTTCCTCAACAGGGGGATATCTAACTTGTTGTAGCTTTATGCATGTGTTCAATTTACGCATGTCTAAAACTATTCTCAGACGTCCATCCTTTTTTTGTACTACGTGAATGGGATTCAAGTGAACACTTTGAGACGGGCTAATTATCCCGTCACGCAACATCTCTGAGATTTGTTTCCTTACATTTTCCCTGAATCTGTAAGGAATTATATACGGTTTAGTAACAATAGGGTTTTTGTTGTGTACCTCAAGTGAATAGAGGAAATCTTTGCAACAACCAGGACGATTAGAAAATACCTTTCGATGTTTATACAAAATTTGTACAAATTCAGAAGTTATATCTTGATCTTTAATTTCCAAATCATGTAAAATCTTTTGAACATAAAGGTCGAACGGATAAGTTTCCTCACCTTCGTCAACAAAATTATCTACCACACTGCATTGTAACGAGCTTTCATCTATACAAGAAATTAATTTTTGTGTTATGCTGTCAGGTAATCCAGGTAAAGTAAATGTTTGATTCTCAAAGTTTAAAATTACACGGAATTGTGTTATAAAATCAAGACCAATTAAAAGATTTTCATTCAATTCATTTATCACTAGAATGGGAAGATTAATATCACGATCTTTCACAGACAGTACAATATGAGTTTTACCCATGACTCGCTTTTTATGTTTTCCAGTATAATCAACTAGTATCAAATTTTCAAGCTTTTCCAATCTAGGATTAGAATATTCCTTAGCAATCCTATTCCAAAGTGAAAAGGACAACAGCGATGCATTAGCCCCGGTATCAATTAAAGCATTTAGAGCAATTCCATTAACCTTCACAGGAATTCTAGCCGTACAGAACGATTTCAAAAATACAAAGTCATTATCGTCATTATATGAATCATCAATGTCATCATCGGTTTGCCAACAACAATTTGCAATGGGTAAATACTGATATAAGCAACGTCTATTTACATCTAATTTATATTTATCATTACAGTTATCTATAAATAAATTACCATCATCCTCAAATAAATTATTAGATGAATCTCGGGACAAACAATTACGAGAATCTTCAGCTGATATGGGATTAACCCCAACCATACCAGCAGGTTTTAGTTTAAATTAGGGTTAACAAACGAATCCATTAGAGTGCATTGAACACCACAATCTTGGTTATTCTCTCTTGATCCATTTCCTGTTTCATTTATTACTTCGGTCCTATTTCGACAGTTCCTGCCATCTCGAGATCTCCAATTAAATCTGTTTTGAGTCACATTGGCATGCATCACATTGTTACCGTAATTGCGTCTTCCACGAAAGTTTCTTCTGTTCGCCCAACTGTTCCTTGGATTACCATAATTCGTTCCATTTCTACCGCTGGTATCGAATCTTCCATTAGCTCCAGTTCCAGTACGCATAACAAATCTTTCACTAATTCCAATGCCAGTATTGTCACGTGATCTCTCATCGCTGTGAAGATTTTCGGTATTCTCATTAGTTATATTCAGGTTTCTGACGGGAATCGGATTAGGCGGATTACGGTTACTTCCGCTAGGGTTCGGGAATTGATTCTCAAAGTTCTGAACTAAGATTATGAGATGATTGAAGTTTACGCATTGAGCTGACAACAGAATTTGTTGTAATTTATACGGCAATAAAATGCGTACGGAAGCAATTATTCTGGATTCGGGCTGAAACGGATTGACGAGTTTGAGTTCATTATATGCATTGATTGTAAAATCCGTAAGAGATTTATCGACCCGAGGTGAATAGTGTCGAGTTCGCACCATCGCATCGCGGTTAGCTAACAAGAAATCATTTTCGTAATTAGCCAACAGGGCCCGTTTGAATTCTTCGTAGGATTTTATATGGTCGCGAATAGCTTTAAACCACAAGGAACAAGGAGGAAGTAACAGATGTGGTAACAACTTCATAAATTTAGATTGAGCTATGCCCATAATTTCACACTCTGCTTCGAATTTTTCTAAAAACGAGCTTGCGGTTTCGTCACACTTACCGCTGAATTTTGTCATGGCCTTGATTTCGCTGACCTTGACATTTATTTTGCTATCGTTGTGGTTTCGTTGATGTTGGTAATAACCTATACCCCTTTCACGCTTATTTATTTCATTCTTCCTTTTGCGATTACGATCTTGGAAACGTCTTCTGAGGTTTTCCGCAGCCAAATCATCATCAGTGGAACCTTTAGAGGAAGATGATCTGTCGGTTTCCATTAATGGAGTTCTCGGGCAATGATACGATATTTCCTGTTGATTGGGAACATCCAAAACTTCCTTATACACAGGATTATTGTGGTTACCTTCCCTTTCTTGTAATAATCTCACTTCCTCCTGTATGTTGGTTATTTGTATACTATGTGAGTCGACCTGGGCAGTGATACTCACTATTTGATTTTTTTGTTGGTTTGTAGTCGACTCTAGGACTTCGACGGCTTGCTTTATTGATTCAGTTTCCAGGGTTAGCTGATCTTGTCTGCCCTGCCAATTATTGCTGAATTGCTGGAACCTGGTATCTATTTCACGCGTTACATCATTGGTGATTTTGATAATAACCTCATCAGTCAGTACATGTAGATCCTCTTTCAAATTATGCTGTAGCCTATCGAAATTTTCATGGATACCCTGAACTCTATCTGCAAGAGATTTGTGTTGGGTCAATATTTGCTCGAACTTCTCATCATTTGATTTCTTCATATGCTCCAGCATCTCATCATTCGATTTTTTCATATGCTCCAGCTTCTCATCATTCGATTTCTGTATCTGTTCTAGCTTTTTATTTTGTTGTTCGTATTTAGCATCTAGTAGTTGACTAATCATATCAATAAGATTAGAATGGGAACGTTCGGACACAGTTACGGCATTTCCAGACATGGTTTCAACTAAAGTACTGGGCACTTCTTCAATCTCCGAATCCTGCATAATTCCAGTTCTTTGGATTTTCTTTCCACTTCTCAAAGTAGTGAAACTCATAAAAGGTAAAATATGCACATAAACTCCGTTCTTACTATCCTTCGGAACTAAAGGTTTTCGGTATAGTCCCGGGTCTACGGCACCAGATAAAGCGAATAAACACTTTAGCCCTAATTCGCAGATATATCAAGTTATTACAATAAACCTATCAACTTCAGATTAATATGTCATAACATTATACATACCAACTAACATCGATTTATTCCTTTTATTTACACAAACATATTCCATCTATATTCGTCCATTTCGTGTATACGTCCATAATAATCTTTTCCATGACAACATGTCATGTCAATAACAATGTTTTTTTCTTTTAACTATATATAGGCTATATGCTTGATTATTGCGCCTCTGATCAGTATTGACAAAATAGGTACAGATTAATTATAATAAGAATATATCGTTGTAGACCACACCCCCGTCTGCACATTCTGATCGTAGGTAGGCCACTGCACAATAAGCTCGTTCGCTAGCATCACAATGACCTATCAGCTGACAGCTGACAGCGTCAGATGGCATGATGCATCGCGCTACCTTCACCTCACGTAACAAAAATAATGAGTCACAGTAGGCTTGCCACACTGCACTGGTTTCAAGAGAAAGGGGTTCATCCCAACCTAAGTTTTCCTTCCATAAGGATTGCAATAGTATCTTAGCCTTTATAGTCACTGGGGAAAGAAGACCAAGAGGATCGAAGATTTTGGCCACTTCCGATAGTACCTTCCGTTTTGTCCACACAGCGGGAGGAGGAGGGATGGATACACTGAAACCAAATTCGTCACTTACAGGTGACCACTGTACCCCGAGAGTCTTAAAGTTGCTTTCTTCACTGAAATTGAAGGGCACATCCATTTCGCGCAAGTGGGGAGGAACGGCCTCAAGCACTTCTGGTTCACTAGATAACCATTTTCGAAGCTCAAAACCGCATTCCCGTAACAGTTGAATTAGCTGCTGCTGCAACTCAATTGCGTCCCTCACACTGCTCGCACCTCCGAGGTAGTCGTCCATGAAAAAATCCCGTTTCACGGCTTCGGCTGCTAGCGGGTATCTCTCCCCTTCATCTTCGACCGCCTGGAGTAGGCATCTCGTGGCAAGGAAGCTAGCAGGAGCGGTACCATAAGTGACGGTGAGTAGGCGATAGTCCTGTATAGTTTCACTTGGCGAGTTTCTCCAAACAATCCTTTGATAGTCCACATCGTCCTTATGCACTCGTATGGCACGATACATCTGTTTAATATCAGCACATAATGGCACACGATGTTCGCGAAAGCGAACTAGAATAGGAAAAATGTCTTCCTGTAATTTCGGGCCCACCATGAGCCTTTGATTTAAGGACACCCCAGAAGTTGTTTCCGCACTTCCATCGAAAACCACTCGTACTTTCGTGGTAGAGCTGGTAGGTTTTAAGACCGCGTGATGCGGCAGGTAGCAACTTTTTTCGGGGGGCACATTTTTCTCACTTGCGGGGATAAGCTCCATATGTCCCAATTCAAGATATTCGTCCATGAACTCACGATACTGCCGCTGTAACACAGGTTGTTTCGCTAATTTACGTTCCATGTTCAATAATCTCTTAATCGCGATCTCGCGTGATTCTCCTAGTTCTGGCGCGCTACCCCTGAAAGGTAGTCTTACCACATAACGTCCCTGTGAGTCACGGTGGTGGGTTTTCAGAAAATGTTGCTCACAATCCTTTTCTTCTTTGGATAAGTGCGTTTGCTGAGGCAGCTCTTCTGGTTCCCAGAACCTTTGAAGGGCAGAATCTATTTCACATGATACACGGCATGATGTCACTGTCACGTTGCTGGCTTTAGAGCCCACACTTCCGGATAACACCCATCCCAGGGTCGTTTCTAGAGCAATAGGTGAGCCTGGGGGCCCGACCCGCTTTCCCCCGAGCATGAGAGACGGAAACACGTCAGCACCGAGAAGAATGTCAATGGGCCCTACCTCATTAAAAGTGGGGTCCGCCAACCTTAAACCTGTCAAATGT
Source organism: Thermobia domestica (assembly GCF_964235325.1). Lineage (NCBI taxonomy): Eukaryota > Metazoa > Arthropoda > Insecta > Zygentoma > Lepismatidae > Thermobia > Thermobia domestica. Next base: position 347,315,407 of record NC_137455.1, read on the forward strand.
GGCCAGAACGTTGCTTCGGGACATGGCTGTTTTGGTAGATTTGAGGTCACCTTGGGCACCACAATAGCCTTAGTTTCGAATGTTTCACAACTTCCGCCTAGAGGTTGAAACTTCAAATTCACCATAGCACTAGCAGTTCCTACCCCTGCTCCAGTTATACCGGAAATCATCACACTGGATCTGATTTTTCGAAGACCAAGCTTCTGCACGCAATTTTCAGTAACAAAACTGGACTCTGATGCGCAATCGAGCATACACCGGAATGGATATGGCACACCATCCTTTCCTAATATTTTCACGATAGCAGTACACAATAGTACATGAGGAACACTGACTTCGGAAGTCACATGAGAGGCAACACTTGTTTCCTGAGATTGTACTGGGTTCGACGTCGACTCACTTCTATTAAAATGTAATAATGTATGATGTTTCTTATCACACTTTCGACATTTGCTGGATGAGCATTTGTCCTTCCAACATGCTTTGCGCATGCAATTAAAGCATAGTTTTCTCTCCTTCACGAACGCGACACGATCTTCTACTGTTCGTTTGGTAAATTCGGCACATTTGTAAAGAGGGTGGTCAGAACTACACATTTCACATAGAGTTTGAGTTCGTTGAGCGGTAGTGACATAAGAGCACGCTGATTTCTTTTCGCGGCCTTTCATTGGGTCACTAGTGGCGGGTGGTTGTCTCGGCTTGTCATTGGCCGCAACAGCAAGAGCGCGGGCTCTGTTGTTCAAAAATACCGCGAGTTGCTCAAAAGATGGCTGCTCACTTGAGTTCAAAGAAAGCTCCCATTGTCTACGTGTCTCGTTGTCTAATTTGTCCGCTGTATGGTACACTAAGAGCGCATCCCAATGTTCGATTGGTTGTTCCAACACCTTAAGAGAACGCGTACACTCCATGGTGGTGTCTATCAATTTTCTTAACGCGGCTGCTGATTCCTGTTTAGTGGAAGGTTGTGTAACTAACCGTTTCAAAATCGAGTTTACTATTTCTCGCTTATTATGATAGCGCGCGTTTAACATGACCCATGCTTCCTTATAGTTACTGTCCGTTATCTGCATAGCTTGTAAAAGCTGTGCCGGCTCCCCTTGCAACGATGTTTTTAAATACTGCATTTTTTGAGCACCTGTCAGTTTCTCGTTATTATGCACAGAGGCCACGAATAAGTCATGGAACGAAAGCCACTCGAATAGATTTCCTGAGAACACTGGAAGCTGGAGTTTGGGTAACCTAATGTCACTCGCTTGTTGCACTTCAGACACAGGGTTTGGGGGAGGGGGTTGTGACACTTGTAATCCAATTAATGACACCCGCAGTTTCACTATCCTGTTGTCCATCTCCGCAATGTCCACTTCTTCCCTTGTGTATTCTTCATCTGTTGCCACCGAAGCACAATCTTCCAACAACGCTGAGCATTCTCGTTCAAGATCCGCCACTTTTTCTTTGTGAACAAGAATGGCGTTCACTTCACTTGTCGTCAAAAGCTCCACGGCTTTTTCAGCTCTTGTGATTTTGGACTTTAGGGTCCGTTTCTTCACAGCAAATGTCTCCATCTTAACTATAAACACAAAACACTTATAAACCAAAAAAGAATGTTCACACTGTTCGTTAAAAACTGCTCACAACGGTTACGAATCCGGCCCGAAAAGAGGACCATGTAATATGTTTATCCAAACAACGGTTTGTTGTTTTAACATATATAAAAACACTGTAAAAACGTGTATTGATAATTATTGAATACTAACACATAATAAGAATTACACAATTAATGGACTGTATTTAGTACACAGATTGATAGTTTTTCCAATTGAAAAGCAATGTAATTTGGTCCTCCAAGCACGATCGCGGTAGCGCGTTACACTCACATAAAGCTCTCACTCCCACACACTGACAAAAGATGCTTGGACGCGGCCTAACTGTAAATTTTGAACAATGGGAGGAAAGGAACCAGTATGCGAAACTTCGGGGTTGAGAAAAAGTCACCCCAAGAGCCATCTGTACACAAAAATTGGCACTACATACAGACACTGTCAAAATTGAATATAAGGCTGTTATAAAAAATAATAATAATTATTTGGCAAATGACGGAATGGCCTAAACACTAGTGACTAAAGTGCTTTGTGTTGGTGGATTCTTTGGCGCTGTCAACGTCTTAATTTCGTGCAACATCAGTGGTGTCAGCTTCACTGAGGTCCATTTCGGATGTGGTTCAGTCGGTAATACGTACAGTCATGTCCAAAATGATTGTCGCATGTCTATAAATATGTTGTTGTAGGAATATAGTTTGATCATGATTTCGCCCGGTACTTTTTACAATATTAGTATGTGTATAATCAACAAAGACATGTATGTGGTAAATTTCATGTCAAAAGCTCAGTAAATAAGGTCAATATAACGAGAAAAAAACTTTCTTCCATCTAGCAACATTTTCTTTCACTCATTCTAATTTTCGTATTTATAATTCTTTTCCTATGAAATTTACCACAAATATACATTTCCCTATTATATACACATAGTAACAGTATTAAAAGTTCCCTGCAAAATCATTATCAAATTATATTCTCACAACAAGACAGTTATAGATATGCGACAATCATTTTGGACATGACTGTACATAGTTCGGGTGCACTCGTACTGCATATCGTCGTACCATGGCACTTACAATGAAGCATCCAAAGCCAAATCCGTATTCAAGATACTGTTTAACTATCCTGGATCAACTAAAGTGTGCATCAGAAAGTGTCATTGAAGCCTTCTGAAAATCGACTCACTTTTGGCGCCATTAGATATCGTACAACACAATTACCTCGCCAACACATACAGTTCTGCATCAGTGGTGTAACTTTCACATATCTGGATTGCGAATTCGACTCACCATTCTCTTTGGATGTCGCCTATATGGAAGCCTCATGCAATGTGTAAATACAGACAAAGACACAAGTGTGAAATTGGACAGCCCTAAAGCTTAAGGAGTTCGAATAAAGTCCTTAGATAAATTTTGAAAAGATCCGGGGCAGAATTGCGAGGGGTGCGACAGCTTTTACAAAAATTTACAAGTGAAAATGTTACACTTTGCAAGTTCCCATTTGGTGCATTACGATATGAAAGAACATTTGTTTCTGGACAGAATCATCGCTTTGTTCAAAATGTGGGGGGCGATCTTACGAACAAGAATTGCAACAACGGATCCAATGACTGCCCGGCCCAGAAAACTACGCCAAGAATCCAGGAATCTTAAGTTGATAGTGGCGTGTGGAGGATGCCTTACTCGATCATGTGGTTTCCCCAAACCAATCAATGGAGGATTCTGTCGAATGCCAGATCTAAGAACATAATCTTTGTCCTGCTTTACGGAACCGTTTGTCATAACGCTACTGTTGTGAATGACTTCTGGTGATGGGAGGTCCTTGTATGTCCCCCATCCTTACCAGATGTGAGTAATGAAAGTTTGATCTCTTCCCTCAACTGAAGGAATCATTTAAAGTATAATTCTTTCCCATCAGAGACGCCATTCTGCACACGATATAGCGCTGTCATGAAAATCAGCAAACATTTTTTAAAGTGACTGTTAGTGCTGTCTATTGTCTTCCAGTAGTGTAACAGCAGTGCATAAATAGAGCTGGGGATTACATTAAAATAGAGCTCCAATATTTCTAGACTAAAATACCGAAAAACTCTATGAAAATTTGCAGTGTGTTTATAGTTGTGTTTGCTTGTTGCTGAAATATTACAATTAAATTCGTGACGTCTGGGTGCTCAACTTTAAATTCATGTAAAGTGTTTGTACTCTTTAAGTGTGTTGCCATCACACTCTTTCCAATTCTCGTCCTATGCCTGCAACTTCTCCCTCTTGAGTAGCACTTCATTCAATTAACTTATATTTTAAAATGTGGAATTACTTCAAAACAGTGACTTCTTTAGACCTACATTTTATCACCATTGATAGTTGCGTTGTAATAACTTTAATGTTACTTGTATATACTAAAAATTACATTCTAATAAATTGCGAAACATCAATGTAACATAAGGAAGAATATACATAAATTGAGGTTACAAGTACATTAAAATCTATTTATTTCATAACTTACAATTATTCTCTTGTTCATATTTCATAATTCCGGAAAGTGCATAAAGTAAAGAGGAATACATTTAATACACAAGAATAATCACAATTTGGAAACCTAGAAATGTCTTGTTGAAAATCATAGAAATATCTCAATATATTGTTGTGATTAGAGGGAAGAACAAGCAGACAGAAGAAATTTGTTTATCTTCCTCCAACGATTCCGCCACCTAAGCTCCCGTATCCACCATAGCCATGTGGGAAACCATATCCAGATGAAATTCCATATCCATGGAGACCATAAGGCCCTGGAACAACTCCATGAGCGATTCCATAACCATAACTACTAACGCCACCTGTATGGAAAAGAAAATATTTAAGAAATTTCTCGTTTAAACGTTTCATTTAAACGGTCTCCTATTTATTGCGGTGTGCATACAAAAATATCTGATTTTATAGACGCCCATAAAACTCAATGACTCTGACTCAAATTTTAGTCATTGAAATTTTATGAAGGCTCCAGGAAATAAGGTTAATAAATTTAGAAAAGTTGAAACATATCAACTAAAAGAAGTTTTAAAACTATATTATATATTTTATGCAACAAAACTCATTTTAATAAATAATGTATTCAGAGTAAAATAGTAGCGGTAAATAAATTTAGATATTATAGAATTTGTTTTGAAGCATGTAGGCCCTAAGTTAGAAAAGACTATCAGGGGCCATAGTGAAGATGAGTACACTTGTATACAACGGCAAAACTCCGCAAGTGCAAGAAAATACCCTCCCTTGGCGTGGAAGACCCGGGTTCATTTCCGGTTGGAGATCATGTGGATGTCATCTCACGTTAACCTGTAGGTCCTTATCTCATATAGCCTCACTGCTGGAAGAGACACTAAAATCAAATGAAATCATATGAAATCTGCCCTCCTCAGTGGCGGATCTAGCCCGGGGCCAGGAGGCCTAGGCCCCCATTTTTTTTTAGGAACAATAATAATTAAAAGCATTATTTACATATTTTTGAAAGTTTATAATAAGATTGCCTTTTAGTCTTTATTGAAAAATTTTTGAAACATTATAGTTTCAGTTTTTCTGTTATGCAATGTGTACAACAATATTTGAGATCTAAAATGTCAACGTCCAACCTAGTCATAATATCCATCAGGAGAGAGCTAAGTTGGAAACTTCTGCAGGACCCATGAAAAAATTGTAAACTCAGGATATACCTATGATACTCTGAGTTCTAGATGCTCTCCCAGGTTTATCTTTTAGATCCACCACTAATCTTCCGCTGACGAAAGTTCTGGATTCGACACCTGGATAGCACGTACAAGATTTATTCATATGTAGATTGGCAGTATCTGTATTAGAATGTACACTTGACATGGAATTTGCAGGATTTAAAACGAGGAGGGGCGGCGACAAGTGTTAAAAGATATAGACACAGGAAATTTGTTGAATAAAGTTTACTATTTCACACTTCTTTCTTAAGCTTTGCTAACAATTAAGTTATAGGAGAATAGATGGCAGTGCAATACTATTTAACTACTTAGTCCAGTAATTACAATAACTGTAACAAGTTACAAAAAGAACAATTTGCAAATTTATTTAGTAAAATTTATAGCGTTAGACTACGCTTCAAAAGAAAATTAAGGTGTAAAATGGTTGTACTCTCTATATATAACTTCAACATTGAGGAGAAGGTTTAATTATATTTATATTACATTTACATAAAATTGCTCGTTGTTTTTAGCTGGAAAGGTATCAATGACGATATTGAATTTTTGGAAATAGGGTGTCAAAAGAAATGCGTTTGTGTTTCTTAGCATCCTTGTCTTCCGAAGTCTGTGCAGTACTTATGAACTTGATTCTGCGGGGTTAAAAACCATTCATTTCCAATATGTAATGAACAAGTGCATTTCGTTTCACATTCTGATACTTCAGTAGACTCCCGAACTACGTAGATTCAATACCGAAACCGGAAGGAATAATTCTGTATCTTCCGGTTACAACGGAGGGATGACGTCAGATATACAACCAGTGCTTCGGACGCTGAATTTCATGCAAAAAGTAGTTTCTTGCTCTCTCTCTCTCTCTCTCTCTTTTACAAGCAAAATTAAAAAGATCTGAATTGCAGATATTAGTCATTGTTTCTATGTTGTCAATACAATGGTAGTGTACCGCATACATATGTCAGGTAAGTTTGAAAACCTGGGAGTTTTCATGTTCATTAAATATTTCCAAAATTAATTTGTATGTGCGTGTGTCAATGTTTAAAATTGTTACCTTTTCGGCGATCTGTATGTTAGCGGACAGAGCTAGTGTGTATAGCAAGTTCCTCCATCTCACCCCTGAATGTGTTCCTGATTTTCATTTTTCGAGTTTTTTTTTAAATATACAATTTGTTAATTTTAAACAATAATTACATGATTTACGTGGAAGTATTACTTCTTTATTGTTTGCAGTAACCACAATACACGAATACATACCATGCTACACACAGTACATAATAGGTCGAGATGCGGGAAACGTGGAAACATATGGAAGATGCGCAGTAACGTACTTTGACAATAAATAATTTGCTGTATTTGTCTTAATTATTAAATTGTTTAAAAATATATATATTATTTGATTGTTTTCATTTAAAATCAAGCTTACATATTTCAGCTGAAGAAGGTAGGGGGTCTAGCTTATTTTTTTCTGGTATCGCGGACAGGATGCCTATCATTTGGTATGTTTGTTGCATTCTTTTAAAGTTACAGTTACAAATTTAATCGTCATTATCACAAATTTTAGGTCATTTTTTTACAATTTTCCCATGTTTTAAAGAGCATTTTATAGGCCATATATCTATATTTTTAAGTCATGAAGTTCCACTCCTTTACTCATTAACCATACGATGTGCTGTCATCTTGCTAACATCACAACGAAGAGGTTTGTCAGGTATATTTTAGTATCTGTTTCACCGTAATAGGTAACGTGCTTGTTGTACAGCATCAATTTGTAATTTTGCAAACAGATTAGCTTATTAATTTTCTCAAAAACTACGCATGAGATTTTAAACTAACACATATCATTGTGTTGAGCTGAATGAGATCTATAAATTGGTTTATGTGTTGTCTTAGGACTTTTTTTCTTTTTATCCCTACTAGTAAGTCAGTTATATTCTTACTTTAAATGCTGTACGAAAGAAATTGCCTCCCTTCTAGTCAGACTAAACCAATTGAGAATACTCCCAGGGCATTGTCAGAACGAACTTCGAATGAATTATTTTTTCTTATTAACTTCTACGGGCTTTATACCAGTTGTTCTATATACTTTATTATTATACTCATTAAACAATTCTTATAATATATCTATCCATTTATAATTTCCTTGAGTACTAAATTTATTCCACATGTTTTGTTTAAAGAGCTCTGTTAAAACGTTCTACGATATGTTGTTTTACGAAGACACTTGCTCAAAATGGAGGGCTCAAAATTGATAAATTCGCAAAATATCATCTCTCTATGAACTTACGGTTCCCGAGATTGCTCCTTAAATCTCCCGAAATCCGAAATTTTTTCCAATATCTGGGGAACGGTGGTAAGTTGGTGAGTGATACCGGTTACTATTTAGTACCAAGATGTTCACCATTCTCTTAGGTATTGATTAACACCAATATGATCTCTCTATGACTAACGGTTCCCGAGATATGGCTTCTTTAATCTCCCGAAATCGGAATTTTTTGGCCAGTATCTCGAGAGCGAAAAGTTCCGTCACTTTCTTCCGACAGTTTTTGATGCTCTATCGAATGGATTGCTCAAAATTGAAAATTCGCAAATAACAGACACACACACACACACACATACACGCACGCACAGACAGACAGAGAGAATTCAGTAACGAACTTTTTAACTAAACTTGAAAATAAATAGCTTCTCTGTGGGAAAATGTCCAGAAAGCTGATTTTTGTGTGTGTGGGCTTTCATATTCCCACTCTAAACAATGTATCAAAAGTCTCCATCGAGTTAACCCCTACTACAAATTTTATACTGAATGAAAGGTCAAACTAAAACGTTATTGTGAAAATCTTGTAAAGTATTAGTGCTACGAGAAAAATATTTATAAATCTGTAGCCCAGAAAATCTAAGCAACGCTTTATGAAGCGTTGTGCAACACAGAAACTGACTGGTTTTCACTTTGATTTTTTGCAGATGACACCAAGATGTTAGCTCGTGATGAATGGATAGAAACACTTGCTTTGATTGGAGCACGCACTTCAGCAGTAATAGTAGCACAATTCAACACGCTACATCCTAATTGAAACCCGGTGCCGTGAAAATACTCGTATGCAATTTTCGTTCAACTCAAAACATGGAAGATTTACTTCAACTGGAAGACCGTGAAATGCAAATGACTCGAAAACATAAGCAATCGTATTGGGTATGTTGGTAAAGAGCCCGACGAAGAGTGTGCGAAGTCTATCATATCAAATGGTGTTGCTTAAAAGTGTCGAAGATTTTTAAGCAGAAAGAAGGGCCACCCTCAGAAGACACAGTTTCAACAAAAATTCTCCAAATATAACCCTGGTCGATGACTTAAGTTCTATGATCGATGAGTTAAGTGGGCGTTGGGATAGATAGAATGTGTTACCACATAAGATTGTTTTTAGTGATAAAGGTTACAGGTGAAGTAAACAGGTAGAATGTTCGTTACTGGACTGACTCAAATCCACATGGACAAATGCAACGAAGACGTAAGGTAGTATTGTTGAAATGATGTATGGGATATGATTGTTATTTGGCCCTGTCTTCATTGATGAGACCCTGGATGCTGTGACATATAGAGATATGCTGAAAGACACATTTATATCACATTTGTTAAATGATGTTAAATTACCTCTAGTATTGACAACAAAATGGCATACCGACGCATTATGGTGGCAATGTTTTCAGGTGACTTAATCATAGGGATGTAATAGGGCGTATATGGCGTATACCAACCTAATATTTTTATAGTGCAGCATGTACTCACCTTAATTTTACGAAAGAACGAGCGCATATGCTATATTTTTGAAAATGGTATATCGTATACTCATCAAAAATTTTAGCATTACATCGCTGAGCTTACACGAACATACTTCCGGTAGATGCATATGTCGGTCGACTTTTATCTGAAAGGGCATTTGAAAATTATTGGGCACCAGAGTAAAATTAATGCCTTTGTCCACCTGAAAAGGTGAATCACTGAGTCATGTGCAGAAATATTAGCTGATATGCTTCGTAGAGTGTATGAACATTAAGTAAAATGTTTGTGGTAGAACTTAGGAGAGAATGACAGATCATGTTCTGTGATGATGTTTATCTGTAGTTTTTTGTGGTTCAAAGATCTTGTCCCTAGATGAAAGCTGTTGTGGAGTTGCAAGAAGTGTGTGGAATGTGATCTTCTTTCAAAACTATTCCGAGTCCACGCCCTACTGTAAAATCGTTTGTAAATGCACTACCGTTACAGTTATTGTAGTATGAACTCCAACATTCGATTTCTCGTTAAAAGAGGGTGTCATTTGATATATCGCATAACCATGTTGCCCTTCAAAATAACAAAGTTGAATGAAATGTGACTACCACCAATATGGCGGACGACGACCATAACCACATCCTTCCTCCCCCCGATATTGATTTCATTTGACTTCAGATCCAACCCACACCCAGTTTGTAAAATATTTAGCCCGGCCTACACCGTACAGTACACCATTATACAGTATACAGTACACCACTTGTACAATCCGCGGCAAAAAACTTGCAACATGAGCATATAAGTTTATTGTGAAATGACGAAGTCTTTTGCTCCAAAATAAGTGTGCACGGGAGGAGACCGAGCTTTATCCTGGCGTGATTGGTTCCACTTAGACGTTATGTTCATTCCTTGTGCTGTTAGGCGTAGTTTCACAATAAACTTACATCCTCATGTTGCAGGTTTTTTGCCGCGGATTATACATGTTTCACGATATATCTCTGAAATGATTACTTTTACGGAAAAAAATGTAATAGAGCCATTCTTGTGGTAAATTTTCTGACCTATAAATTTGTCTAACAGCTATTTTTGTCATAGGAGCACTAGTTTACGAGATTTCCACACATAAAATAGTTTTTCATTCACCTTTCAACCCCTACAAAATTTTTAACAGGAATCACATTGATGGAAACTTTGGAGATACTGTTTACAACATCATAGAGGTGTAGAAAAAAGTGCAGCTTTGTGGAAATTTTTCCACAATATAATATTAATTTGACTGGACTACTCCCAACAGGCACGTGCTCAGGAATTAATTTTGAGGTGAAGTCTTTACGAAGAGATCCAAATTCAATTTCATTATGAATTATATTAAAATTTAGACTACATATACAGAAAAGTCGGGATTTCCAGAGACTCGGGGTCTCCAGGACCCATTTCATGTGTACTTCCCTGATTCCCATATTTTCTTCGCCGTAGTTTACAATAATAATAATAAAAAAACGCTATAATAATAATAATTTAAAAAGCTAAGTATAGCATAGACAATTAATCTTACCTATTGCCAGAGTCTGTACGGCGAAGGCGAAAACAGCAGCAACCACTGCAAGAACCTGTATTAAAAAGAGAAAGTCATTAAATTTTCAAGTATTGTCACCCTGCATCAAGAATTAGGATTATGAAAGTCTCTTAAATATACAATAGGAGGAGGAATGGTTTTCGAGAATTATCTCATTATTCAGAAGTACGTGTTGTAAATGATTGTTATTTTATAAACCTAGGTGGAGTGCTCGACAACATTAAGAAATTAATCAACAAGTATGAATATTTTAGAATAAACCATCCTGATGTAGTAAAAAGCTATATTCTAAATTATCATATTGCTCGTACCTTCTGTTAACAGAAAGGTGACCAGAAAAATGTCTTTGCATCCGTGATAAGTAAATCAAATAGATCTCTTATTTTCTGTTTTAAAAATTCTATTCCATTTTCGACGTCGGTTTTATCTGATTTGGTGTTTGTATTTCTATGGAAAAAGTGGTTTATCGGTGATTATTTCTCCGTGACGAGTGTGATTTCAGATCTGGCTACCAATATGTCCTTATTAGTGGTCAATACTACTATATAAAATTTAATCAGAACTGATTGAACGATTTCAATTGTATAATATGTAGTTATTCTGTTATTATTCCTCCGCGGCACGTGCGAGTCCCGATCTGACCACCACATGCTTTCTATCAGTGACCTCTATCAACGTACAAAATTTGGTCAGGATTGGTAGAAGGGTGCAAATGTAATACCAAAACAACAACGTTTCAGTTGAGATAAGGCTTGCTTTGCACAAGTTACCTTTATGCAGTAGTTACGGTGACAGTTAAGGGAAGTTCCTCTAAGAGCGTGCGGCCTCTAAGAGTACGCTCAACAATTTGCCAGATCTGGCAACGCTGTACGATGTTTGTTTGTATTCCTGCAGAAGCGTCGTTGTATGAAAGGTGGTTGTACGCAAGTTGTCTGCTGCCAGCATCTGTGATCTACGTTTTATTGGTAAGTAAATATTTTTAATACTTCCAGTGTAATAATTGAGTTCCCACTAATTAGTGTGTGTAGTTGAATACAGATATATTCTGTTTCTAAACTTAGTATCAAATATTAGGTGTCACAATCAAGTTTGGGTATAAGGCAGATAATACCATCATATCTGGAAATTACTGCACACTTGCGATAGATTTGTAAAATGAGTGCGTTTCCTCTAAGAGTACGCATTTTCTTTCCTTCAAGAGTACGCGCGCACTCTTGGGGACAGGTGATGCCGTACTTTTGGAGGACTGTGTAGACAATTGACTTTGACTATCAGAGAAGAACACCTTGTCAGATTCTTTTCCAATTCTGACACTGCGGGGTTACTTTGAGGCATAATGAATAGGTTTCTCTAATATAAACAATAGCAATGTGCATCGGTGTTGATTCGCATAGCCCGAGAAAGTAGGTAGGCCTAGGTATGATGTGAATTGATGGCGATTTACATGGCTCACTGAAGTAATACTAATGTGAAATCACCAATGATTTACATTATATCAATGTGAAATTACGCTATTCCTGAAGTGAATGAAGTAGGACAAAATCTCAGAAAAGTGGGTATGATTACTTTCTGGATCAGAAAATGACAAATTTGAACATACTGCATGCGAACTAACCTCGAAAAAGAGTCAACTAACATACTGCAATGATTTTTAATGGTTTTTGTTTAGCTACAGTTTCTTTTTAAAATTTTTTCCAGAAACTGTCCCAGCGTCCGTGCGACAGACAAAGCCCTCTGCAAGAACAAGAATTGGCTTAGTACGTAAGGGACCTTGATTCTATGCTTTACGGTATCACATGCCAACAATTGATGGACTTTGCGTTCGACTATGCAGAGAGAAATCAGATCAACACAACTTCAAGAGAGAGAAGAAGAAAGCCGGAAAGAATTGGATATATGCATTTTGCAAAAGGAATGATAACATTGCGCTCACCGGAGAAATGCAGCCTTAGAAAAATAATTGACTTCAACAAAACTCAATACACGATATTCTTCAGCAACTTTCAGGCAGTGTTACAAGACAAACAATTTCTCTCTCATAGAATGGTTAATATGGATGAAAATGGAATTTTAACTCTCCCAAATAAAATTCCAAAAGTACTTTCGCCAATCGGTAAAACGCATGTGGGTAAAGTTGTCTAGTTAGAGGGGACAGACGATTACTGTTCTCTGTTACATGTCTCCAACTGGAGTTTACGTATCTCCAGCCATCATATTTCTCAGAAATAGAATGAAAATAGTGTTGTATGAAGATGGACCTGAAGGAACTTTACCTCTGGTCTAAGATTTTAGGTGCATAACCAGCGAACGTTTTTCGGATTGGCTGAAACATTTCTCTCACCTCGTGAAGCCAACTCAGAATGATGAAGTGTTGCTCGTTCTTGATAACCACACCACACACTGCACTTTGGAAGCAGTGCTGTATTGTAGAGATAATTACATTACCTTTCTTTCTCTTCCTCCGCATGCAAGCCACATGCTGCAGCCCCTTGACAAGGGGTTTGGACCTCTGAAGACTGCCTTTGCAGATGAATGTGACAAATGGATGGTCAACAACTATTGATCACCCGTGGGAAGAATAACACAAAGGGACATTTCCGGCATCATCCACATTGCATACGAAGGGATTGCAACAATTGAGAAAGCTTGGAGTTCGTGTAAGCTACAGGGATTCACTCTTTTAATCCTGACGTCTTGAGCGAAGTAGACTTCCAACTTTCGGCACTGATCTATCAACAACTGTGTTCTGCTGACAGCGAAGAGAATGGTGCAACAACATCAGATGTTCCAAATGAACCAGTAGCAGTACATCGTCAGCGTGTCTGCCTCTTCCTAAACACTCAGGTGTACAGAGCAGGGAAGAAGTCTGATATTATGACGTTTCCACCATTTAAAAACAAACTTGAAGCATCCACAGAAGCAACTTGCAAGAGGAATAGGCCTAACGATTAAGTTGATGCCAAGACTGAAGGAAGATATTGTGTTTCTTCATACCAACCACGATCTTCATCCGAGAATTACTTCTGCCCTGGATGTGATGAGCAGTACACGCAACCCATCATCGAGGATTAGGTGGAGTGTTATGCCTGCAAGAAGTGGTGGCATGAGGCCTGTTCAAATTATGAGGGCCTCGGAGTTTTTAAGAGTGACAGCTACTAATGATCATATAAATGTCAGATTTTAGATGCATAATTTTATTGTAATGTTCTATTTGTTTTATTTGCGCATATAAGTTTCTGTTTAGTTTAAAAGCAGTGTCAATTATACTTTGGTATAATTTGGCAGTTTTCAATTTTATTTTGTAATCTAGGCCTAGGTTAATTGTAGGCTATCTTTTGGTTTCCCTCATTATCAAGAATTTGAGTACTTTTGATGTTACACTTATATTTGTAACATAATTTGTATGAATTTCTCGCAAAACCAAAAAACTTTGTACCTCTTTTCGTATTTCTGTCATAATTTTCTTTGAATTGTGTAATATCATCTTCGTTTGCTGCCTTGTAATAGTATTATTCTCACATAGCAAATGCGTACTCTTGGAGGACACATTGCGTACTCTTAGAGGCATAGTCCTTCAAGAGTGCGCAAATGCATTGTTTTATAATAATGCGTCTATTGTTGCAACTATTGCGTCACTGTCTTTATATTTGCCTCCAATTTTGACCTTAAGGAATGAATAAAGATTTGTGATAGAAATTATCACTCTGGGTGATTTCCCTTCTCTTCGTTACGTGTTTAAAGACTAAGTGCGTACTCTTTGGGGAACTTCCCTTACATTTGGTTAATTGAGTCTGATTTTTCTTATTCTCGTCATATTTAAAAGATATGTATGTGATGTAACGAGTAAATTTATCCGGAAACACATTCATAGTACAATATTTTTTGTGGATCCAACATAGCTACTATATTTATTTGTACAAATTTCTTTATCTAACATTGTTCATACAATTTTATTTCGGAGAGAATATAGTTAAATTTTACCGCATATTTCTAAAGTCGTAGCCAACCTAAGTTTTCAGTGACATAATTTCAGTAGCTCCAAATCACTAACCATAAGCAATTCCAAGTAATGTTGGAACTGCACCATTATGAAAGAGTTTCCTACTATAGAACCTCATTTTTTAGATTTACCTGCACATAGTTAAAATTATTAGTACTTTGAAGTAACAAATAGTTAATACATAATGCATGCTCGCAAATATGCAATGATCTGAAGTTATAGAAACGAACACTGGGCTGCAACATTTTCATTACCAAGCAATGCGGTTTGTCGATTCGCGCAAACAAATAATCCAACATTTTAAACAATATTACCCTTTATGCAGAACAAATTGTGCAGTTATGATTTGATAAAAGACCTACAATACATCTGTGAAGTACAATAATTCATATATATATATATATATATATATATATATATATATATATATATATATATATATATATATATATATATATATATATATATATATATATATAAATAGCTTGTTTTCTGCTGTTCAGGTGCAATATACCGTCCTGTGCAAGAGAAATTCAGTCTGTTCACTTGCGTGTTATTTTTGATCAAATAGAGGTGGCAGTCCATCAAATAGCCAAGCAAGGCAAATTGTTTTAAAAGTGTATTCATATTTACGACGTGCCGATCCCTGTAAGCGTGTGAGTAATGTTGTTACCTTTACTGCTGATATGACAGATGATTTTTTTTTTTTTTTTTTTGTTGAAAAGGGGAATTTTTGGAAGAACGGAAAAATATCAACACCCGCAAACACAAGAGACTTGGTGAAAAATAAAAGTACATGATTTTAAACGGTGGGCGATTTTACAAAGCGTACTATTAGGGACTTTTGATTTTTTAAGCTTTAGAATACAATTTGGATCGCCTATTTCTACAAACTTCAATGTGGATGACAAAAATAATATAAAACTTACGCAAGCTCTTGAGCTTCATTGGTTATATGATTAGCGTACGCGCTTTCAGTGCGGAAGACCCAGCTTCAATTCCCACTAGAAACCTATTGAACTGTAGGCCCACGCATCATTTACCCTCAGTGTTGAAAGGAACTCAGATCCAACCAAACAATTACGCATTTTTAAATAAAGACATAATAGAAACACAAGGAATAGCACAATGTACTTTATTGAGATCCAATTTTCTATTATAATCGTATCTTTAAAATTTCCCTATTTACCACGAGGATTCCCATAACGTGTTAAAGACAGGTTTTCATCATACAATTTTCTGATCACAACGCAACGTAAAAATCAATGAGCAATTATAACTGCTATGCTTATTATTCACAAATTAAGATGTAACTGTTACGTTGTGTTGACGAAAACTCTACTGAATAAAACTTACAGAGAGACAACGAAGGATTTTTTTCTCTCTTTTTTTAAGATCTGAGATTTGTAAGCACTTTCATTCTCTTCCATTCTAGTCTACCCGTCTCATATAGCCTCGCTGCTGAAAGTGACATTAAATTCAAAATCAACTCAACTTCTCCATTGTATATGGGGGTACGGTGCCTCAGTTGTAGAGCGCTTATTTGTGATGGGGTCAGAAATTGTATAAATTTTGGTGCAATGGAAAGAAAAAGAATCCCACGGATAAAGAAATTTCGGATGTTTCTTTTGAACTGTTTGTTAACTGATCCTCGAACCAGGCCGGTAGCCAGCCCAAAAATATAGGGGGGCCCGGTAGAAGTTATGGGGGACGCTATCCAACCATGTTATAGTACATCACCACGCACATTATATAGTTCATTTGCAAACCTACTGTGAAAATTTTGGGGGGGCCAGTAAAAATTTAGGGGGACCCGGCCCCGCTAGACCCCCTTGGATACGGGCCTGCCTCGAACGTGACTGACTTCTGTGATCGTCAATCGGAAGCTCTGTCTCGATTTAGTGAAGTGAGGTGGAAAATTTTCCGCGGAAAATTTTCCGTTCTAAAAAAATATCAGTAATCAAGTAATAATTCTTCAGCAATCATAAAATTGGTTGAATTCATGTACAGAAATGTAAAAAAGTGAAAGATCGTTTAAAGAATCTGAAAATTTTCTAAAAAAACGGAGATCTGAATCTGAAAAATATAGAAGAAAATTTTCCACCTCACATCACGGCTAAACAACGATATAGGAATACGTAGAGTATGTTTTTATGAATCGGAAAATTTTCCGTTTCAAAATTTTCCGGAAAATTTTCATCACTATCTCGATTCCTACGCATCGCTTCACACACTGGCTGTGAGCTGTAGAAAACTCTTCTAAAAACGCGCACGAATACAATACTTTCCTTTTGATTGTGAGTGGGCCAGTGCTTATGTCACTGCAAGCTTATATTGGCCACGACTTTAGACTGAGTTTTCTACTTTGACACCCTATGAAAACTTCCAGTATGTTCATAGTTATGCGTTCGCTTCTGCATGAAATATCAGAATGAATTAAATAATAATAGGCAGGGCCGGATTTAGGGGGTTCATCCGTGCATGTGCATCCCCTTTGTTGTAAATATATACTATCTACAGTGAGAAGCTAGCAGTTAAAATAGTAACACTTTCCGAAAATTTCTGCTGTCATGATTCCGTTTGGGTCTTAAAAGAAAGCAGAGTTTCGCAAAAAGACAGTTTAAGTCAATTTTCTGAAGGTTGAAGGAAAAGGATTCACCGAGACCAGACAGCATTTCCAGGGTAATTCCTTATTCGCACCCCAAATGCCTAAAGACATTTATCAAACTCTAATTTATTTCAAATATACTAATAGTTATTGGGCATCCCGTCAGAAAATCCGGACCAGATAATAGGTTATTTTTGTCAGTCGAGTATGTCTGTAATATGAGTAGTACTAATAAAAGCAGATTATTTAAAAATAAAATGTTTTGTAGGGAAACCGGAAACATTTGGAATCTCGAACAATTCCTGGAGGGACAGATGACGTAAACTCGGTACTGTTCCGGCTAAACCTGGACATTTAAGCCCTACGTATAGTACACTACTGAAAAATATTGTTGTAATACCTAACTCTTTTAACGTATAATAACATGTACGTACACTTAAAGAACAGGGGATTGAACCATCTGAATTTAGCAAAGAAACAAGCTGCCGATCTCTACCATATTACACAAATAAAGACAGTGCTTACCTTAGTAGCGAAATTCATTGTGAAGGTGTAGTTGTTTCTAATGCCCACGGATTACTTAGTACTTGCTCCTAACACACTAGCATTTATATATACCGAACCAGCCACAACTTTCATGTAAACGATACGGAATTACTTCAGTCGATTCCTAATGTTACGAAAGCATAACCTTCAAAATTCAACTGCGTTGATCATCTATTGCCTAAGTAATATAATTCAATCAGGAAGTTTATAAATGTAACTAATTAAAGAACAGAAAATATTTATTGTACTATATAGAATGGTAAAGCTTTACGTATTTCCTACTTTATGTACAATTTACACCAAATCTGGCAAGTTATAAACTAGGAAGTCTTTAACCAACTGTGATGACTCTTATTATAAATGACAAGAAAATAGTGGTATTGTTAAGAGAGATCGGAAAATGTTTCAACATCAAGAAAGCTTATATTTTTTTTTTCTGCTTGGAAAATTATGTTAGAGCTTATATACCGGAACAATATATAAATATATATGCATAAAGACTGTATATAATTATTAGTTATGAATGTACTCTATAGTTAATTGTGAAGTTAATGTATAAGCGTAATTAAAGAAAGAAATTCCTATTATTTACATCTAACACACCAGCAAATTAATAAATAACAAATGAAGGACGGTAATTAATAAGTGCTTCCGTACAAAGTGGCATCTAACAACTCTTATGTTGTTCATTAGTCACTATTTTCGTTCGTACTGGAAATTAATTTGATTCCTGATAAAACAGTCTCGCAGCCAGAGGATTCATCCGGAACACGTGGTCCTTCTTTTATGACGGAAAGTTAAAAAGGAAGTAGAGGGCCAACGAACTAAACTTTCTTGCTGTTACTTCCTAAACTAAATAATATATTGCCAGTGGCGGATCTAGTCCGGGGCAGGGAGCCTAGGCCCCCCAGTGAGCCACTGCCCCCCGGATCTGTGAGAGTGTCCCCCGAAGGAGACAAAAATAATACGTCTATAATACAATAATAAATCTTACCGAAACCATGTGAAAAATAACTTGTGCTCCTCCGAATACTAAGGGTGACCCCCCCGGAACATTTTCTCTGAAAGAAACACTGGTGACGACACTAGACGGAGAACAAGGAGGCGGGCGCCCTAGGTAGCATCGGCCGCCTGAGATTATCCATCCACCTAGACATTATATAAAATCATAAAATTATTATTTTCGGTACACAAAAAATAGCTACCCCTCTGACTGCCCCCTAAAAATAAAGCTGGTGTTGTCACTGGTTTCACGTACAACTGTAGATCAGTATTTCTTTCAGACGTAATGTTCCGGGGGGCACTCTTGGTACTATTCTCATTATTACATTATAAACGTATTTATTTGGTCTCCTCCGGGGGGGCAGTGCCCCCAAAAAAAAACATTTCTGGAAGAAATACTGCTGTAGATTTCTTTGTACACATATGATAACTTCATGCTGAAAAGTGGTGTTGAACGAAAAATAATTCGAATTGAATTTATGTTAGCACGGATATTAAAGCTTTTGTTTCTATGGCGATAAACTTCAGTTTTCATAAGCAGTTTCTTTGTTTTAAGAATACAAACACGCCTATGAAGCTCAATGTTTAAAACTTCCAGCTACAGACAGAAATATTTTATGATTGAAATCTTAACTGGAAGTGACTTGATCGTTCTGCTAATTTAAGCCGCAGAAAACAACGAGAAATTGATTTTTTCTCCAGTCGAATTGACAGACAACCTGCCATTGCCAAAAGTAGAGTTGATAGCACTTTGCCTCGAGCGAACATATTGCAAACGGCAACTAAATCGAGGATTCCCACAACAATCAGAGAGTAACAAGTATGTTGGCCAGAGTACGCTTATTAGCATTCACAAACAGGATGTCACTATGAATTACATTTGAATTACAGTGCTGCAACCAGTGAACGTTGTTAAAATTACTTTCTTAAATCTGAGAAACCGTTTCCTATATGTGTACCGAGAACATCTTTTCTTAGAAACAAGAGTTTGAAACTCTCATTATGAGAAATGAAGAAAAATAGATGAGGTTGTATTTTCGAAGAATTCTTTCTCATCTCGTCTCAATTTACAAAGAATTTTTCTCGCCTCATCTCGTCTTAATTCTTCCTCGACTCCATTCTCCAAGAATTCTTTCTCGTCTAATCTCCTCTCAATTTACGAAGAATTCTTTCTCGTCTCATCTTGTCTCAATTCTCGAAGAATTCTTTCTTGTCTCATCTCGTCTCAATTTAAGAAGAATTCTTTCTCGTCTCATCTCGTCTCAATTTTCGAAGAATTCTATCTCGTCTAATCTCCTCTCAATTTACGAAGAATTCTTTCTCATCTCATCTTGTCTCAATCGTCGAAGAATTCTTTCTCGTCTAACCTCCTCTCAATTTACGAAGAATTCTTTCTCGTCACATCTCGTCTCAATTCTCGAAGAATTCTTTCTCGTCCCATCTCTCAATTTACAAAGAATTCTTTCTCGTCTCAATTCTCGAAGAATTCTTTCTCGTCTAATCTCCTCTCAATTTACGAAGAATTCTTTCTCGTCACATCTCGTCTCAATTCTCGAAGAATTCTTTCTCGTCCCATCTCTCAATTTACAAAGAATTCTTTCTCGTCTCAATTCTCGAAGAATTCTTTCTCGTGTAATTTCCTCTCAATTTACCAAGAATTCTTTCTCGTCTCATCTTGTCTCAATTCTCGAAGAATTCTTTCTCAACTCCATTCTCGAAGAATTCTTTCTCGTCTTGTCTCAATTCTCGAAGAATTATTTTCCGTTTCGCCTCAGTTTTCGAAGAATTCTTTCTGGTCTCGTCTCAACTTTCGAAGAATTCTTTCTCGTTTCATCTCGTTTAGATTTTCGAAGAATTCTTCCTCTTTTCGTCTCAATTTATAAAGAAATCTTTCTCGTCTCATCTTGTCTCAATTTTCGAAGAATTCTTTCTCAACTCCATTCTCGAAGAATTCTTTCTCGTCTTGTCTCAACTCTCGAAGAATTATTCATCTTCACGTCTCAATTTACAAAGAATTCATTCTCGTCTCATCTTGTCTCAATTCTTGAAGAATTCTTTCTCATCTCCATTCTCAAAGAATTCTCTTTCGTTTCGTCTGTTTTCGAAAAATTCTTTCTGGTCTCGTCTCAACTTTCGGAGAATTCTTTCTCGTTTCATCTCGTCTAGATTTTCGCAGAATTCTTCCTTTCTCGTCTCAATTTACAAAGAATTATTTCTTGTCTAATCTCGTCTTGGTTTTCTAAGAATTCTTTCTCATCTCAACTTGTCTCAATTCTGGAAGAATTCTTTTTCGTCTAACCTTCTCTCAATTTACGAAGAATTCTTTCTCGTCTTATCTTGTCTCAATTCTCGAAGAATCTTTTCTTGTCTAATCTCGTCTCAATTTACGAAGAATTCTTTCTTGTCTAATCTCGTCTCGGTTTTCGAATAATTCTTTCTCGTCTAATCTCTCAATTTTCAAAGAATTATTTCTTGTCTTATCTCGTCTCGATGCTCGGAGAATTCCTTCTCGTCTCGTACTGATTCTGGAAAATAAAACATTAATCGTAAGGTCTCGTTTTGTAAATGTATATCCAAATTTTTGCCTAACCTCGAACTAATATTAGAATATTTCAAATACCTTCTCGATGCATCAAAATTAATTATTACCAAGCTTCGAACTAATCATCTTTTGTTTCATCAACCTGAATGCCTTACTTATTTCGGATACAACATACTTTATACAATAAGACAAAATATATCCAGAAAATTTTTTAATCTACTTTTAGAGGTACTTGAGTTTCCTAAACGTCTTTCAAAACATTGTCGAGGATCAGAATGTAATTAGTGTGTTCTTGAATTATTTTATTGTCTCATTATGGTCTTCAAAGCCAATTCAAATTCCCACAAAACTTAATCACATCAATGATGAATTACAAGATATTTAATTATTTTTATCAGCTCGTTCTTCAAGTCTGTATACAGACATCCTTTAAACATTACAAATTTTTCCTCTAATATCAGTATTTTTAACACAACAAAACTTATTTGATTATCTGTCTTTTTTTTTTTTTTTTTTTACGAAGGTGTTTCAAGCCTTTTATACCAATTTTATTCTACGTATCTTTTCCAGCAAATAAAATGCATGGAAAAGCAAAAGTACATTAGCTACGAGACAGTTGCATATCGTTGCCACTTTTTGTACACGCTTTCATTATCTATTGTCACTAGGATTGTATTGTCTGCAACATTTTTGCTATCCGCCAGGTGAAGTTTATTCTCAACGAGGAAAGGGTACTAACTATACGAAAGCTATTTCTACCCGTAGTTTTTCTAACTCTGTTAAGTCAGACAGTACACAGCACAAAATTCGTCAAGTCTCAATATCATTGTGTCCATTCTCAATAGAATTAGTCGTAACACTTACTTTACTTCCCACAATTCTGAAGGCAGGGATAACGGTAAAATAATGAGTCTGAAAGTTCGCAGCCAAAATGCATCCATCGCTATGCTGCCAAGTTTCGCCTTGGGAAAACCGCTGAAAAGTTTGCAATAAGATTTTCGAACGCACTCATTACTGTCCTGGAGCCAGTTTTTCTCTCTCTCTCTCTCTTTTAATCATGTTACTTCCGTTAAAATGCATATCTTAAGAGAGAGAGAGAGAGAGAGGACTCAAAATAAATACCAAAAATAGACTATCTTGCGAACTTCTCTTGTTTAAGACTCCCATATTTTCAAACTGAAAAACCAGAACACCTAACGAAAATTTAAAACTGAACGCCCTATGAAAATTTACAATACAGTCAAGCACTTGCTTTTTGGTAAAATATTAGAATTAATTAAATATAGACCAACACTCACCGAAAGTGAGCGATTGAGAATAGATTTTTCCTATCAGTTGAGTATCGATTACTAATAAAAGCGGGATTTTATGGATATCGCTAGAAGGATACTAGCTTATGTTTCGGAGGAAAACTGGGTCATTTGCCTTATGTTTCGGAGGAAAACTAGAAAATTTGACTTGTGTTTTGGAGGGAACCTGGGTCATTTGTGTGATGAATCTTTAATATTACCAGGACAATATGAAAAAAAATTAATAAATTCATTTTATTTAAAAATTTGAAAATGGAAAACATCGTTCGGTTAACACAGGTTATTCTTGTGTATCTAGTCCAGGTAGAAAGAGAAATCAGGATCTAGCATTCTCTTTTAGCTCTCAGTAGCTAAATCTGAAATAGAAATCCGTTTGCTAGAAAGTAGAGTTCCGCAAACGCCAACTATATAAACAAAGAGAATGTGGGTCAAGAGGTCTCATTTACAATATTCACACTCGTAGAGTTACTGTGTGAGGAACCCCGAAATTCTCAAGATTATACACCAGTTGAATTTGTCTTTCTAGTCTAGGCTCTGTCCATAAGAGCTGTAGAAAAGTCGGGGATGACAGCAGATCTCTTCAGAACCTGTTAGAGGGTGATCAATTAATGAAAAAAATCGAAGGTAACACTTCCGCAACCGGGGCCTTCATTGTGAAATTCAATATTCAAAATGGCGCCCGCGCGCAAGCACCAAATTATATTTGAACTGAAATATCTTCTCACAGAAACAAGTTAGAAACTTCGTTTTTGTACCAAATTAAAGATAATTGATAGTAGAAGTAAGAAAACTGGATATATTGTTTACATGTTGCCGCCATATTTAAAATAACGGTTATTTGAGCCAAAAATTGTTTTTTCTCGTTTCTCTTTTTTCATTTCATGACAAATAACTATGAAGTTATTAAAAATATGAAAACGCAGTCCAAACTGATTAAAGGAACATATTCTTAGCTTTCTATCGTTACCAATATCTTTAGTAGATCTTAAAAAATGACGGAGCTATTTAAATTTAAGTGGCGCAGGGTGTAGCGTTTTTTGGACTGTTTAATAAATTACCGGAAAAACACTCACTACGCGCAAAACTTTCAAAGCTATTACTTTTCAACAAATTAAAATAGTCCATTCATTTTATCGATAAATTAAAGGTAATAGGTTGCTGTGTCGTAGGAAGTGAAATAATAATGTTATTGCATTTGTCAAATATTATTATTAACATGTTTGTTCATATAATATGTAGCTAATGTTGCAGACTCTAATGTGTGCAGTGGAATAATAAAAATCCATAGTTTTCTCCAATATCCTAGACAATGACTATAGAAAACCCGTTTAACATCTACCTATCACGAAACACCTCTTCCTCTGCATCCGTATTAGACGTAAATGTCTGCATCATTTGTCAGAAATGTGACAAATCTTCAGATAAAACAATGTCGTCTTTCGGAGGGAGAGAAGATGTTATAGCTGCGGCTGAAATTCGCAAGGATCGTGTTCTGAAAAGACTTAAGGATCTTGAGCAAGGTGCAGAATTTGTGTATCATTGTAATGGCGCATTCTATCTTATATATAAAAGAGAACGTACAAATCCTTTGTTCCCTCATCACGCTAATACGGCTGAACCAATTTCTTTCATTTTTGGGGGGTTATTAGGATTTGGACCCTAGATGGTTTTTATCATATCACTTTAATTTTTAATTACCAGTGTCTTGAGATAATTGACCATTCAAGTGTCCATAACGTACAAATCCTTTGTTAGTTCATCATAGGTAAAAATAAACGTATTTATATGCAACCCGCATGACCGTGTCACTCGGCGGGTTAACATAAATGACAGGCGATATAATGTTAACATTAGTGCAATCTACTATGGTTTTTATCATATCACTTGAAAGCGAAAAAGTAAAAATTATCTAAGTAACAAAGTTTATTGCGTTCCGGGGTGACCGCAGCGAAGCGGGGCGGGTTAACATAAATGACAGGCGATATAATGTTAACATTTACTGCAATCTTCTATGGTTTTTATCATATCACTTGAAAGCGAAAAAGTAAAAATTATCTAAGTAACAAAGTTTATTGCGTTCCGGGGTGACCGCAGCGAAGCGGGGTGAACGCTGCTAGTGTGTTATATTCAAACAAGAATGTGTTGTTACGGAAGAAAAAGAAAAGATAATGTAGTGAAACTGAGGAGCTTTATCAACGTTCAATGAAATATCAATCTGAGCCAATGACAAAGAGAATGAGAGTAGATATTGCAGTTTGACAATCACCAGCTTCAAACAAGAAAGCAAGAAACGTTTTATGTGTGGTATGTGGGAAAGAGAAACACAACGGAATTAAACAAAAGTACAGAATATGTGAATCAAACCGTGCAACTACATTTTTATCCGCAACCATATTCTTTAAAGATGAAGAATTTACGAGAACGTGTGACTTGGAGGATGAATTACCTGTTTTCGGTGCAAATCTCTATTATCATAAGGCCTGTCTTGAGCACTATCTTCTGAAGTTCAATAAATATTCTCAGAAATCAGATAGCACAACTACCGAGTCTAAGAAAACTAATAAAAGTGCAATGCTTAATAAAGTGTGCCAATTATGGAGAAAGTATTGGATGAGGGTGTGGATTGACATTGTCGGAAATTCGAGACTTCATTAATGGAAACAGTGAACTGACTTTTAATAACAACGAAGTTAAACTTTGGAGAAAAAGTAAGGTTATCGAAGCCTTCGAAAAGAACTAAACCGATTCTAGGTTTCAACTCATTATTTAGTGCCGAAGAAGTAGATGACAAACTGAGATCGATTAACATACATACCAGTGCAGCGAAAGAAGTACGAACGGCTCTCCTTCACACAGATTTCGGTATTGAAGAAGAATTTGGAAACAGTCAGCAACTTCATAAGTCCTGCCAGCAACTAGAATTCCTCAACCTCTTTTGGATTTCTAGCAGAAGTGCTACAAGTGGTCAAGCTGAACATCATATCTGGGACGCAAGCGAAGATCTACATATCACTGACGAAGACAATGAAAATGATCTTGAAGAATTTTAAGACCAACAAAATCTAAATTTTCAGAATCTATTGAAGTCAATCTTCCACACTTTATTCTATAATATAGGAAAGCAACCCCCATGCATTTGATGGTGGCACATTCAATTCATGAAAAATGCAAAATCAGACAACTGATCTCAACTATGAATAAATTAGGTGTGTCAGTTGGCTATAAAGATAATATGCAAGCACGAAGCAACCTTGCACAATATACACTAAAGACCTGTTCCTCCACCTTGTCTATTTCAAGCCACTTTCAGGGTGATAGTTTCACGCTAGGAGCTATGGACAATTTCGACCGTGAAGAGGCTACTCTGTCAGGAATCCATGATAGCCACGACACAGTCATGGTGCTTTTCCAGAAATTGCCAACAGAAGTCTCATCGAAACCGAAATTGTCGAAGTCGGTATTAGCAAGACCTTCAGTCATCTTTGATCCTTGCTTCCATCTAAGTAACTGAAGAAATAAGAAAGGAAGGTACAATCTATATCGATTCAAAACACGCTGACAATTTCTCCGGAACTGTATGATTTGGACATCGATAATCTGCGTCAGAAGGAGTTTACTCAAGACATAATGCATGCTGCATGCAAGCTAGAAACTAAAGAATCCACCCTAACGCGGGGTACTGTGAATGTGAAAATAACGGATTCAGATGTTTCCAAGAAACAAGTTGGCTTTCTTCCAGTACAACCTTATCCAGTAACGGAATATACTCAGCAATGAAAAAAAATCTTCCAGAGCCTACTTATACACTTAAACGAATCTTCAATGTCTGTAGTATGTGACGAAGGGGTGTATCACATTGCTGCCGAAATTCAACTTAGGAGCAATGAATTTTCAAACATTGTCCTCATGCTAGGATCACTCCACATGACCTTCTTGTCTGTACAGGAAAGTACATTTCTGGTAGTGGTTTGGAGTCTCTTTTCATAGAAAATTTTTGGGTCCAAAGTAACCGAGAGTATTCTAAAGGGAACTGTCTACGTTAGAGCAGTGAGAGGTATGTTTATGATTGCAGATGTGTTTATGCTAAAGGGAAGCCTTTCCTGGAAGAAGAAGGTGAATATTATACGTCTGTCATCCAGCAGTTCGTTGACACTATGACTATTATGAAAGAAAGACAAGCTTAACGTGCTCTTATCAGTTCGTGGAGTTGGTCATTAATTCAGATGAAATATCGAAGCTTTGCAGAACTTTTTAGAGAAACTCGGTTCAATCTCAGAACAGTGCTACTGCCTTGAACAGTTTTTACATTTTTTATTTCTGCTAAAAAGCCTTATAAGAGCTGACCGAGAAGGATACTGGCTCCTGCATCTGTATATTGTACAGCAGTTGCTTCCGGTATTCGTGGCACTCAATCGAATCAATTTCCTGTGGTGCACATCCCTCTATCTTAAACAAATTAGAAATTTGGAGACTCAACACCCGGAAATTAATGCTCAGTTCATGAATGGTCACTTCGTAGTCGGAAGAACGAACAATGTATTTAGCGCAGTTGGTGTTGATATAATACTTGAACAGATTATAAATAGATCTAAGAAATCATCGGAAGGAATTATGTGTCAGATGCGCAGAAAGAATTATATAACGGAGTGGGTACTGTCGTACCACGAAGTTCTTTCGACATGCCAAATCTTCAGTCAGATTCTTGGTATATCACAAACAGACCATGAGTTCTTTGGCAATGTACTTGATGAAGTTCGTAACTCTTAGCAGAATGGTAGAATTTTATGGAGCGCAGGGAAATCCGTACAAAGTTCACAGTCCTGAGAAGTTGTACCGTTTCATGTCGCATTAAGTTGTACCAGATTCTAATGCAGAAAAAATCCTGAATTACCTGACACGTAGCCATGAAGCTTATGTGGCATTCCGAAACGAGCGATATTTCTACAAAACAACTTCGTTGTCGAAGACCATTCACAGACGAGAACTTACACAGTTTTGTCAAGCAAATAAAGTAGTCTACTTAGTCTACTTGCGAAAGTTGTTGGGACCGTCTGAGTACGTTTTCGAAGGACATTCATCAATGAATACAGCAATTATTGCTGATGTTATGAACTAACTTCGTAAAACTCGAGTGAAAGGTTCACAAACATTTGCTGATCTGTTTGATGTATTCATCAGGAGCTGCAGCAATGTTTAAACTCGCACCCGCAGGGATTAAACTCGCACCCGCACTATCTAATCAAATTGGTCATAAAATGTGGAAAGAGAGCAAAGGGTAACCGCCTCACCTATACTACTAACTAATCTGTATGTACACATTCCGGCCGGTGCAAATGGGGAGAATTTTGGCTTTCTCGGAAAACAAAATTGAAATTCAAGATGTCTTAAGACTACCTCTGCACAAAAGCAAAATTTAAAGTCTTTGAAATCTGTCTGAGTGAATTACTGCTTGAGAATGGTGCAACTCCTGTTATATCTATCACTACCTCTTCAAATGTTCCAAAAATTACATGAGTGTTTCGTGTTGGGTGTCAGTAATTTTACATTATGCTCTGAAAAGAAATATGTAAATATTCTCTAAAGCACATCTAAATTCATATATTCGTTTGTCATATATAAAGTCATATATAAAGCAAATTTTGAAACTATAGAAAACTTTAGTTAAACATTACTAGCTCTCACAAGTACACATGATATTACCATCAAATTGAAGTAAATTCTCATGACATCAAAGTCTGCAAAATAAAACAATATAATAATTACATTAGCTGCATATTATATGAACAAACATGTTAATAATAATATTTGACAAATGCAATAACATTATTGTTTCACTTCCTACGACACAGCAACCTATTACCTTTAATTTATCGATAAAATGAATGGACTATTTTAATTTGTTGAAAAGTAATAGCTTTGAAAGTTTTGCGCGTAGTGAGTGTTTTTCCGGTAATTTATTAAACAGTCCAAAAAACGCTACACCCTGCGCCACTTAAATTTAAATAGCTCCGTCATTTTTTAAGATCTACTAAAGATATTGGTAACGATAGAAAGCTAAGAATATGTTCCTTTAATCAGTTTGGACTGCGTTTTCATATTTTTAATAACTTCATAGTTATTTGTCATGAAATGAAAAAGGAGAAACGAGAAAAACTAATTTTTGGCTCAAATAACCGTTATTTTAAATATGGCGGCAACATGTAAACAATATATCCAGTTTTCTTACTTCTACTATCAATTATCTTTAATTTGGTACAAAAACGAAGTTTCTAACTTGTTTCTGTGAGAAGATATTTCAGTTCAAATATAATTTGGTGCTTGCGCGCGGGCGCCATTTTGAACATTGAATTTCACAATGAAGGCCCCGGTTGCGGAAGTGTTACCTTCGATTTTTTTCATTAATTGATCACCCTCTAACAGGTTCTGAAGAGATCTGCTGTCATCCCCGACTTTTCTACAGCTCTTATGGACAGAGCCTGGATTATTCGAGTATTCATCCACAGCAAGAGGCTACTAGACGACGTACGTAATACTCCAAGACGGCTCCATGTACTAGGTCTAGTGTGCTAGACAACTACTCACATCTGAGAGGTCCTGGGTTCGTTTTAGCCATTCTGCCGGTAGCAGTCTGGGCCACCAAAACCATGAATTAACAGCGTTCCACCACAGAGGAAAATAGGAGAAGAACTTGTGAAGAAACTGTGGGATGTAATCACCCGAAAGAACAATAAATTGTAATAGGTGCGCGAAGTGCTTTATTTTCAATCGTGTGTGCTTCATGAAGCTGGGACCAAACCAAGCGAAAATGTAAGTAATTCTTGCAATGTAGATTTCTGAATTCTAAAGGATACACTCTGAAAGAGGTTTCTCTCATAAATCACCGCCAAATGACCTAAGGAGTGTCTGGCAATTATTTTGTTTTGTTCTGCTTTAATTAATTTGATTAACAATTAACGTGACAACTAATCTATAACTTTGGCATTAGGGTATCTAAAGGCTCTTTGTGAGGATCGTGGAATCTCCATGTTAATGTAGTTTTCTTGTATGAGGCATTCACACGGCCTAACTATACAAGTGATGTGAATAAACACACATTATCACCAAATTAAATAGAGAGTCGAGTATTTCTTAAGACAATCCCCCGAAGGTTGAAGAAAGGTACAAATCTAGTAGTAATTAGTGCGATAGAGCTCAGTATTCGTAAAAATAGATTTCCTTTAAGTGTGTATTGTCGGTGACCAAGGGCTCGGTCACTCTGAAAGAAAGATTTATTTACATTTAGAGCAGCGTTGCTTGTTGTCTAATTTAAAGGAGATAGTTCTTACACAGCCAAAGTAGTATATCAAAACCTGGTCTCTCGCAGACTAATATTACCAAAGTAAAAATTAATACAAGTAATATTTCATGGCTCCCCGGCGGGGAATCGAACCCCGGTCTCCCGCGTGACAGGCGGGGATACTAGAGCTAATTTTATTTACTTACTTTAAACATTGAAGTGTTCATGTTTTGCGAAAATCCAAGAAAACCGAGTAGAAATTCTTCCACTCATACAACACCACGTTCAATGACTCACTGAGCATTCTTTTTCAGGCAAATTAGAACATCTACGTTGCCAGTGCTGTATGAGCAGTTTCTTTCACAAGCTAATTTTATCAAGGATTTCTTGTAGTTCAAAACTTGACTAACTTTAGTTACATAAATGACTTTTCAAAATAATTTTCTACAAGAATCATTTATACAAGACTTTTTGGCATTTCCTTCTTTCATTATTCTTAAACAAACAAACAAAAAAAAACTAGTAACCCTGTTAGGTTCGTATGCACTTCTTGTCAGAAAGTAGCTTTTACATTTATTTCAAGAAATTGCCTCAGGCTTAGCATTCCTTAAAGTCTTCAATACAAAATGCATTCCACTCGTGTGATTTCGATTGTTTTTGTTTACATTTTCGCAAATCTGTTTGACCACACCACGAGGTTCACTCACTTTCTACAATCACTTTTACTTTCATTTCGTTTCAGACTTGGGAAATAAGCTTTCGGCCAAGGAAAATCAAAGTACATCACCAAAACTTCAAGATGTTGCATCATCACTTATCAGTGATTTTTCCTTTGGCTACAGTAATTCTGGCTAGTTTAAGTGTTTTCTTGTGGTATTGCATTCATGTACGAAAGTGTTGTTGTCGTCGCAATTATAACAGACTCAACTCCCGACTCAATTCCACCGCCCCGCATGCAGTGGCGTATTCTGCCTCCGTCAGTGGAACACGACTCCCAATAGCTCGACCACAGCAAACAATTCAACCTCAGTGTACTTCCACTTCTAAAACGGAAATGTCATCTTCTATAATAGAGACAACTAATGATACTAATTCGTCATCATTTCCATTGGCGTCTAGGATTCTTACAAACTCCGATTATTTTAATGATATTGATTAATTGGCCTCCTTACAGAATATAGCCTATATTTTGCGTCATCTGTTCTAAGCACGCTGCTTAACATAATAGAAACACCTTACATTGGTCTATATATGTTATTGTTGATGATGGTATATATATCTACGTATTTTAGGATTTGCTTAGGATTTAGTGCTTTATTTACTCTTATATGTTATATTTGTGTTCCCGACTATGTCTCTCGTCACTTTATGTTAAATCATTCATAATCCCCAATCCCCTTAGTACTTCAAACTATCCAGCTTCATATTAACATATCACATTGTTCATGTTAAAATATAATAGACTGGAATTGTTTCTGATGGAAAAGGTACTCAGATGGGACAAAATGCACTTTGACAAGAAAGGGGAATCTTGACGTCACTGAAAGAATACAGAAAGGTGCTTTGCTGTAATACTTCGGGATCGCATTGTATAATGTGATGCTTATAGTGACAATGAAATAACCCATCAGTGAAAGACTTTCAAATCAATATAGATGTGGTTAAAGACTTTCAATTACATTTTGTGTTTAGATTTAAGTTCATTCTTTTGTTTATTTCATTCTTGTTACAACAAAACTATGGTATTGAGATCCAGATCCTTTAGATTTATAACATTTACAATGCAAAGAGACCGGTATACAGAACATATGCCAAAGCATTAAACACTTGATATTAACGTTTTCTTTCTTGTCATCAAGTGATTCTAGAATGCAAGATTACACGCGTTTTAATATTTGAATTTTGTAAGGTCCCATGCTTCCAATAGAAAAAACATCTTTGCTTACTCACTACCTCATACAGAGTGAATAACCACCAAACGCTCACTTCCTCTTTACTTTGACACTTCGCAAATTCACAGGTGAAAAACACAACAATTTTATTCAAATTTGATTATTACGACCTTGCGACCGAACTTTCATACACACAGTTGAAACCCTAGTGCATCTAAAACTTTCAGTGCATCTTACCACATACAGTGAACCTCATCCATGCGGACATTCCACTGCATGTCACACACCAGGAAATATGAAAAGACATTGAAATACCACTCATTACTCAGAGTTGGTCCGAGTGTTAAAAGCTTGGAGGAGGAATGTGATGAATCTTTAATATTACCAGGACAATATGAAAAAAAATTAATAAATTCATTTTATTTAAAAATTTGAAAATGGAAAACATCGTTCGGTTAACACAGGTTATTCTTGTGTATCTAGTCCAGGTAGAAAGAGAAATCAGGATCTAGCATTCTCTTTTAGCTCTCAGTAGCTAAATCTGAAATAGAAATCCGTTTGCTAGAAAGTAGAGTTCCGCAAACGCCAACTATATAAACAAAGAGAATGTGGGTCAAGAGGTCTCATTTACAATATTCACACTCGTAGAGTTACTGTGTGAGGAACCCCGAAAATCTCAAGATTATACACCAGTTGAATTTGTCTTTCGAGTATTCATCCACAGCAAGAGGCTACTAGACGACGTACGTAATACTCCAAGACGGCTCCATGTACTAGGTCTAGTGTGCTAGACAACTACTCACATCTGAGAGGTCCTGGGTTCGTTTTAGCCATTCTGCCGGTAGCAGTCTGGGCCACCAAAACCATGAATTAACAGCGTTCCACCACAGAGGAAAATAGGAGAAGAACTTGTGAAGAAACTGTGGGATGTAATCACCCGAAAGAACAATAAATTGTAATAGGTGCGCGAAGTGCTTTATTTTCAATCGTGTGTGCTTCATGAAGCTGGGACCAAACCAAGCGAAAATGTAAGTAATTCTTGCAATGTAGATTTCTGAATTCTAAAGGATACACTCTGAAAGAGGTTTCTCTCATAAATCACCGCCAAATGACCTAAGGAGTGTCTGGCAATTATTTTGTTTTGTTCTGCTTTAATTAATTTGATTAACAATTAACGTGACAACTAATCTATAACTTTGGCATTAGGGTATCTAAAGGCTCTTTGTGAGGATCGTGGAATCTCCATGTTAATGTAGTTTTCTTGTATGAGGCATTCACACGGCCTAACTATACAAGTGATGTGAATAAACACACATTATCACCAAATTAAATAGAGAGTCGAGTATTTCTTAAGACAATCCCCCGAAGGTTGAAGAAAGGTACAAATCTAGTAGTAATTAGTGCGATAGAGCTCAGTATTCGTAAAAATAGATTTCCTTTAAGTGTGTATTGTCGGTGACCAAGGGCTCGGTCACTCTGAAAGAAAGATTTATTTACATTTAGAGCAGCGTTGCTTGTTGTCTAATTTAAAGGAGATAGTTCTTACACAGCCAAAGTAGTATATCAAAACCTGGTCTCTCGCAGACTAATATTACCAAAGTAAAAATTAATACAAGTAATATTTCATTTGCCATAGTATGTTTTGGAGGAAAACTGGGACATTTGCCTTATGTTTCTTAGAAAAATGGGTCATTGGCCTTATGTTTTGGAGGAAAACTTATTCATTTGCTTTATCTTTCGGAGGAAAACTGGGTCATTTGTCTTATGTTTTGGAGGAAAACTAGGACATTTGTCTTATGTTTCGGAGGAAATCTAGGATATTCTCCTTATGTTTCAGAGAAAAACAGGGTTATTTGCCTTATGTTTTGGAGGAAAACCTGGGTCATTTGCAATATGTTTCGGAGGAAAACGGTCCATTGTCTTTTGCTTCGGAGGAAAACTGGGTCATTTGTCTTATGTTTCGGAGGAAAACTAGGATATTCTCCTTATGTTTCAGAGAAAAACAGGGTTATTTGCCTTATGTTTCGGAGGAAAACCTGGGTCATTTGCAATATGTTTCGGAG
The DNA here is from genome assembly GCF_964235325.1 of Thermobia domestica. NCBI lineage: Eukaryota > Metazoa > Arthropoda > Insecta > Zygentoma > Lepismatidae > Thermobia > Thermobia domestica. The sequence goes on from NC_137455.1 coordinate 347,349,292, forward strand.
GAAACGGTCATTTGTCTTTTGCTTCGGAGGAAAACTGGGAAATTTGTCTTATGTTTCGGAGGAAAACTGGGACATTTGGAGGAAAATGTGTGAGGAAAACAGGAAAATTTGGAGATTTGAACAATTTTTGGTGGGACAGATTATGTAAATCCAGATCTGTCGCGGCTAAAGCGGGACGTCTGAAAGCCCTACTAATGTTACGAAAGTGAAACTAGGTATATAAATTTCTTATTAAAAATAATTAGAAATGTCCCAAACATTCAAACGTTTTCGAAAATGTCACTTATAAAGAAGGAAATGGTACAGTTTCTTTGATATCATCATTTTCTATTGTTTTTATTTATAAAATGGCAAAAATAAGTGGATGGTTGAACTATTTAAAATTAATTTAAAAGATAAGGCTAAAATCAAGTTGAGTTATTATTATTTCATTTTGATTCAAATACGCCTCCTAAGAGGTTCAAATACATAATTCTCCTAGGAGCATAACCAATTTTTCTTAACAGTAGTAAAACTGTCAAAAAGGCATTAGCGGCTACGCGCAATCGATTGATGAATCGGGTGTTACCACCATTACAAAGAGTTGAGTTGATTTTAGTTTAGCGTCCCTTCCAGCAGCGAGGCTATATGAGACGTGGACCTACTGATTAACGTGCAATCCGAACCACGTGATCTCCCGCCGGGAATCGAACGCGGGTCTCCCACGCCAAAGGCGCGTACGCTAACCGATTAGCCACGGAGGAGCTCGCACCATTACAAAGAGTTAGTCACTTTCTACTGTCACAATGAAGTACAAATAAGACTGGCCTATTCTTCCTTTTGAATAGTCTTCAGTGTCGCAAACCAATGCAATAGATTCGAAATGAGATTAAATACAATTCATTCAACAAAATAGTTTTATCTCGTTCTATTATATTGTTGTGATTATTTCTTGACTAGCAGCGTTCACCCCGCTTCGCTGCGGTCACCCCGGAACGCAATAAACTTTGTTACTTAGATAATTTTTACTTTTTCGCTTTCAAGTGATATGATAAAAACCATAGAAGATTGCAGTAAATGTTAACATTATATCGCCTGTTATTTATGTTAACCCGCCCCGCTTCGCTGCGGTCACCCCAACCCGCCCCGCTTCGCTGCGGTCATCCCGGAACGCAATAAACTTTGTTACTTAGATAATTTTTACTTTTTCGCTTTCAAGTGATTTATAGCGCCTGTCAGTTATGTTAACCCGCCGAGTCACAGGGTCATGCGGGTTGCATATAAATACGTTTATTTTTATACCTATGATGAACTAATAACAAAGGATTTGTACGTATGGACACCTGAATGGTCAATTATCTCAAGACACTGGTAATTGAAAATTAAAGTGATATGATAAAAACCATCTAGGGTCCACATCCTAACAACCCCCCAAAAATGAAAGAAATCGGTTCAGCCGTATTAGCGTGATGAGCGGACAAAGGATTTTTTGTACGTATGGACACCTGATTGGTCAATTATCTCAAGACACTGGTAATTAAAAATTAAAGTGATATGATAAAAACCATCTAGGGTCCAAATCCTAACAACCCCCCAAAAATGAAAGAAATCGGTTCAGCCGTATTAGCGTGATGAGCGGACAAAGGATTTTGTGCGTTCTCTTTTATATATATAGATATCTTTGTGCAACTTGGATCAATCTCAGATAAAATACTACACCATCGTAGAAGAATAAAAACTTAAATAATATAACTCATATACCTTTTGTCACTTTCTTAACTGCGTTTAATATCCACTCATAAGAAGCGTACATAACAAGATGTCTATCTCTACACATAACTATTTATCATGTATCCATAGCAACAACTCTCTTTTTCTAATTTACGATTACAAAAGAATGATCTCTTGATATCACTATGTATCTTTCTTTTCTTTTCACATAATACTGTTCCACTAATTCGCCTCTGATCGCCTTTTTATAAGCTGGCACAGATTGCCAATACTATATACAACAACATAACAACGTACATAACAACGTTATCGTTGTAACCGTGGTTGAATATTATAATCAAAATTCTGATCCATATAAATGGATAAAATAAGGTGTTTCAACTTCACATTTTCACAGTTTAAAGCATGTCATTGCTGTAGCTTTCTGATGAGGATTGCTTTATATCGTCATTGAGAACATGATTGTTATCCCAATCAAAACATTTTGCAAGACAACTTTCTTCGATATCCTCGACTTATTGTATGTAATTTCCTTATTTTTCAGACGCCACAAACTTTTTCATGACAGATTCTACAAATGGGATCACAAATGAAAATTACTGCACTAAGTGGCCAGGGGACCTGAACCTGGTTAGCGTCAACCTACCGCTATATAATACCAGATAAAGTATTGTAAACTCCGAGATAGAAAAATTTCGGATTACAAAATTTGTTGCTCATTTCTTAATGTCACTCATGGAGAAAACACCAAGGCTTAGATCGGAAGTAAAGGAGCTTTACTCTACCCGATAACATTTACATCGTTCCCGACATAATTTACATCAACGTATTACGTGTTTTACAGTTAAACATCGTAGAATAAAACATTTCTTTCATGTATTGTCAAATTATGTAGACTAGCTGCTAAGCCTTGCTATCTAAATATACATCCTTCTGAATTACACCAATACTAGACCCTAGACCCTATTAGTGTAGAAACTATGGGTGCTGGAAGTAACAAGAGTTATATGATACTACTGTGATTATCGTAATGGAGTTCTCCATACCGAAAGTAAGCTGTAGTTCTGCCCAAAGGTTCCCGAACTTATGAGGTCGGCACTCATGAGTTCAAAACTCACGCTCACTCCACCTCACCCTCATGAAGTCAGTGTGAGGTTGAGTAAGCGTGAGTTTTAAATCATGGTGTGAGCGTGAGGTCAAGTAAGCCTGATGTCAAGATGATGATATGAGCGTGATGTCAAAAAGATGTGAGTGTGAGGTTGAGTGAGCGCAGTGGCGTATTTAGAGGGGTGGCTATCGAACTTAAGACCCCCGAAATAAATTTGTTACATAAAAACTTCATTAAAATTTGCCGTACACAAAAAGAAAATAATAAGTTCTTGTTCATGTGTTGTGCATAGCCCTCTCCCCTCCGAAACAAAATCCTAAATACGCCACTGAATGAGCGTGATGTCGAATAGATGTGAGCGTGAGGTCGAGTGAGCATGAGATCGAAAAGATGCCCTGAGCGTGAGTTTGAGTGAGGTTAGTCCAAAGTAGGGTCCAAAGTGGGCAACTTTGGTTCTGCAACTCTGCGATGGAAGATAGTCAGAAAGAAAGATTTATGGTATGAGCTGGATAAGCTCTAATCTTAATCTTCGAGGAAAAGGCTCGTTATGCTTTTCGGTCAATCTTTACCTTTCAAATATTCTACATAAATCTGTATGGTACTCCCTGTGCGAAAAACTGACAATTTAGGTAGTTTCAAATTGTAACAAACACCACACTCAACGACTACGGGACTATTTTTGCACATTTTTTATATAGTTGCTACTCAGAACACAATTGTAAAGACCTGATCATTCAATTTTGCGATCGTATCCGTGAAGACCTTGAACGTATATACCTATAAGAAGTTTAAAAGATGAAGTCAAATAGATCAAAAGAGCAAAGACATATAGAATGGATCGGTAAACGTATCTATGACGGTGACATCAAAATTCTTATATTGCCTTCAGAGAGCAAAAGGCTTTTATCGGTTGACTTACGACGAAGAATTCCAGCGAAGGAAAACAATTGTGTTTTTTTTTTTTCCTTTGTTTGTTTGAAGCCCTTTGTTGTTGTTTTGCAGAAAGCCCTTTCATTGAGGAGGCAGGGAAGAAAAAAAAGGACCAACAGTCTTCTTGAAAGTGGAGAAGAAAAGGAAGCGATGGTATCCTGATTCAATGATCAAAGAAGAAAGCAATTTCAGGACACTTTGTCCTTCTAACTTTCTTCCGTTCCTTTGCGCTTAACTTATCCTTAGCTGAAGAGATTTTTTTTTTTTAAACGAAGAAATAAAAACATAGAAACAACAGAACGTAAACTTATTAGTTCCTCTTGAGTCCTTCTACAAATTACATCTATTTACAAAGAAAATTGTTCCGTTTCACGGCATTCAATAAATTGGGCTCGCTCAGATATTTTATTATTATTTTCTGTCATGTCAGTAGCTACGTGAACAGCAGGCTTATCTCTGCAAAGTTCTTGGAAGTTATGCGATGAATCCTATTTACAATACTGCGGTTATGAATGGCGTTTGCTTAAAGTAATATAGTCGCACTATTTCTAAACGTTTGTAATATCGTCAAGGATCGGAAATTGCTATTTCGCACACTGAATCCAAAAAGCTCCATTACGAGGCTAGGGTGAGCCTTCACTGGAAGAGCGTTTACGTCTGAATTGCAAAAAAGTCGTAGAATCAATTCAGAATATGTACATTTACAGGTAAACTTAGAAATCTCTTGCCCCAACCACTACCCATTTTTCCCCACACAACCCGAGGAAGCATGTGCGCTGTCATTCTCTTCAATGTTGTCGTACTTCAATAGCATTTGTATAGACCCTATCAAAAGAAACAAAATTCAGCATTCTTTAAAAAAGACAATGAATGGAAGATAAAAGAAAGGGACAACAGAGAGATGCAACAGTGTTGATTTTTAGGAAACAGAGGTCATAAATCTCTAACAAATGTTACCAAGAACAGCAGGGAGAGTTTTGAGGACTTTCCAGATTCCACGAAGAAAGTATTTCGATCAATGTCTGCTAGAATTACATTTGTAATGAAAAAGTCCGTGGAATTTCTCCCACTTCTCATTCATGGTTATTTCATAATCATACATTTTTCGTTAACATTCTTTAGCCTAAGGCAGAGATTCTCAAAACAACAAAGAAACTATACACATTAAAATTGGGAAGTATTAACATATGGACTACAAACGTATGCAAAAATTTTAATGATGTTAAAATAGCATGTGCTTTACTGTTAAGAATATGTGTATTAGGAACATATATATTACTATGTATATTGTTAAGAACACATTTAAAAATTTAATTTATCTAATTCGTAATATCGGATCGTTGTGACAGATGGCAGCACAAGTCTAGTTTCCTAAATAGGTCTGTGCACCAGAAAACATTCTGTATTTTGAAACATAAGAAGTATTTTTACGTTGTTACCGTACAACAAGCATCACGTAGGAAGTGTAGGGTATGTGAAAAACACAGTGTATGTGCCTTCATTGTCAGTTACTTTAAATGAGCTACAGGATCGTATAATAGTAGCATTTACGATCATTAGTACAAATATGTTAGAACGGGTGTGGGGCGAAATGGACGACTTTATAGATGTGTGTCATCTGACGAAAGGAATTCACATTGAAAATATGTAAATGTCGACAGTGTTTCTATAGTTTCATGTATTATTCGTTATTGTATGTATATATTTTTAATATAGCCCTTTCAAACCCGATGAATAATTTATAATTGCCCTGTATTTCTGCTATTCCAAACCGAGACACTGTCCGAGGAGGTTTATTTTTACTCTTACTGGTAGACATTACCTAACAAGCACCAGAGCTGTATCAGTGTAACGATACTAAAGAAAGTAACCAGTATCCGAAGACTATGTATGAATTGTATACCAATATTCAATCGTATGATATATTCAATCATAGCACATGTAGCTGTCAACCACCAATACCAAAAATAATATTTTGAAATACTACAAAAATTATATTTTGAAATACTGCAATACCCTTATGACGCTCTGTGGAGGTCCCGTGTTCACTCTGCCTTTATGCACATTCACGGTGTAACTGAACTGCCACAACCAGGTAGTATGTTGGGTATACCCACACCAACAAATGACCTTCACCTTATCTTCATTCGCATTCAATTCATGGTAGGGTCTAATTGAACACATACCTCCACAAAAAGCGACAGAACTTTCTTGGTTACCTTTATAAAACTAATATCTTCCCCCTCTATTGTGGATTTCCATATGTATCTTCTTCGTTGTGCTGATCGAACTACGTGTTCCCAATTACTAGTGAATTCTGTCTACAAAAATTGACCAGTAGCTCTCCCCTTACTTTCGCCTAAACCATATTTACCTACGACACTGCCTTTCTGTTTTTGTCCCACAACTGCATTGAAATCTCCCATTACAATTACACATGCACCCCTCTTCTCCCTGTCTATAATTTCTTGTATTTTCTCATAATTTTCCTTTACTTCTTCAATTGTATGCGAAATTGTCAGTGCATATGCCTGTATCACTGCTAAATCCTTCTCTCTTCCTTTAAGTCTTAACACTAAACTCTATCACTTTGTGGTGGACAAACACCGTGTGCGTGGGTTTTCTCGGGGTTCTCCCGTTTCCTCCCACTTTCTTCATTCCACCATTTCATTCATTACTCATCATCACCGTCTCCTTTAGCCTAACCGGCATAACCGTGGGACGTAAAAGTCAAAAATTTCATTTCATTCATTTTTTCACTAAACTCTATCATCATTACGTAAGTAAAACATTCTATTTCTCCACTGTTTAATACCCCATTACCTTCCCATCTAACTTCACAAACTCATAGTTTCATCTTTGAGATTTTTCTAATTTCTCTCCCTGTAATAGAGCACGTACATTCCATGTCCCTATTCTAAACTTTTTGCTCTTGCATGTATTTCTTTCCCTATCCATCTTTCCCACATTGTTACTTTCTCGTTCAATAGTCCGTCTCATAACATTCCCCTCCTGGAGATCCGAATGGGGAGATATTTTACTTCCGGAACTATTTTTGACCTGCGAGAGACCATTGTACATGTGTTCTCTTTCTGTTGATAGCAGACAGGGGAAAAGTAGAGTGGTGTTTCTCCGTTGTCTTCCACCCCGTAGTATTCTAGTCGTTAAAGTCATCCGGCCTACGCCTGGAACTAATGTTCAGGTTACCGTACCAATCACTATGATTTCCGCCAATTTGGCTACTGGAGATTTTCCAGTACATTGTTCGTCTGGCTACTCCATTTAGATCAATACGGTAGGGTTGGCCCTAATGGTAGTGAACTACAGCCGTTATAGCTCTAAATTTTACTATAGCACGAAATCCTCCCCACCCGACACATAAGTGTCTTCGTAAAAATGGTGTAGTGCCATCCTGGTGTAGTGCCATCTAAAATCTGACAATATTTGCAAGTTACAAAATTTCATCGAATTTTAACTTGTAAACTAACAGATAAAATTCGACTAAATTTTGTTGCATTCAAATATTCACCGGTTTTTGATGGCTCTGCGCTAGGGTATTACATATTTCTTATATACATACATATGAAATGGAGACATACGATACCATCTTTGTTAATTAGTGTAACAAACGAATGACACTACAGTATAACATCCAAATTTTAGAGGTTTCTATAATAGTTATAATGAAGTAAGATGTGTGTGAATTGCACATCAGAAGTACCTAAGTATCGAATATTATAACCATGATATGATGTGTATAACCATAAAAAGTAGAAAGAGTCACAAGGGATTGAAAATTTTATTTTCTTCATAATGTTTTATTTCGAAAAAGTGCTTAGATAAGTATCATACCCAATTACATAACGTTTTCAGTAAATACAAAGATCATAATAGTATTTACAGCAATTTGATATCTAACCCTTTCCGCAGATGTGATGAACATTGGTAAAGTTTGCAACACGGTTTAAAACTATGAAATTGTGACAATTTCTTGTAACTATAATTACCAATAACTGTCGCTGTAGGTCTATTGTTATAGAAGTAATCAAAAGAAAACAAATTTTTAAAAAATTCCCACAACTATGATATATTAAGCATAGCAGTATAGCACTTTCATTCGAAGTTAATCTATCTTCGGAACATTTTGAAAAAAGTAAAATTTTCAATTCGTTGTGATTTTGTTTCTACTTTTTAGAAATAAGTCATATCATGGTCATAGTATTCAACACTAAAGTACGTATTTCCAATGTGATTTTACACATTCATCTCACTTGCATGGAATTCCTCTATCTTTTTATGATTTTACTATTATGAACAACATTAATGTTAAAATTGAATAAGATGGCTGATACAATGCCATAAAATACAAAATTCAAACACATACGAATAGCTCCAATTAGAATATTTTGTTTCGTAGGATGATTTGTTTTTCAGAAGACACCTTCTTTCACCTTTTGCAAACATGACAAAAACAATGTAAACTATACTGATGTTACATAGTGCAAGTATAAGGCTAGACAGATGCAAGTACATAGGTTACATAGAAAACAAAAGAATAACGCATCATATTAAATCGAGTGTAGATTGAGTAAATAAGAATTTCCACTTTAGGTATTATAACTTTCTTTCTCAAGTATATACGTCAAACAAATGTAATCTTCTAACCAAATTAAAAGCAGATTTCAGAGAGGTAAAGTAAACTAAAAATATAAACAGTTTATTACGTTATCTGCCAAATGTCTATTGAGTCAAGTCATACACGATACATGTAAAAATACTTTGGACTTTTCCGCAGAAATCCTTAGTCCTTTACATTTATTACTTTTCAAAAACTCATCAAAACTAAACTTTTATCTCTGTGTCACCTCTATGAAAGTCAAAAGATGCTTGAAAGAACTCATTGGAACATTGTTTACTAGTGTTGTATTTGTACTTGAACTTCGAAACTTGCTGTTGTTTATATACTGTTCTTCTTCTGTTTCTAAGTGGTTGGAAATAACTTTTTTACCTTCGCAAAGTATTGTACTCGGATTTTCATGAAATTGTACAGGTAGAAAGTAGACCTACAATGATCGAATAGAGGTATTTTTCTTTTCTGCGGAGAAACAATTTAAAGGGGCTAAAGCCCCCCCTCTGAAATGGTTTCTAACCAATGCTGAAATCCACACAAAGACATGAACAATTGAAATGAAACTTCATACACAAATGGTAGACAAAAAATGAGTGAACACTTTTTTACTTCTTTCCTGTGGATAAACGATTTAAGAGAGCAGAAGCCCCCTCCAAACATGTTGTCAGACGAAAGGTATATTTCTCGTCAATCTTTAGCACAATTCCTAAAAGTGTATGCATGAATTCAACGAAATCTCATACCCATGTAGTAGAGATAAAATAAGCGACGAATTCAACGAAATTTCACACACATATAAGTGAACAAAATAAGCGATGAATTCAACGAAATTTCACACACATATAGTAGACATAGAATAAGCGAACACTTAATTGTTCTTTCCTGCGAAAAACCAACTTAAGAAGGCAAAAGACCCCTCTGAAATTTGTTCGAGCCGGCTAGAGGTGCAAACGAGACAAGATTTGAGTCTGCCTCGACTCGAAAATGTGCTGTAAAAGTGATATCTCGACTCGAAGAATGTATATACATTTCTCTATTGGAAAGCTGTGTCTCGTCTCGTGCGCATCCCTAGAGCAGGCGATGAAATCCACAGAAAGACATTAACAATTTCAATGGAAAGTCATACACAACTAGTAGACATAAAATAAGTTTTTTTTTTTTTTTTTTTTTTACTTGTCTGCTGAGAAATGGAGTAAAGGGAAAAAGCCCTTCTCCGATTTGCTCGTAGCTGGTCCTGAAAGTTACAGAAAGACACGAACAATTCAAATAATACTTTATACGTATTTGTTGTTCTGCAATGTATCATCACGGAACTTTCTGTAAGACCGTCCAGTCTGTAGATCGAACTGGAATATTGACGGATTTTGCGTATTTCATAAACAGTGTTCTTTGTAGGCAGTCAAGCTGCTTGTTTCTTGAAAAAGATGTTATTACCTTATTGTTACAAATTGCACACAACTCCATATGCTTGTTTTTCAGATCATATTTTGAAATAGTAAGTGGTGTATTAGGTAATGTTAAGTTTTCAAGTATACTTCACAACTGGTAAATACCATTTGCTCACTTATTTGTTGGAATACTGTCCTAGATATCTTATTATGAGAACCTTATGGAGATAACACACAATATAATGTCCAAAGTCATTTATTTGCAAAGAATTGGAAGTGGACAGGTGAATGTACTCTTGACCTTATAACTGTTACCGGATTATGTAAGCATTTTTGGGACGCTCTGTATATTTTTGAAGGACAGAAGCCATTTTTCGATATATATTTTATTCTTGCAACGAAAGTCATTTCTTTTCTTCAATGGGAACAGCAAACAACTTGATTTCTCCCCCACGAGCCAGAACAATAGAACCTTTGATCGTTCATTAGTACGAAACGTTATTTCAGAGTGAAAGGATGTTAGTGAGTAACAAAGGCAACATTCATTTTGTGAAGTACGTGCGTGAGAATCGTACCTCAAATATCTGGACGCTTCAGTGTTTCATCCTTACTCATTAATAAGCAAAGACTACGTTATATAATTATTTGGAACTGAGTTAAGTGCTTTCCTCGATTACTTATGGAAATACTAGCAGGCCAGGTACTTGAACGTCTGAGAGACGCCAACCAATATTGCCGAGCCTGTTCTTATCTCAAAGTTCTCGAGTTTGAACGAATCACCTCTTCTTCTACATTGTGGCCAGTGAACTGTGAATTAACATAAGTTTTTTTAACGTTTAATTTACATATCCATATAGGTTGTCTAAATCAGATTGCATTTTAAAATAAACTACCAACCTTGATCAGTTGGTCAGTCCAGATCTTACCACGAGCATCTGGACTCAGGAGGTTGATATTCAGAGTCGTTTTGACGCGATTAGTGCCATACTAAAGAGTTCGACTAACATAATAATGTTTCCTGCAGTAGTCAAGCCTTTAGTACCACGCTAATCATACGTCAAAGCGACTCTGAATAAGGCCCAGGGAGTCTTTCTCCAGATACCAATGTAGGAACTGTACGCGTGCTATTCGTTACATAGTTAAGCGAACGGGCACAAATTATTAGTCACCCAAGGACTTTATTAGCGACTAGCCCCATTTAGTTAATTCTCTGGTCCTCTGAGAAGTTCGAATAAGTGTTATCGGATCCTATGAACTCTTTAAATGTTTACACTGCGACTGCAGGCATTTATCCCAGCGAATTACCATTGTGAATTTTTGTTGGATTCTCATCGCAGCAGCCAGGAATCTACTTCGGAGGACTACTCTCAGTGCTACCCCATGATGTTGTCCACTATGTGCATCATTTAGTGGTGTAAGAAATGTGCTTATAGTGATCTCTAAAATATAAAATTTTATGCGTGTATATATAAAGATTTAAAAGTGCTACTGTGTGTTGAAATGTGAAGTGTAATTTTTGTGTTTATTGAAGTAGCGAATTATCCACATCTATATAAGTGTTTCGTGTTGTGGTTATTTTCTTCTGCATAATTATTTTTTATACTCATAGTGCATCTAATAAATAAGTGTATTATTATTTTATTTAATGTGATTTCGTCTCATGTGTTCATATTGTTTCTGTCTCGCGGTCCAATCGATTGTCTGAATGTCAACGAGGATTTCGAGACGAGACATCCGAACATCTCTGTACTTTATGCTCATTTCATTGTCAAGACCTGAGAACAATCAGGGAAAAGTTCCGTAATTCCTTTTTTGAGATGTTCTTCAATGTCTTAGCCAGGTACTCTGAGCTATTTTGAAAGTGTCCAATGGTTAGACGATGGGGGGCAGATCCGGAAAGCGGTTACAACCTATTGAATGAAACTCTTAACTAAAGGAGGTCTCACGTTTTAATGACATAACGTATGTAGCTGATATTAATCTTGAATATAGAGCGAAGAGCATATAAAAGACAGCTTTAGTCTACAAGTGTTTTTCTGACATCTGCGGTAGAGAAGGAAATTATCGATATGGTTCTCTCTCCGGCAAATTTGTAAACCTGCTGTTGGTGATGCTGCGAGTAATGCAGTTTCCGGAATCACCAATTACACTTTAGGAAAGACATGTTGCAAGCATTCTTAAGAATTTAATAGAAGAGTGCATGGAAGATGGCAGTTCTTTTAATATTGTAGAAGAAACATACTTAGCTGTTACTAAAGAAGATAAAAGAATAGAATTTTTCGTAGTAAAAGATGATGACCTGAAGTATTGTGCTGAAACCGACTCTAGTGGACTGATGGGGATACCTTCAATTTTGACTACAAAGAGAGAGCAATTAGGCTACATTTCATAGAAATTCGTAGAAGAAGTCACTATTCCTACAATCTATTCAGTCCAAGTCATTCCACGTCAAAAACTGGAGTGGTGGGAGAAACAGATGGTAGCTGGAGGAACTCGGAAAGATAAATTGTTACAGATTTCACAGTATGTACTAGAGATGTTCAACAAAAAGCTATGGAAGCAAACTTTGCAATGCATGGTGTTGATCTTCGAAGATAGGCACTACAGGCTATCAGCAACTTTCATATGACATTCTTTAGGGCATCACAAAGATGGTTATGAAAATTTAAACGTGCACAATTTTCTCTCGAAAAGTGATGAAATATGTATCTACTACATATGCAGAAGGAGTTGCGGACAACAAGAGAACCATAAATGTATTTGCTAACGAAGTGAAGCAACATATTTCCCAATCTGGAGCAAGTAACGTGTATAATTCCGATCACAGTGGATTTCAGCTAGAAATGCAAGGTGGGCTTACGATGGCTGTAAAAGGAGTCAAGACTGTCGAACCAGTCGTCCGATCAGTGAGTGATACTGCTCAACCAATCCTATCAGCAGATAGTATTTTGTTGTCACTATTATTCATACTTTTAAGGAAACCAAAAGGCGAGTTCGATCCCAAGAGTGCACGAAAGTGTTTTCCGCCCACGTAAAATTTGTCTTTCCGCCCCAAAGTTAGGAAAACTTACAAAGGAACATTTCCAAGCGTGGTTAGAGAACATTTATTCTCCTACAACTGAGAGTAAAATAATGCTGCTATTAGAATCTTGGAGTGAAAATTATGAAAATACTAGAAGCGCAATTCAACCATAAAGCAAAAATGTAACGCTTCTAACAATACCGAAAGGATTAACACGGAAACTTCAATCATTAGATATTTATTTTTTCTTTCTTTGTGGAACAAGTTTGGATCTGTGCCTTAAAATTTAAATTCCTCGAAAGAGGAAGGGAAAAAAAAGGAAGAAGTTTGTTCGACGTTTTTCGGATGTAGCTATCTTACAGCGACACGATATTAATTTGTGTTTACAAGACAATATCATAAAATTATAATCACTGATTCACAATCAGTATTCATCTCCAAGGTTTAGAAACGTCTTCAAGTACGCGTGGTATCACATTCCGTTCACAACTGAAAGACCGCAACACTTTCAGACGCCTGTAGAATATTGCTTTGACAAGAATGCAGCTCCGATATGTTATATTTGTCGGAGAGAGCAATAATTCGGTGTGCGTGATGCAAAATATCTCTTTCTTTGTTTACAACGCTTCTTTGTTGATCATCATTACTGTGAAGATTATGATAGCAAACAAAGCATGAACAAAAAAAAAGCCTTCTAACAGAAATAATGTGCTTGTATTAGTGGTGTTCTTGTCTTTAATTTCATTAATTATGAATCAATGTGACACATTTCGATATTTCGAAATCGTGTGTTCATTAATATAGGTGAGTTTCTGCCTCCAGTTCTGCAAAAGGAAATGAATGTTAGTAGAAGTTATAGAAGTTTCATATCAATTGTTCCTGTCTTTCTGTGTATTTCAGCACTGGTTAGAAACAATTTCAGTGGGGGCTTTTTGATCTCCTTAAAACTTTTTCCTTAGTAAAGTAAAGACCTTATTTGTTCATTCTAGGTCTACATTACACCTTCAAAATTTCATGAAAATCGGAGTGCAACATTTTGCGAAGATTCCTTGTGAGAAATAGAAAGCATCTCAAGAAACATTCCAATGGAAACTATGTTGTTCAGTTTGTACCTTCTCCCCCTACACATACATCCGGCACAACCAACGAAATCGCATTCGCTCGTGTGTACTCAATTTGCTCTAATTTGTTCAAGTGCATCAAAATTTGATCTGTTCTCCTTTCCAATAAAATTGACAATTAAACGTAGAATATGTGGCAGAAGAGAAGATTGACATCGTCTTTGACCCCCTCTCCAAAACCTTTACAAGGGCACCGATTTCTCTGTAAATTTGGTGGGGGGCATTCAGATGCAGAAGGTATATATAAGAGGATTTTAAGACAAATTGCATTCAAATTATGCCAAATATTGTATATTCATAAATACAATAGGGGGCCCACATGAGCTTTGGGGGGGGCGGTCCCCCAGAATCGGCGCCCTTGAATCAGAGTAAATACGAAAGTAGCTCAAATCGTCTGTGCACAACTTGTTCTAATTTGCTCTAAAGTCCATTTCTTTACCCGTTTCAGGGAAGAATGACGTCATCATCGCGGTCCCCCACAACCTTTAAATCTATATATATAAAAGAGAACGTACAAATCCTTTGTCCGCTCATCACGCTAATACGGCTGAACCAATTTCTTTTATTTTTGGGGGGTTATTAGGATTTGGACCCTAGATGGTTTTTATCATATCACTTTAATTTTCAATTACCAGTGTCTTGAGATAATTGACCATTCAGGTGTCCATTACGTACAAATCCTTTGTTAGTTCATCATAGGTATAAAAATAAACGTATGTATATGCAACCCGCATGACCGTGTCACTCGGCGGGTTAACATAAATGACAGGCGTTATAATGGTTTTTATCATATCACTTGAAAGCGAAAAAGTAAAAATTATCTAAGTAACAAAGTTTATTGCGTTCGGGGGTGACCGCAGCGAAGCGGGGCGGGTTAACATAAATGACAGGCGATATAATGTTAACATTTACTGCAATCTTCTATGGTTTTTATCATATCACTTGAAAGCGAAAAAGTAAAAATTATCTAAGTAACAAAGTTTATTGCGTTCCGGGGTGACCGCAGCGAAGCGGGGTGAACGCTGCTAGTCAAATATAAATGGTGGCTTAAAAAATTGTTTACACTGAATTTGTTCTAATTTATTCTAGAGTTTTAGAGATTCTTCAACAGTTTCGGAAGAAAGACAACTAATTGTGGCGGACCCCTTACCAGATATTTCGTCTTGATTTATACAGTAAAGATATTGAACATAGATGGCAGATTCGTACATATTGTTTTTCTTAATAACAAATACTAAAACAAACTGATATATTTAAAATAAAATTCTACAGGCACAATTGTAAATTTACTTTCCTTAACAAAGTATGAGTATAATTTCCATGTTTCGTTATTATTTTAAACTAAAGCGATAAATTTACAATACTTGTACACAAAAAAACAAAAAGTAACTTCAGAAAAGGTTCTGCGTATAACCTTTATTTGAATATTAGTACATCCGTTTCTTTGTTGGATCGTTTTATTGTTTTCATATCTAATGATAAAATGTAATTTCTCATTTTGTTTCAGTTTCCTGTATAGATGAAAACGAAGATAAGAATAGCTGTTCGTGAAGTACTGCTACGCCGATGCACCGATTTTGATAATTTTTAGTACATGACTGGAACATGGTCCAACTTAGGTTATTATTATATTATTTTGGTTAAACTGCGAATCCTAAGGAGAGAGCGAGGAGTCAAAAATTATGGGAAAAATTAAGTACCTCACGATCCTATCAACGTAAGAAGATGAAACTTGTACATAAACTATTCTTCATTTAAACAAACTGACTTATGCCCAGCGTTTTTCAAAAATTCTGTTTTCCAAAAGGGAAGCAGGGGGCCGGGTGGCGCATGAAATGTCATACCATTTGCTTTGGTCATTTCACAATAGATGGAATATTGAAAATTCGCATTCGTATACGGGTACTTTGGTTTATGGAAAGTCCGGTAGATGACACGAGAAGTTACTATCGAATATTTACTTGGTACCAAATAGGAGTTTTCAAGATGGCGCATAAGAGGAGATTGAGTGTAGAACACAAGATGAAAGTTGTACTTTTAAAAAAACGAGGAGTTTTGTAGCGACACAAAGATATTTTCGTGCACACGTTCGTACAAAATGGGCTCCAGACTATTCAGAGATTGTATCGTCAATTTAAAACAACTACTTATCTCAGTGGTGGAGAAGAATCAACGGTGCGAACCAAGTGTCCTCACCCCCTGAAAACACTGAAGCAGTTCGCATTGCGTTGACACGAAGCCCTATCAACAGGGCCGGCCTTACGAGGTGCGGGGCCCGATTGGAAATATTTTGCGGGGCCCCAGGTTCACAACTAACTTGCACCAAGGACTGTAGAACCGTATATATATTTCAAAGTCAGACGCACTCGCCAATCCAAAAATGACAGTCGCCAATATCTCTCACGTACAAATTATGATAAGTCCTCTATTCCCCCCTCCCGGCTTTTGGTTTGACAAAGAAAAAATTACGTCAGGGCATAACCTTTCAAAACCAGACAAATAGTGTCAGTGTAATCAATTTTGAATTGGACAATTCGTACACATATTAAAGAAATATCTTACCTTAAAACTACACGTTTGTGTAACACTCTCTCTGCACTTAAGTATCAGTTGTCGATTATGGCTTTCGAATCAAAGTCCTGAAATGAAGGTGCGATTGATGGAAATTATCAGCAAATCATCCAGTGTGTCAGTTTTCAGTGAATTTCTGTAGGTAATCTTAACTTTGTTAAGACTGCTGAAGCCTGTCTCATTTGAAGCAATACTTAGAGGTAAAACTGCACAAAATGTGACAAAGAGGAAGCAAATTTGGGAATCTCGTAGTGAAGTTTTCATTGTAATTTTTTTCGGTGTCTGATTCAACGTCAATGAAGAAAACAAAAGTTTATATTCTGCCCACTCTGCTAAGATAAGGTCCACTTTTTCACTGTATAAATCTGGTTGCAAGTACTTAAAAAGCAGTTTTATTTCTTCCACACCAAATTCAAGGATTTGTCCTCAGTGACAATTATTTTCATGCGAAACAGAAACTGCGCAGCCCTGTGAGTTTAGACAGAAACCATTTCTACTGAACACTGGTCGCCAGCTTAAATTTCTAGTCGCCAATGACGACCTGGCGACCGGAAATTTTGCGCCTTAACTAACTAACTAACTCAATGCCGCGTTCACAAAAGCTCTCAACTGACTTCTATCCTTAGCTAACTGCATCCAGTTTCTACTTTGTATTCCAATCTCTGTGAGATCCATCTTAATATTGTCCTCCCATCTGCGCCTAGGTCTTTCTAATGGTCGTTTTCCGATTGGTCTTCCAGTCAAGAGTTTGAAAGCGTTTCTACTATCCTCCATTCTAGCTACATGATTCGTCCACCTAAGCCTTCTAGACTTGACGACCCTAACAATGTCGGGTAAACCGTATAAATTAGTTCCTCGTTATGAAGTTTCCGCCATACCCCATTCCCGTTCCTCTTGGGTCCGAATATTCGTCTCAGGATCTTGATCTCAAATACTTTCAGCCTATGTTCATCCCTCAGAGTAAGCGACCATGTTTCGCAACCATACAGAACAACAGGCATGATTATCGTTTTGTATATTTTAAGCTTCAAATTCCTCGACATAATTCGCGACGACAAGAAATTTTGAACCGAATAGTAACACGAATTCCCTGCTTTCAGTCGACATTTGATTTCTTCGTGAATATGATTTTCGTATATTAACATTGATCCTAGATATTTGAAACTATCCACTTTATCAAAAGTATTATTTAATATTTTAACGCATCCATAATTTGCCGTATTACGGTCCCGACACACTTCCATGTATTAGGTTTCTCTGCATGTACTTCTAAACCGATGTCCCTGTAAGCGTTTAATAAGATCTCTGCATTTCTTTCTATTGTTCTCCTATCATCCCCTATTAAATTTACATCATCAGCATATGCCATAACCTGGTGAATGCCGTTCAACTCTAGGCCCTGGTTGCTATCTTTGATTTTCCCTATAGCGTATTCAAGAACAATGTTAAATAATAATGGCTACAACGCATCTCCTTGTTTCAGGCCATTTTCGACGTGAAAGGTTGAGGACAATAATTTTCTTACCCGGACTTTACTTTGGGATTAATTTAAACATATCTTAATTAATCTAATTGGCTTTCTCGGTATTCCAAGTTCTGTAAGAACGTTGTATAATGTTTCTCTCCTAACCGAGTTGTACGCCTTTCTAAAATCAATAAATAGTTGATGTAACCGGGGTATTGTATACCCACTTTTTTTTGCGAGTATTTGGCGAATGGTAAATATTTGGTCGATAGTTGATCGATTTCGTCTAAATCCGCACTGATAATCTCCAATAATTTCATCCTGATATATATATATATATATATATATATATATATATATATATATAGATAGATAGATAGATAGATAGATAGATAGATAGATAGATAGATAGATAGATAGATAGATAGATAGATAGATAGATAGATATAGATATAGATAGATAAAAACTCCCTGCTGGTCTAGTGGTTATATCAGTTTCCCTTTATAACGTTTTACCATCTGCAAAATGTTCTGGTGAAAAAGCTCTTTCTGTTCATTGCTTATAGCAGCTAATTTTTCAGAGAAATAACTCAAATGGAAATGCAGACTGTGATTGAATTTTAAAATACATATTTCACCCTTGTGCCTCGCAATTTTTCAAAGCTCTCTACCAATATTTCATAGTTTTCCTCTCTTATAAGTAAACCTCCCTTATAAGTAAATCTAGTTTCTTGACCAAACTTGGCAGAGAAGTGTGGAATATCAAGAAATGACCGTAAGCAAAATTTAAAGAACTTCCATCTATAAAGACGGCCGCAGTGGCAAAAAACCTGGTTGACCAAAATAAGCCATAATAATGTGTTTCAAGTTTGAAATTTTCATTTTATTTGTAAAACGGGTAAATGAATAAAAACAAAAACACATTAACCGAAACCGGGAGGAAGTAGACTTCTATTTGAGGGTATGCTTATCATGGTCGCCATCTTGAAGTTGTCTATCTTGTATCTCGCTCGACTTTTTTTTAATAGGAAGGGGTTCATATAGTATATCAATCTGGGCTAGAATTTTACGGGAAATACAATGGTGAAGTCTATGTTTCCATAAGTTTGCAGTTGTAAGAGGTAATGAAATGCAGATTGATATGGATTTGTTAGTTGAAAGATTTCTTAACAGCTGTATGTTTTTGAAAAGATTTCTAGTCAGGAAAACCTAAACCTCTGTACGTTAGTGAGAACATTGTAGGTAGCTACTTATGAAAGGTAAAATCAGCTTGAAGTCGTTATCGACTACAGATAACATAAAATGGTGATGAGACGATCACAAACCTTAAGGAACTCATGGAAGATGGATGACATATTTTCCATTGGATTATTCAGGTTAGAAAAAAACCTTCATAAGCAGCTACCTATTCAGTACGCGCTAGTAGAGGAAGTTCGGGTATTATGGAATTAAAACTAACTCTATGGCCTATGGAACCCGGAGGTTCAGTGCCGCGTTCACAAAAGCTCTCCACTGACTTCTATCCTTAGCTAACTGCATCCAGTTTCTACTTTGTATTGCTATCTCTGCGAGATCCATCTTAATATTATCCTCCCATCTACGCCTAGGTCTTCCTAATGGTCGTTTTCCTATGGGTCTACCAGTCAAGACTTTGAAAGCGTTTCTACTTTCTTCCATTCTAGCTACATGACCTGCCCATCTAAGTCTCCTAGACTTGACGACCCTAACAATGTTGGGTAAACCGTATAAACTATGTAGTTCCTCGTTATGAAGCTTCCGCCATTCCCCATTCTCGTTCCTCTTGGGTCCGAATATTCTTCTCAGGATCTTGTTCTCAAATACTTTCAGTCTATGTTGTTCCCTCAGAGTAAGCGACCATGTTTCACAACCATACAGAACAACAGGCATGATTATCGTTTTATATATTTTAAGCTTCAAATTCCTCGACAGAATTCGCGACGACAAGAGATTTTGAACCGAATAGTAACATGAATTCCCTGCTTTTAGTCGACATTTAATTTCTTCGTGAATATGATTTTCGTCTGTTAATATTGATCCTAAATATTTGAAAGTATCCGCTTTATCAAAAGTATTATTTAATATTTTAACGCCTCCACAATTTGCCGTATTACGGTCCCGACGCACTTCCATGTATTTAGTTTTCTCTGCATGTACTTCTAAACCGATGTCCCTGCAAGCGTTTAATAATATCTCTGCACTTATTTCTACTGTTCTCCTATCATCCCCTATTAAATTTACATCATCAGCATATTCCATAACCTGGTGAATGCCGTTCAACTCTAGGCCCTGGTTGCTATCTTTGATTTTCCTTATGGCGTATTCCAGCACAAAGTTTAATAATAATGGCTACAACGCATCTCCTTGTTTCAGGCCATTTTCGACGTGGAAGCTCGTGGACAAAACTTTTCCTACCCGGACTTTACTTTGGGATTCACTTAAACATATCTTAATTAATCTAATTAGCTTTCTCGGTATTCCAAGCTCTGTAAGAACGTTGTATAATGTTTCTCTCCTAACCGAGTCGTAAGCCTTTCTAAAATCAATAAATAGTTGATGTACCGGGGTATTGTATTCCCACTTCTTTTCGAGTATTTGGCGAATGGTAAATATTTGGTCGATAGTTGATCGATTTCGTCTAAATCCGCACTGATAATCTCCAATAATTTCATCTGCGTATGGGGTCAATCTTGCTAACAGAATATTTGAAAGGATTTTATAGGATGTTGACAGAAGAGAAATGCCTCGATAATTATTACAGTCAGTTTTGTCGCCTTTCTTGTAAATTGGAACAATGATTGACTCTTTCCACTCTTGTGGCAATTCTTCCTTGTTCCAGATAAGGAGAATGAGTTTGTGTATCTTGTTCCACAATTTTTTGCCTCCAGCTAAAATTAACTCAGCCGGAATTTCATCTACCCCCGGAGATTTGTGTTTCTTTAATTTATTTATAGCGGCTTCCACTTCTATTCGATTGGGTTCTGGAATATACGGTTCTGCGGTGTGTATCTCCTTTTCTCCACGCACATTAGTTTTTGGCTGCGTGTTCAGCAAATCGTCAAAGAAATCTTTCCATCTATTTAAGAGGCTATCCGTATCAGTGAGAACTGTTCCGTCAGATTTCTTTAATATATAAGCACGAGGTTGATAGCCTTTCTTAAATTTGCTGATCCCCTTATACATGTCCCGAATATTTTTATTTTTACTATTATCTTCAAGTTCCTTAATTTTAGCTTTCAAAAAATCCCGTTTCTTTGTTCTAAAAGTTTTGGAAGTTTCCCGCCTGATATCTACGAAATTTTGTGTAGTTATTTCATTCGGATTTTGTAGCCACCGTAATTTTGCCTGTTTTATCTTCTCTGCTAGTTTAATGCATTCTTGGTCGAACCATGGTTTGTTCCTACGTATTTCCGCGTGTCCCAATTTTTCTATTGCTGAACTTTTAATGCTATCTCTAATTTCAATCCAAGTATCCTCAACACTAGTGCACTCCGAGTCTTCTAAAACCGAGAATCTATTCGAAACTTCAATCTGGTATTCCTCTCTTACCTGGCTCTCTTCTAATTTCTTTAAATTAAATCTCTCCGTTTTCGGACATTGAGTATTACATTTATTCAACGATAATCTATCCCGTATTATCGCTGCTACCAGGTAGTGATCAGTGTCACAATCAGCCCCTCTAAACGACCGGACGTCAATTATGCTAGATTGTCTTCTTCTATCTACTAAAACGTGATCAATTTGATTATGTGTTTTTCCGTCTGGTGATGTCCAAGTGTATTTATGAACGTCGCGATGTGGGAATTTTGTACTCTTCACGATTAGATTTTTGGATGTTGCAAAGTTCACGAGTCTAACACCGTTGTCATTACTTTCCTTATGCAAACTTTCGTTCCCTATAATCGGTTTGAAAATATCCTCTCGTCCTACCTTCGCATTGGAATCCCCTAATAGAATCTTCATATGGTATCGCGGGAGTTGGTCAAATATCCGTTCCACTTCTTCGTAAAAACTATCTTTTATATCGTCACCCTTATCTTCAGTTGGAGCATGTACATTTAAAACAATAATATCACACCACCGTCCCTTAAGAGTAATAAAAGAAAGTCTGTCAGAAACAAATTCAACCCGTTTAATTGCTGGTAATATTCGTTTGTGAACGAAAAACCCTGTTCCTAACTGGTGATTTTTATTTCCTTCCCCGTAAAAGAACGTAAAATTTCCAGAATTCTCAGGTCCATTTCCTTCCCACCTAACTTCCTGAACTCCTACTAAGTCCATCCTGTATTTCTCTAACTCACTCGTTACGGATTTTAACGCACCTGCCCTATAAAGACTTCTAATATTCCATGTTCCAAATCTCATGTCCATTTTCTTTTGCTGATGTCGTGCCAAGTTATCAGTCCTTGTCCGAGGCTTTTGTGAATGTTTCTGAACAAGTACCTTTTTTTACAGGATGAGGGTGTTAGCCTTACCCAAACCCCCCAGGCTGGAAGACCACTCCTAGTCGTCTGTCCGCGACTGCTTATTCAGTATATTCTATAACAAAATACTTTGGATAGTGTAATAATTACCTGTACCTTGGGCAGAAAGTGCTCATACATATGCACTATACTTCATAGAATGTTAATTTAATAATAACAGAAGAAGAATGTTTTTAAGATATGTAAGATATTATTATGGGATAGTTGTTGCTATGTACATGTTTATGGATACCGAGTCAGCAAGTTTGTGTGCTTGACAGTGTTAAGGAAAATATATTATAAAGTATATCAACTAATAAACCATTTTTAGCACTGTTTATCGACGTTATCATTTTTATATAAATGGTGAGAACGATAGTATATAATTATTAAAGACTACTACCACTCGAGATTTGTATATCACATTTCGACGAACCAGGTTGACGACTACCCTCGGTAAGTCGTTATAAAAATTTTGGTTTACCTCACCCGGGACCATACCGCAAATTCACATCCCGAAGCAGAGTAAGGTTGAATTTTCTTTTTGTCATATAGTTAATGAATACAAATTTGACCATATTACGAAGTGGTAGAACAATTATAAGAAAAATGGACAATGAAACAATGGAAAAGGAATCCCATAATAGTGACAATGGTGAACATAATGTAGCACCAGAAATGACATCATCAGAAGATCGAATCTTGCTAGTATTACAGCAGCAATTGATGCAGATGTCTACTGAGTTAAAGCAGACGATGAAGCATAACTCTGAAGAATTAAGTAGACGAATAGAACAGAAGTCTGATGAATCTAACAAACAATACGAGGAATTAAGCAAACGAATGGAACAGAAGTCGGATGAAACAAAACAATTAATTATCCAGACGATGAGCGATATCACCTCGCAGTTCGAGGAAAAATTAAAAGGAATATCGGAGCAATGCCAGAGTAATCACAACCACCTGAGCCAAGAAATCAGTAATATAAAAAAGGATTTAGAAGTAACCGAATCTTCTGTTCAACAACAAAAGATCCAAGTCATCAGTAATGCTAACAACATACGTACAAACACGCAATTGTTAGCTACGTTACAGGAAGAAATTAGAATGCTACAGGTTAAGGACCACACATACTACAATAACCCGTGTGATGGTCGCTTGGAGTTTCCACACTCACCAGAGATGAACCCACCTTCGCCAGTATCTGATGAGGATATCATTTTAGAAGAAAGTCATCCGAAGAGTACAGATGGACGAAACATAGATGGTGTAATGACACATCACGTCATGAATAGGAACTGTCACCCAATGGGTACATGGAATGATAAAAGGAAGGTAAAATTAAGTGTTAAGATGAGTGAAATACGAGCCATGAGTAAATTCAGTGGTAAGTGTAACGAGAATGCTACTTCTTTCTTAGAGAAATTCCAGGATGAGTGTAATATAATGTGTATAGATAGATCACAATATATGAAACTAATCCCTCATGTATTACTCCCACCTTGTTCACTATGGTTTAAAGCAGTACGTGATCACATCAGTACATATGATGAATTCAAAGCGGCATTGATCGCGAATTATGAAAATGACTTTTTGCTGGCAAATAGAGATGCCACCATTAGAAATCAACACTTCAATCCTCGATTGCATAAATCTGTTGTAGAGTTTGTTGTAAATACATACAACGAATTAAAGGTCGTTAATCCATTGCAATCGGAATCGAGAATAATAGCATCAATTCGAAATTTGCTTCCATTTAAGTTACAACAGATCTTATTTTCCACACAGTGTATGAGTTTCAACCATTTATTAATGCTTGTCCAATGCTATGAAACTCAATACCATGCTATGAATCAACAAGCAGGAATGGGTAAAAATAAGAATAATTCAGACCATTTTGTGCCTGTTCGTAATTTGAATATACGAAGTGTGAACAATACGGAACATAATCTAAGCCGAGTAAATTCTAGCAGTCAAAACGAGCAAAATAGACAAAGTTATGTAGGGAATCCGCCTAACCTAATTAATCGTAGCAATCCATATGTTAGACCATATAATCAAAATAGGTTTAAAAATAGACGGAATGTATGGCGAAATTCCAGGAATACAGCGAACTACGTGGATAGACGTAATGGGAGGACAAGAGATGTCACTTCGCATCAGGATCCAGGTATTGAAGTAATGTCTGTACAGAACAATAATACGGGACATAATCATGATTGTGCTGTGCAATGTACTTTATTAGAACCATACACCAGTATAAATTTAAACTAATTGCGGCTGATGTGGTAGGGGTTAAACCCATATCAGCTGTAGATTCTCATGAACATTTACCTAGAAATTTAAGTGATAATTCTTACGAACATTTATCTTCCAATTTATATGTTCATGTTAATGATGAAAATGATCTTTCACACGACGTCTCTGTAAGTAATTATTCGAAATAGCAATTAATAGATGTCAGTACCAATTTATACCTGTTGTAAATCGTTGTTGGTTTGAAGATGATACTGTCAATGATGGTTTTAATATTGAAGAAAATTTTGTATTTTTAAAATCCTATAGTACAGCTAAAATACCTATTAAAGTCAATGGGTTAAGTACTGAAGCTTTACTTGATACAGGAGCAAATGCCTCTCTATTATCGTATTCACTGTGGAAAGCAATTACTAGTAATTATTCGAATCCTAAACTACAAAAGGCTGAGAACCTTATCATAGTTGATTTTACCGGTAAACATAAAAAGAGAGTAGCTGGAATTACTCGTGTGACAATAACTATTCAAGATTTTGAAATATCAATCCCTATTCTGGTAATAAAGGAACTTAACGAGAAATTAATTATGGGTTTAGATTTATTATCACAATTACGTGTCATGCTTGATTTTAAAAACCAAACGTTGACTATACCGGGTATACCTCAGGAAATCGTACAGAAACTGCTTCCAAAATTAGATAATCTTGCTTGTCAATATAATGATATTTCTCCTACAGTGAATAATGTTTCTATTAGTGCAGAAAGTGGTAAATTAAATGATCCACGAATGGAAGACACACAAAAGTTGGTGGATGTAAAGGACGATGTATTGTTTTCTGAGCGTGTTAAATCACTCGAAAGCAGCCTTGATTTTGCTGATAATACAGTAAAAACTGACTTTAAGGATATCTTATATAAGCATAGAAATGTCTTTTCAGAACGTCCTGGGCGTTGCAAGGATTTTGTTTACTCTTTTAAAGTTAAAACAGACAAACCCATAGTAACCAAGCCCTATATAATTCCATATAGATACAGAGAAAATGTACATCGCAATTTTGGTACGTTGTTTTGACACTTTTGTAAAGATAAACATGCCGAATGGATTAAACATGTCAACCAAATTACATACCTTTTAAATCATTCTATATCAGACACTCTAGGTGTGTCTCCTGCTAATGTGCATAATGGCTCTGATTTGGTTTTCCCTGTGGAACAACATTTTGATGTCAAACTAGAAGATTCGACAATTATAGATTCTTCCAATTTAGTGAATATGGTAAAAATCCGAAGACATAACAAATTTTTGAAACGTAATTCACAAGTAGAGTCTTTGCAAGAAGGAAAATATCGGATCAAGGTCAATGACTTAGTTTTTGTTAAACAACATCCACAAAGTAATATGTTGTTAAATAAGATTTATAAATTTTGTGACATATTCTCAGGTCCTTATTTATGTTTTAAGGAAATAAATCCTAAGGTTTTTGAATTGTTGAAAACAGGTACGTCAATTGGACTTCGTAATATAGATGAGTTAAAAGTTTGGAAACCTACTCACAAGTAAACCTTACGTTTGGGTGAATCGAGTTGCTGACTGAGACACATATGAGAAAGTAGTACTAAATGAGGTCAGTATTTCAGTGAAGTTGTAGGTGCGAAGCTCCAGGGGTTTAGGAGATACAGCTACCAGAACATCACATGGAAGTACAGAATAGTCTTCGTACAGTTGGAGGTAAAAGCCCTGTAAGACCTCTTGTAACGACAAAAGGTGAATAACAAATATATGGGTACATATTATGACTAGGGGGAAGTCGTATAGTAAGGGTATACCTGACGGCGGCCATCTTGAAATCCGCCATTTTCAATTAAGGTTAAGTTTTTAAAATAGGAATAGGGTTATGTGATACATGATTTAAGGCGCAAATTTAATCAGAAGAACAATGGTGACGTTAATTTTGATTTACGCGCAATTGGTAAAAAGTTACAGGGAAATTAAATATTGTTGCAGCATATGTATTAGTCCTTTACCCCACCTTGTAAATTTTGTATTAATGATAATAATTAAATAAAAAGCAGGTGGATAAATATTAGGTCTATGGTAAGAGTTTCCTTGATGGCGGCCATGTTCAAATCCGCCATTTTGAATCAGACAAAAGTTTTAAACAAAACGCATAACATTGAAACCTTATTAATAGCAAATTTTACCATAAATCCAACGGTATAACGATTTTTGCTTTATCTATTGCATTACTCTTCCCATTTAATTTGGTGCTGGTTAATGATAAAGCAAAAATGGTTATACCGTTGGAGTTATGGTAAAATTTCCTATTAATAAGGTGTCACTGTTATGCGTTTTGTTTAAAACTTTTGTCTGATTCAAAATGGCGGATTTGAACATGGCCGCCATCAACGCAACTCTTACCATAGATCTAATATTTATCCACCTGCTTTTTATTTAATTATTATCATTAACATAAAATTTACAAGGTGGGGTAAAGGACTAATACATATGCTGCAACAATATTTAATTTCCCTGTAACTTTTTACCAATTGCGCGTAAATCAAAATTAACATCACCATTGTTCTTCTGATTAAATTTTCGCCTTAAATCGTGTATCACATGACCCTCTTCCTATTTTAAAAACTTAACCTTAATTCAAAATGGCGGATTTCAAGATAGCCGCCGTCAGGTATACCCTTACTATATGACTTCCCTTTAGTCCTAATATGTGCCCATATATTAGTTATTCACATTTTGTCGTTACAAAGGTCTTACAGAGCTTTTACCTCCAACTGTACGAAGACTATTCTGTACTTTCATGTGATGTTCTGGTAGCTGTATCTCCTAAACCCCTGGAGCTTCGCACCTACAACTTCATTGAAATACTGACCACATTTAGTACTACTTTTTCACATGTGTCTCAGTCAGCAACTCGATTCACCCAAACGTAAGGTTTACTTGTCAGTATACAAAGGAAAAATGGATGCATCTAGTGAAAGAGTTAGTTGCGCCTGATATTCTTGCTCAAATAAATAGGAATGAAGAATACTGAAAAAAATATATAATACACAAAAGGGTGTCTTTTATGTATGTAAAAAAAAATAGACTTATTTTCTTCCTTTTGGTTATACAAACGTAGGTTATGTTTAATTTTTGATTTTTGTTCAATTTAATTTTCCCTGATTATCATTAACTAACGATAAATTTTCACTGATTTTAATTCTTTCTTATTAACGTGAAGAATTATAATTTAATTTATGATCGAGTAAACACAAGAATTGTTTTCATTATATTAATTTGTGTTGAAACTTTAATGTTAAAATTAAGTATTGATGAATTGAAAGATTTGTTAAAAATGTATCTATATATATATATATATATATGAAATGTAATGAAGATATATACGAGGTGTGATCAAAATATAAAGAACATATGTAATTTAAAAACATTATTGTAGACGGACCAGTGGTTCTTGAACATAAAAGCCAAACTCGCTTATGACTTTTATATTCAGTCCATTTGTCGGGCGACATTTTTATATAACAAAATACTTTGGATAGTGTAATAATTACCTGTACCTTGGGCAGAAAGTGCTCATACATATGCACTATACTTCATAGAATGTTAATTTAATAATAACAGAAGAAGAATGTTTTTAAGATATGTAAGATATTATTATGGGATAGTTGTTGCTATGTACATGTTTATGGATACCGAGTCAGCAAGTTTGTGTGCTTGACAGTGTTAAGGAAAATATATTATAAAGTATATCAACTAATAAACCATTTTTAGCACTGTTTATCGACGTTATCATTTTTATATAAATGGTGAGAACGATAGTATATAATTATTAAAGACTACTACCACTCGAGATTTGTATATCACATTTCGACGAACCAGGTTGACGACTACCCTCGGTAAGTCGTTATAATTCGCAGCTAACCTCTATATCTAGAGGCCTTCTCCTCGATCCGCAACCTGAGGACGCGCCATGCCGTGGTGACAGGAACCCACGTTACACGGATTATGGAATAGTCAGATAATATGGAATACCTCATTATCTCGGCTGTGATATGTTGCTTCCAAGCGGAGAGGAAAGAAACTACTACCTCACGTCCCCATGATGCTCTACAGTCAGTCTCCATGTGATTGTGACATTCGTTGTGTTGGCAGACGTGAAAATCTGATTTCTTATTCATGAAAACTTTTACAGGTAAGTGGTTTACAACCTGCATTTTCCTATTGAAATGTAATAGAACAAAAATTCTTTATTTATTATGACGTTGGATATACAGAGTGGTAGTTTGATAAGCGCCATTATCCTATACGCCTTCGAATGAGTTTAACAGCTCTTTCGTTTCCAAGGTGGCGTGGAGGGCAATATGGAATACCCGCAAGAAAAGCATGGAATTCCATATTCCGTATGGTATTCCGATTACAAAAATATCTATCAGTATTGGACAATTAAATATACATTTATGATGACAACAATGGTAATGTATTTTTTATTACAGCAAATTTTCTGATGATACAAGGGGTGACTTGGGTCCAGCGTTCATCATGTTTAATGTGAGCATACAATGACTGTGCCGATCCTGAAGGAGAGTATTATATTTATGACTTTTGCAAGTAATCACATTCAGTTATGGCTTGGCATTCAGAATTTTCATATATTGTCACTGTATTCATTGTATGTTTAACAGAAAACTCATTTCTTTTCTATATAGCATTTGTATTCCATATTACCCGACTATTTCATATTACCTGAAAGATGGATGACATATTTTCCATTTAACTATTTGAGTTAGAAGAAAAACCTTCAAAGCAGCCACCTATTCAGTACGCACTAGTATATATTCCGTTTTCCTGACTCCATTAAAAAAAATCTACGGGTATTTTCGCAGGAGAAGGCAAAGTTTGTCCTCTGATTTTGTCTTTTTAATATACCTATAATAAGAAAAGAATATGCATGGAAGTCGCACTGAGGCTGATTTATTTGATAACATCTCGGTTTTCACGGTGGTATCACATGACATAATCAGTAAAAATGCCAGGAAGTTTTACTTTGTGGAGTGTTCAAAATAAAAGAGGGTGTGCACCCAGAATAATGATACACATTTTTACACAAAGTCAAAGAATACAATATTTTTACGCCTAGGGGTGTGTGGAAGGAAATTTGGGAGAGTGTTAGGGGTGTTGAGGTGGGCAGAATACTTCCTGGACATAATATCATTTTTTACAACAGAAGTTGTAAAGGTAAAAAAATAAAGAAACTACTGCAGCATTAAATTCAGAAAATATTTACTTATGCCCGGAAACTTAATATAAACTATTAATTTACTAGTTAGGGAGAGGGATTACAAACTATTCATTTATTTGTTAGGGAGAGACCAGCCCTCCCTTGTGAAGTTCATGGCTGTACCTGTATTGCAATGTGTTGTTGTGTGTACTTGACAACCGAGAGTACCAGAGCCATCTTAACGGTACCATAGTTACTTGGTTGAGGGCTCACAAGCATTGGGGGCCCCGCGAGCAGAATGGCATGTATTAGGAGCAAAATGTAGTAATAGGGACCACAACATACTTGTTTGCTCTAGGGCTTAATATGCTGTTGAAACTTTACTGAAGAGTAGATTAGACTGGAGACTGGACAGTAGAGTAGACAGCACTAGCGCGGGGCCCGATTGGGAGCAATCGGTCCAATCGGCTTAAAGCCGGCCCTGCCTATCAAATTAACAAAAAGGACGGCTGCTGAGTTTGGAATATCTCGTCGGTCCATACAAAGGATTCTGCATTCTGATCTTCACGTGTTCCTTTACAAGATAACAGTTGTCCATAAATTAACAGCAAAGGACAAGCAACGAAGACATCAGTTCGCTTCATGGTAGTGCAAGAGGATCACATTCTGCGCAACACGTGGTTTACTGATGAGGCGTATTTTCACAAACGAAACGTATTCGCAAGGAAGTCAGCAAGTGCAGCTTAACTCAAGGCTCTCTCATCATGCAGTTGCGCAGTCTAATTTCGAAACACTTGTGCAACAAGGTTGTGAGAAATATAAAGGTTCGCTTGCAAGAGGCTGTGAAATAAAATGGTGATCATCACATTGAACACATACTACATTGAAGTAAATTTCCATACTCGTACAATTAATTCTGCACTAATTTTGTAATATTTTGATGATAAATACAGGGTACATGTGTAGTGAAGAAAACAAAAGGTCTGATATTTCGTGCGCTACTGTATAGATAGATAGGTACGAGCTTAAATTCAAGTTCTTCGCACGAAGAAATTAGGCTTACGAAAAATATTATAGTAATCCCCTTCCTTCTTATGATTCACATTTCAATGAAGGTGTAATAATAATCTATAAAATACTTTACCTTTTGCTACAAATTTTGAATCCGATACACACATACACAAAAGCCCTTTAATTAAAGCGATATGATAAAGACCCAGCTTGAGGTGCTGAAGAAGTAACTTCAAACGAGGCAGACATTTTTCCATAACGCCGAAAACTAGGGACTCAACATTAATCTCAGTCATTCTGGACATTTTATTTTTCACTTCTTCCTTTCCCCTATGCCGATTAGGGATAAACTTGGAGGGCCATCGGGAGTGTCAATATTCATCTCAGTGACCCCAAAATCTATACGTTCGACACTAATATCGATCAGATATGATTATTTTTATATGACGCCCATTCTCACCCTACATCTAGGGGTGAGAATTGTGTCTCACCCTCACACGAAGTGTGGTTGAAATTGTTTTAGGCATTCAACAACTATGCTGGGCACGAACAACCCCACCGTCGTTTCCTCTGTCACAAGACACGAACTGAGTAGAGCAGTGTCAATGGAACGTATCTACAAGAAATTAGCTTTTCAGAATCGCGAAAAGAATTTTTTTTCGTATTTGATTTTAGTTTTTGATAATTCAAAATGCGTTTTATTTTACCATCTATATTTTACAAGAAGTTTGACTTTAAACATTTCACAAAAAGAAACATTCGATCTCTGATAATGTCAGAAATGTTCGTATCTTTAAAAAAAAAAAAAAAAAAGTAAATATATTCCTTTGACACTAAGCCGTCGAAATAACGACAAAAGTTGGCTCTCAATTCTCATGCGAGCTCACATGTCTGTACTTGAATAAATTTACCTTGAATATCATCGGAATGTCACCAATTATTTTAGTAAATCCGAGAACTATAGATTCGCCACTAATCACGGTCATTTTCGACATTTTGTTTTTCACCTGTACTCGGTTTTCATGCCGATAGAGACCGAATATGGATTTAAACGGAGTCGAGAAGGTCAATCCCAGCGACCCTAAAGATTACGAATTTGACACTAACATTGGTCGTTTTTGATTGCTTTTAAATGTCACGTCCTTCCGACACCCATCGCTGTGGATGTCCTACTTACACTGGAAGTTCAGCTTGAATCAAGTAGCATCGAGGGGTGGCATTATTCATCTCAGCGACCCCAAAAACTGTAAATTCCATACCTATTGTTTTCGATAATGTTTACATCTCATCCCTTTCTATCCCTATCCCTGGGGATTCCACTCATTTTTGACCATTACCGGGGACTGAACTTCGCATTAAACAGCATATGGAGTGTCGCAATTCACCTCAGGACCCAGAAAACTATTAATTCAACGCTAATATTTGTTGTTTATTTTTACTTGTCACCCTCTTTTCATCCCTAGGGATGCTCAGGTTGTCTTACTCCCATGGTATAATTTTACTATGTTTATAATATGTAAATGTATGTAAATATCAATTAGAGAACTATCCCAATCATTTATATACATACAGATGGTGATCAGAAAAATGGAAACGCCTGAACGAAACTGCAACTTACCAGATTAATATTGTGTCGGGCCACCTTTCGCCTTCAGAACAGCCTTGATGCGACGTGGGATGGAGGCATAGAGATCGTGAATGGTAGCAAGTGGGATTTTACACCATTCCTCGTGCAGGGCATCGGCCAGTTCTGTGAGAGAGGATGAGGTGGAAACCGTCGCCGGAGTCGTGTTTCCAAGACGGACCACAGATGTTCAATTATGTTGAGATCTGGGGATTGGGCGGGCCAGGGGAGGTGTTGAACTTCATCCCGATGTTCCTCAAACCACGCTGCAACAACGCCAGCTGTGTGAATGGGTGCATTATCATCCTGGAAGATGGCGTCATTGTCCGGGAACAACATCCGGACCATAGCAAGCAAGTGGTCTCCTAAAATTGCGACATAATCGTTGGCAGTGATTCGTCCGCTAAGTGTGACCACAGGACCCAATGAAAACCATGATATGGCGGAACACAGCATCACCGAGCCGCCGCCATGTTTCGCAGTTGGGCGGAGACACTGCAGATCATAAGATTCTTTGGGCGTTCTCCACACATAAACACGGCCCGTAGTTGGGAATAGGGTTAAGGATGACTCATCTGACCATATCACACGTTTCCAGTCTTCAACGGTCCAAGTTGCATGGTCGCGGCACCATTTTCGGCGTGCGAAAGCGTTATGGTCCCTGATGAGCGGTTTGGCCCGTGCAACACGACCCCGTAAGTTCATGTCATGTAATTCGCGGCGGACTGTGATTGTCGAAACAGGGTGGGGGAGGTGCTGATTGAGTTCATCCGTCACTTGCTCCGCAGTGGCACGACGGTTCTGCGTGACAATACGCTTTAATACCCGGCGTGACCTGTCACTCATGATTTTCTTCCGCCCACTGTTCCGCTTCCCCGATGTGGTTTTCCCGTGTGTTGTGTAGGCCGTCATCACCTTCGACACTGTCCCACGCGACACACTTAACACAGTAGCCACTGCCGTCACACTCACTCCACATAACCGCGCACTAACAATTTGTCCTCTTTGAAAATCTGAGAGGTCTCCCATTTTACACTACCTCCGTCTGCTGCAGCCACTGGACACTGCTGTTACACTGCGCCTGACGTAGTATGGAGACCGACCTAACACACCACCACCAGAGCGGTCCGGCGCTGCGGGCGCCACGACACCACTGCCAACCCATACATCTGACGTGTTGCCAACTACAGATGTTTCCATTTTTCTGATCACCATCTGTATATATACTAATTTTCTTTGATTAAGTTTCAGTTAGTTAGATCGAATATTACTCTCGCGCCCGCTTGATTATAGACCTGGTAAAGAGGCTAGTTTTTTCAAGATTTCTTTTTGTAGCTTGCCTTTCCAGTAATTTTCCATTGCTGTAGAAGTTTTCTGAACCGTTACTAAGTTAATTTTTTTTTTTTTTTTTTTTTTTTTTTTGTATTTTACCTAAACTTTAAGTTATATAGTATAAGTTGGTTGAATTGCTCCAGGCGTTTCAGAGTTTAGGCGCACAAAGCGTGCTGCTACAGACACGCACGTAGGAATTAATTTTGGTGATTCCAATTTCAATATGAGGATAAATTACTATAAA
Source organism: Thermobia domestica (assembly GCF_964235325.1). Classification (NCBI taxonomy): domain Eukaryota; kingdom Metazoa; phylum Arthropoda; class Insecta; order Zygentoma; family Lepismatidae; genus Thermobia; species Thermobia domestica. The sequence goes on from NC_137455.1 coordinate 347,383,422, forward strand.
ATTTGTAAAATAACTCCTAGAATTATGCTAAAATTACAGAAACACAGGATTTCAGGAGGGTCCGAACTCCCAGGAGCCACTCCTTGTGCACATGCTCTGCGCTGCATCATACATACATTGATTTAAATTTATAGGCAATAGATTTATACAAATTTTGATACAAATTTTGATCAAGGTCGTGCTTATCTTGGTTTTTCGGCGGTTTCTTAATGATTTGCATCCACTGAACACGAGTATGACAGTTATTTTCCCGTAATGTCAAAATTTGTGATGATATATGCATATCAGATTTTATTAAAACAGTAACATATTATACAATTGATCTTATGAGAACGTTGAACTACAAGCATAATACAAACCTTGTAGTCGTGCTTCTGTTGATTTTTCATTGGTTTTTTAATGATTTGCATCCGCTGAACACGAGTATGACAGTTATTTTCCCATAATGTCAAAATTTGTAATGATACAAGCATATCAGATTTTACTCAAACAGTAATATATTATACAATTGTATCTTATAGGAACATTGAACTACAAACATAACACACACATTTTGGACATCAACTTTCTGGGTAACAAAAATCTACATAGCAATACATAAATATTACATTTCTTATAAAAATATATACAAATTACTTGAGATTGGAGGAAAGTGTTTATCAAGTACTGGAATTCCGTAGTCAAAAGTGAAGGTTAGTGGTTCTTTTTCTTTTGTGGAAAACGTTCACTTCGTCACAGACTAACCCCCAAACATAATCACCCATCATTGCACAGTCCCACCTTCCTTCGTATCTGCTTTCCATTACCTGAATGTCCTTATGGAAACGTTCCCCGTGCTCTTCGCTAACATCTCCTTAATTCTCCCTAAAGAAATCCAGGTGTGAATGAAGCATATGTAATTTTAAAGACATTCTACATCCCAATGCTAGATATTAATCAATGAATGTCTTAACTTGGTGATCAAACGCTTCACTTCGGTTATGCACAAGAAATCCCGTCACCAATTTATGAAAGGCTTCCCAAGCGTTTCTTTCCAACTCCGTCATTTTTTTTTAAAGTGTAGAACTATAGTGTATGACATAAATCTAAGGCCCTGTGATAATACCAGCCAGAACCTTTTCCTCTGGTAAAGCTGGAAACATTTGTTTGATACATTGTAGGGCAGGTGAATTGCGATCCAGAGCTTCCAGAAATTGTTTCGCCAATCCCAGCTTCATATGTAATGCTGGCATGAGAATCTTCTCCCTGGGCACTAATGCTTTATTTATCACATTTTGTGTTCCTGAAATAAGCTCCGTTCTTTCAGGCCACACGGTTTGATCAGAATGCTGGTTAGTTGCCCGACTGTCCCACAGACATAGAAAGCAGGAATATTTAGTATAACCACTTTGCAACCCAATGAGAAAACCAACAATTTTGAAATCCCCACACACGTCCCATTGATGTTCCTCATATTTAGTTTTCTCCAACATCAGCTTCACATTTGAATAACTCTACTTAATCAATTTACAATTCTGCTATGAATCTTTAGAATCTATATTCTCTGTTTGCTACTCCGAACAATTATCTTTAATAACAAATGCGATAAAACCTAGCGAATATCGAAATAAAAGCACGCAAATTGCTCTGCATAAATCAGTATAGGAGAAAAATAAAACATGCTTATATCACTGAAAATATTGATACTAGATAAATATAAGTGTCAGATTCGTGTTCAGGGGGCCAAAATGCATAAAAATTCATCAAGAAATAATAATAAGCAAAATTTTGTATACCAGTGTTATAGAAAATGGGCCCTTGGCTACCTTTAAAATGAGAATTTTCAAAACTGCTGGATATGTGTCCACTTATTTTAACTGAAAGTTTTGTATAACAAGTTTCATTTTCGTAACTTGAGAGGAAATTGAGATACCTAATTTTTTCGTAAAAAAAATTGATCTCTTGTCCCCTCATGATACTCATTTTATCTTATCCAAAATGAAAATAATATTTTTCTGTAATTAACGTACAGGGGGGCTTGGGGGTCAGTGGCAGATCGCTTACTTCATGTGCCTAGGATCCCTAGTTCGATCTCCGGCGAAGTAAGTTTGTGGTGGACAACATAGGGTCTCTGGATTTTCTCGGAGTACAATCGTTTCTCCTTTAGTTTAAAGGACATAATAATAGAACGTTAAACTGAAAGATGTCATAAGCGTAGATTTGTATTTTAGTTTACACGAAGTTTGTAGCTAAAAGGTGGCCATGGAGCTCAGCACCTGTGCGACCTCTTTCAGACTCATGAAATTTTTAGTTTTTGCTGTTATGTGAACGAATGTAAGATATACTCATGTTAGCCTCTCCAAAAATGTACTCAAATTACCTATCTTAGTGTCGTAGCTGTAGACCTGTTCTATAGAAATAAAGATTGATATTTAGTGGAAAATTCACAAAAGAAATGGTCATATTTTCTTGTTTCATATTTCCTTGACTCCATGATTGCCAGTCTATAAAAGTAACCAAGAAAGTTCTTTCGCTTGTTCACCTACCACTTTCGAACATCGATATGTCACCTAAGACGTACCTGGAAAATCAAAAGTAGTCCGCATCAGCATCGACGATCATCTGCCAACGTTCTGAAAGGCCATGAATTTCATCGCGGTAGAACGTGGTGGGCTGTGAACCGAAGAAGGTATGAAGTGCATTTTGCACCTAAGGTGATTGCTCAATGAATGGAACAGGTGATAATCGGACGGTAAAATGTCCGGGGAGTATGGCGGATCCAATAGTGTTTCCCATTCAAGGCGTAGAATGGTGTCCCGAGTCATCCTAGCTACGTGACATTACGTCACGATCGCGTGGTGCAATTCAATGTAAATGTAACCTCACCTGGAGTATCTGGTTCTACTCACTTTCCTCTACACACATTTTAGCTAGAAGGTATTGAATTCATACGCATAGTTACAGATAGACTATTCAAATGTTCAAACTCAAACCATGAGTTAAGTGACAATATGCTTCTTGAGTATTATAGCCCGACAAGAATGACTTGATCGCAGTGGCGTAGGGAAGGGGGGGCCCAGAGAGGCCGCCCCCCCCCAAAGAGGTCCGACAATGTACTTTGGTACTTTGACGTTTGTAATTTTTTTATATATTTTTATGTTTATATATTTTTTGTTTGTAATGTTTCTATATGTACCTATAACAGCACTTGCCCCCCCCCCCAAACACACATCCTGGCTACGCTACTGCTTGATCGTTGGGTGAATTACAATTACCAGTCCAGCTAAATATACCATTACAAATCATTATATAGCGGAATGGGGAAGACATTACTTAAAAATGACTCATTCATAATCAATACTCTGGGCATCAAAGTACAGAACCTCTATCTAGTGGGCATTTTCGAGGAAAAGTTGGCATACAGCTTTTTCGCAAAGTTCAATGTTCACATAATACAGATCACCCGTATGCCACCGAATTCAGATCTCCCTTGTTTTGTAATATTCATCAGAAAAAATATAGCCACTGCGCAATCTTTCGTGTATTGAGATTGACAGGTACATTGCAGAGTTATATGAAAGTCGGTAAATGGCAGGAGACCCTATGTTCACTTCAAGAAACATTACTCACAGGAGTTTTTTTTTTTTTTTTTTTTTTTTTTTTTTGTTAAGAACAAGGGCGGAATATGATATGAATGTAAAATCATCAGGGTTATTGGAAGCTTGGGTTTACAGCAACCTATTTGGCTCAAAAACTGCCGAGCAGGTACTAACAGGAACATCTTACACGAGAGGAATGAGAGCCGACAAGATTACTCTTCAAGCTTTATGGAGGATACTTCTTCCGCAGTTGATAAACTTCATAGAAGAGAATAATCCAGAATTAAAAAATATGATTCAGGAAACAAAAAGTGACTATACTGAAGAACTTGTGTCACTATTTCATACAGAGATCATACCAGCTTTCATTGCAAATAGCAACCCGAACTTTATGTTTTGATGGGGATATATGCAGATGGTCCACTTACTTCTAAGTTTACTCGTACTCAGAGGGATCGAATTTGGGACCTGCATCGCCACGCTTTCCAGCGAATGTTGAAATATTATATGCACTACAATCACGTAAACTATGTCCACTGGGACGCCATCTACCTGAATGAGATGCACTAGCTTCCAGAAGAGGTCAAGAAGGAGTTTAAAGCTGGTAGATTTGTTGCCAGGCATTCACCACTGCTTTTGAACCAAGTTGACCGAGATCAGAGTCAGGAGTGGCTTGACTGCATCGGGAAGAAGGGTGGAGGTATAATTAGTATTACGAGGACCACCTCACCTCTCAGTAGATGGGCTCTGTCTTTCAATCTCCATCTCAACTTTCCCACGACACAAAAGTTGCATTTAATTCTCTAGGCAACGAAAACTATGTTCACAATGAGGCAATGAAAGACTGAGTGAAGTTGGATTGGAGGCATGAAGATGCATTGTTTTAGCTTTGCATGGATTTGGCCTTTTCTCAAGTAAAATGCCTCAGACATTGCAAACCATTGCAAACAAGGACTTGGCTACGCAAGACATTGAGGATGATCAGTTGACAGCTATACAAAAAGGACACGATCGGTTGGATGGCTTTGTGAGGGACAGGCTTCTGTCAACTGGAGAAAGAACGATAAATTTTAGGGACAAGCTGCCTCAAAACAAGTATCTGACTTTTGCATCTCTGTATGAAGTGAAACAATCAAAAAAACTGGGAAGATAAAAATAGTGAAAGATGGTAGGAACATTCTGCAGCGACTCATTGCTGCATATGAAGCAGAATGTTAGTCAACAGTAACATCATTAGAGTGCAAGAACTGTCCGTTGTTCTTCTATCTCTGCAGAAGTAAATAGGCAGTTTCGCTCGGGCTCAAAAACAATTCTTGCTAGAATATTGACTGAATGTATTCATTGTCCCAACAAACTTGACCTTGAAAACTTTGACGGCAACTCACAGCTTATCATTGATGAACAGGCCAATAGCAATTGGAAGCACACTTTCGGAGATCTGCAGATACTTTTGTTCAAAATATTTTACAAAGTGGGGAACACTTCAAACGCATTGATATCACTTTAGATCGGTACTACCACCTCTCAATCGAGAGTGGCGCACGGAAATGGCGTGGAAAGGCTCTGTGGGAATCAGGAGACTAATAGATAGCAAAGATGTGCCTCTTTATGCAAAGTGGAAGAACTTTATTATTGACGTTAACAACAAAGCAGATCTCGCTACATTTACCTCACACCAGCTGATTTTGCAAGCACCATCCAACAAGACCATAGTTGCTGCAAGTGATTTCAGGGATGAGGAAAGGGTGGAAGCTTCTGATACGACCCTTGACACTAATGACTTGCAGGCAAAGCACGAAGAAGCTGGCACTAGAATCATTTTACATTGTGTTAAATGAGAGCAAGAAACATAGTTGTTTCGACAAGAGACACTGACATCTTAGTCCTTCAAGTTAGTTACTTCCACATGATGCCATCCCAGAAACTGTGGATCAAACCAGGTACAGCAAGGAGCAGAAAGTACATTCCAGTTCACACCATCGTTGAAAAGCTGCAGATGAAACCACAAGTTCTCCAGCTTCTTCCAGCTTTCCATACTATCACTGGATGTTACTCAACTTAATACATTACTGGATACGAAGAAAATATGCTGGGATGTGTTTGCGCAGCATAACCATCTGCTAAGAGGATTAGGAGCTTATACGTCCTTAGCGACCACACCATTAGGGATGCTGAAATCTTCTTCTGCAAAGCGTACGGCACGTTGAACGCTGACAACATCAATCAAATTCGGTCTAGTATGTTCGTCAAGGGTATTACAATAGAGAAACTGCCACCAACCAGAGATTATCTTTATTTTCACATACGGCGTTCTCATTACCAGGCATTAGTGTGGAGACAAGCTAATTTGCAGCATCCAGTTCTGGCTTCCCTTTAACAATGGGAAACAAAATGGAGAATAATTCACTTGTCCCTCATTTATTAGCATTGCCGCAAATTCCAGACGCTTGTGAGGAGTTGATTACCTATACCTGTACCACTGATGCAAGACAGCTCGGTGCAACTGTAAGCCAAATCCATGCACAGTGCCTTGCAAATGTAGGAAGTTGACTGACACTTGCATGAATCAAAAACTGAAATTTGATCGGAATTTTAACGTTTGAGCTGATACAAAGTCAACAGTTTGGTACAATGCATCATGCATTTCACATATGTGTATTATCATTACAAAGTACTAAATACCCTACAAACCGATGCAGTGTCATTTTAAGAGAATAATGTTCCTAGGATATCAAACAACGTCTATATTAAGTTTAGCGCAGATTCTTGAACGGTAAGGAATATATCGGGAAAAAATATTTTGTAATAGGTTGGCAACATTGACAACTGGGTGCTCGAAGGTTTTGTGTACAGCAATCGCTTTTCTAGAATATCGAAGAATATTCATGCAAACTTTAATAAAAAATTTGTTGGGCGCAGTGCAAACTTTTGTCGAACAAACACATATTTTGAGTTTTGTATGTTACAAAAAAAAACTTTCTACGGTTTTTGTGAATTTCTGAGAAAGAGTGAATGTTACAGAGTGCCATATGACATATATGAATTCAGCAACAACAAATCATACTGAAACGGCACTTGAAATATTTTTCCTCAGAAATGCCTTCCCAACTTTATCTTTGGAGATTTCTCCATTTCCGCACCTAAGTATAATGTAAATAAGTGTCAATAGAGCGTTGTCTTACCTATTTCAGTGTCCCAGACATCAAGTTATTGGTGTCAAACTATACTAGTTTTTTGTATATTAGTCCACTGCAATGGCGGTTCTTCAGGGAAGTTACATCAGTAAAATCTAACATTTTCTCTCTCTACAAGCTAAAGAATAAAGCTTCAGTTAGCTTCAGAAAGATATATACAAGGATTAGTAGTAACTTTTCTTCTCTTCGCTTGTAGAGATGTGATTTCCCTCAAGAGTGCCATTGGCCAAATGTAAAATTGATTCAAAGCATATCCTTATCCAGATTTCTCCATCTTAGTGTTCTATCATTTTTTTACATTTTTTATCAGTTTATTTTATGTTAAGCCTAGCTGAATATACCCATTCTTCGCATGGCCTGATAAAGCATCTATGTAAACAAACTGAACAACAACAAAAAATATCGGTCATTTTCTCCTACTTCTACATATCACGCTAAATGTCCCCTGAGACCTCCTGGTTCGAATTAAAAAAAAAAAAAAAAAACGTCCTTGGTCCCCAGCCGATGGGGAATGTATTTGGAAGTCAACGCCTATGAGAGTGTCACCATTCATCTCAGCGACAGCGAAAACTATAGATTTGTTTCGATGACCCCTCTATTGTGGCCCCCGTTTCTTAGGTGATGGGGGATAAATTTCAAAGTAAACGCGATCTTGGGTTTCACCATTGAGCTCAGCAAACCCCGAAAACTATGAATTTGACACAAATATCGGTCATTTTCGAGTATTTTTACATGTCCTGGCATCCACCCCCCGGTGACCCCAGGCCCGCAGTCGAATGCGATGAATGCAACCGAAGCTTCACCATTGATCTCAGCGATCCTTAAAACTATGGATTCGACACCAACATCGGTCATTTTGGATTATTTTTACATGTTTCAGTATTCCCCGCAGGTGACCCCCGGTCCACATACAATGGTAAATGAATTTGCAAGTCACCGCTAATGGAAATGTCACCATTCATTTCAGCGACCGCGAAAACTATGGATTTGACAGTAATATCGCTCATTTTGGATTACCGTATTTTTACATGTCTCGGCATCCCCCTGGTGACCCCAGGCCTCAGCCAAATGGGGTGAATACGACCGGAGTTTCACCATTAATATCAGCGACCGCGAAAACTATGGATTTGATACTAATATCGGTAATTTTGGATTACTTTTACATGTCTCGGTCCCCTTCCCCCGGTGACCCCCGGCCCGCAGCCGAATAGGGTGAATTTGGAAGTTAATGCGATGGGAGTTTCACCATTGATCGCAGCGACCGCGAAAACCATGAATTCGACACTAATATCGATCATTTTCTACTTCTTTTACGTGTCCCGGTAAACACCCTCCTGAGACTATACCCTACTGGTTCGAATTTTGACAAAAACGTTTCGCCTTGGTCTGGGAACTGGACCAAGGTGTCTGTGACCAAAATTTTGTAACTTTCGGTCAACTTGTCTGGTCCCAAGGCCGGTCCTGGTAAACGTCCCCCCTGAAACCCCCCTGGTTAGAAATTTGAAAAAGCGCTTCGTCTTGATCTGGGGTCTGGACCAAGGTACCCCTGACCAAAATTTGGTAACTCTCGGTCCACTCGTCTGGTCCCCAGGCCGCACACAGACAGACAAACAAACACACAAAGAAACTCTTTATTTTATTTATATTAGAATAGAATATTAGAAAATTAGAAGATTAACTTAATATTTGTGAACCTTTAATGTGCTGTTTCCCGGGTTTGATTTCCAGTCAGTTCCAGACGTGCAGTGGTGGATCTAGGCCAGGGCCGGGGGGCCTATCCCCCCAGTTTTTTCAGTGACAATAATTTTAGCTATTATTTATATATTTTTGAAAGTTTTATAGATACCTATCATAGTCTCGGTACTGGCTGGCCCTCCCAGTTTTTACCCTCTAGATCCGCCACTGCAGGCATGCACCCAGAAATTTTTTTTGGGAGAAATCCAAGCTTTGGGGGGAAGTCCAATAGTACAAGCCACTACGTCTATATAGTATTGAACGGCTATTATTCTGCACTCGAAAAGATAATAAGTAGCTGTAAAATACTTCCATCTATATTTTCAGAAAGAAATTACAGAACTAGATTGCTTTTATAAGAGAAAATGTACAGATAAAGTGTAAGATCAAATGTTCATGCTATATAAATCATTTCTGAGAAAGTACAAATGTATATTGAGTTACGAAGTTTTGTGGGGTATGGACCCGGTAAACTCACGTGGGTGCGCGCCTGGTCAGATCATATCTTGAACCGTACTGAGGCAATTAAGAAGCTACCTGAATTAAGAGATAGAGAACTCAGATCTAGAAAGCTACGAATAATATTGCTAAGAGTAAAAGCAATAATCACGTATCATTCAATTTAACAGCGATCATCTGGATAACTATGGCTCGTAACGCTATCTTTCTTTTTTCCTTAGTCCAGTGATATTTCTGTTTTCTTGGAAATGAGCTGGAATTTTAATGTATAATTTAACCAATTTCTGCTTTAAATCTATATAAATGTATCTTATTTAAATTATTGAAAATTAAATTTTGTTCTGTATAATTTTAATATTTAATGGAGTCAATCCATAAGAAGTGATCCAGAGAAGGTTGCTCGACCACCTCCGACAATTATAAAACTTTGAGTGTGACGAGCCTTGTGTATGAGAAGGTCAATAACACATTCACGTTGTCGTATGTATATACATTAGACAATGTGAATAGTGTTATTGACCTCCTATACAAAGCTCGTCACACTCAAAGTTTTGTAATTTTCGAAGATGGTCGAGCAAGCATTTTCGGACCACTTCACATGGATTGACCCAATGGTAACATTTAATTTGACTATCATTTAAATACAGTATATAGCGTGCCCATAAAAATACTATCATATTTTCAAGTAGTATTACTTCGCTTTGGATAATCGTATTAAAATGGAATTGGTCACATGTGAAAGAAAAACTCAAATATTTTTGTGTGTCAACAATGGACAACAATGGACAACAATGCCAATAATTCACGGGATCAAACACAGAAAAAGTAAATTCTCTGATGTTTACTTTATGATTAGTCGATATGGGTTCATTGTTGGATATTTAGCAGGCAATTGCTGTTTCTGCTGGAGGTCAGTCACTTGGGAAACTTTCTCTACTGTTATGCATAATGTGCTAACGTAAATTTATTTCCTTTCGTTGTGTTGTGTTCTTATTAAAGAATAAGTTTAAAGGGGTTATGGCGACCTCTCAAAAATGAAGTTGGTGTGTTTTGGAATATCACAGCACGTAGAGTCTGGTGCAGGTTTAGTGTCCTTTTAGGCGAAGGTTTCAATACGCACACGTCAATTTTGAAGTGGTACCGTGATTTTGTGGATCGTGGCTGCATATAACATCAAAGGAAAGGGCCATTCAGGGAGACCATATGTCAATGCGGGAATTGTGGAACAATTGAGGGAGGCATTTGTACGTAGACCTAAGAAGTCTGTCCGTAAATCTAGTCTAGTCTAAGTAGTCAAAACCTGCAAGAAGTATAATTTCGTATCAGTACTGCCATCCAGTCCATTTTATCAGACATGTTGGGGCGTGTGTGGCGTAAATGGGAATATCGACTTGATGTCTGTATCACCACTCGTGGGGCCCACATTCAATGTCTATGAGGTTTAGTTAAAAAAAAAAAGTCTTTTTCTTGCAAATGTGACCAATTTCATTTAAATACTATTATCCAAAAAGACGTAATACCACTTTAAAGTATTGTAGTAATCTTATGAACACGCTGTACATTAAATGCAAATTCAGTTTTGAAAATGCAATTTACATTTAAGAAGACTTGTAGAACAAATCAATTAAATAACAATTAAAATTCCAATTAAATTTTAAAGAAAACAAAAAAGTTATTCTACAGATAAATCAATGAGCCAAGAAAAAATGATGGCGCAGGTAGGCCTAATTGATGTACTTCGTTAAACCTTGACTTCATTGTGAACTGTATACCGAACTATATTCCATAGCACTCTGTATAATATTCATGAATATTTTCAGTTGGCATTAAAGCTAAAGCTGTATCGTAATTAAATGACGCGACACTAAACCACACACAAAATAAGATTCAAAATTCGGGTCGTGTTTTATTCAAGTGTCTTCTCTTTGTGTTCTAACCTTCTCTCTCATTCGTTTTATCTTTCTTTTTCATTCCTTACCTTTCTCTTCTGTCTCATTTCTTGCCTCCAAATGGCTGGGATAATATGCTTAATGAAGTTTGAACAGATAAGAAGCGTGCGAGTCCCTCCCAACTCCGTAAAAGATCATTGAAACTGTAAGGAGAGTAAGTGGAATCGCTACTTGAAACTTACATATCGTGGCACCACGGATGTTACGAAGACTCCTTTACAGATGGCAGCAGCTTCCAGGAAAAGAGAGAAAGAGAGGTAACGGGGGATGAGCGTCAGAAACTACCATCGCATCGGCTGTGGCAAATGAAGTTTAAACAATTAGAATTAAAAATGTCTGTCCCGAACAAGGATCTTACTGGTGGAGAAAGGGATTGTCACCCACAGCAATTCTTGTATTTAGGAATGCCAACTTTTCAATTTTATTTTATCTTATTTTGATTATTTATTTATTTTTGTATTATTATCTTTTTAAAAAAATACGGGAAAATTTGTTACGATCTTATGAATAAATAAATCTTTTTAAAAAATACTTAGACTCGAAGTATTTTATGCACAGCCCCGGAGAAGGCGTTACCTTCTGTGGCCCGCCCAGTTTCGACTGGGAATGAAATTGCAGTTTAAAAAAAAAAAAAAATATGCACAAGGTAGTTACAATTCCTAACTATTCAGATATTAGCCTATATAGAGATAGTCTCAAGGTATTTTCATGTCTTAATACAATAAATAAATAAATAAAAATAAAATAAGCTTCGAAAATTGAGATTTTACTTTCATTTTCAACATTGAACTTACCAGTTTTATTGCTATTATTTTTAGTACGGGAGATAAGAGCTGCTAATAAGATCTCTCGGATGAAAACAAATCAATAGACGGAGAAAAATTTAAATATTGTGCCAATACGGGAGCTTCCATATAGTATGGGAGAGTTGGCAGCAAAAAAGAATCTAAATTAAATAAAAATCATACGCTAAGAAAACTGAGTGCAATATTTTAAGTTTTGAATTAGAATACCTTAGAATACGCTAGGAATAAGTTTGGTATATATTGCTGGGTGGTCGTCATTCTTTGATTTTGTAGCAAAGTCTACTTAAGTACAAACTCCATTTACAACTAGTATTGTCCACGAAACAATAAATGTCTCGTCTCGAAAACTCCACAAGAAGTACATTTTTAAATTCGAGATCAGTGGCGAATCTAGAAGGTGAAAACTGGGGGAGACAGCCAGAATTCAGACTATGGTAAGTATATCATAAGATTACTATCAACTTCCAAAAATATATAAATAATAGCTTAAACTATTTTTATCACTAAAAAACTGGGGGATTTAGGACTCTCTGTCTCAGGCTAGATCCGCCACTGTTCGAGATAAGACGGGAAACAATAATTCTCGTCTTGGATTTCACGAATCTTGTGGACAGGGGTGGAAACTGGGAGGGAACACGAGAGGACGGTGTCCCTTTAGCACAAGTCCAAGAAAGAATACAGAAAGAAAGCAGGAATCAGGGATGGATCCAGGGGGCGATCGGGGCAATCGTCCCTCCCCCAGAAGAGGAAGCTTTCTTATCTTATATATAAATAAAACCCATCCCAAAGTTTGGAGCCCTTAAAACTAGCAGTATGACAACCCACCGCCCCCCCAGAAGTCGGTCCTGGATCCGTCCCTGGCAGGAATGAAATAAAATTTTAGTTCAACTTTATACGATTATGGTTTTAGGCTAAATGAGTGAATTATTGTGAAATTATTAATTTTTTTGTGCTCTTTCACTAGGAGTAGAACCCGGAATGACATGTACCAATGATACACAGGCTAGCCACACGCGTTTGTTCCATATCAAACCTTGTCGCTCTAGTGTCAATCATCCACGAAGGTTTGCTTACGCCACCGTCTGCCCTCCTGGTCTTGTTCTCGTGACGTACCCGAACAGACGGTATCTGTTAATCACCGTTCCCCAATTTCTGTATTTTCATTTCCATCTCTACTCATGAACAACACTAGTTCACCCACGTCTTAGATCTCAAACACTATTTTAGTGTTTCATGATTCAACGTATGAAAATTATAATATGAATAAGTGATTGTATGAATTCAGTGAAGAGTATCTATCAACATAAAATAAGGAAATCATTAGCCAATATACGAGCAGCTTACATCAATAATAAATATGATTTAAATGTAGTAAAATCTCACCCTTCATGAACCTCTCGTTTTATAAAGTTCTTTTTTTTAAAAAAAAAACTAAATTTATGTTTATGTGTACCGAATATTGCCCGGGTCCCCAATATTGCCCACCCACCATATCCCTGCAGATTTACGTTGGTGCTACCAGATGGCAATATAAGTACGCTTGTGACAAATGAAAATACATTTGCGCAGCTCAGTTGCTTTCGAGTGGAGTAACTGGCAGTAGCAGTAGCATACAGTGACAACTGGAAGAAATAATTATTCTCTTGTTATTTTAGCAAAATAAGTAATGTTTTGTTTCAGTGTCTATTGTTAAGGTGGATCACCACCCGGAAGTCAATATATATTTTAGCTGATTCCCTTAATTACTACACAATGAAACGTTACATATTATGAATATTGTGCTATAAGATAAAGTTATGTTTCAGGTAGAACACAAGGCTTTGATTCATTTCGTTCTCTCTTCTGATATTGAAAAATATAACAAATAAAAAAAATATTTGATTAGTTTTTCAATGAGTCACAAGATGGCACTTGCTGTTAGATTTTAATAGAAGTGCTCAGTTTTAATTGTATCTGTAAAATATTTTAAAGTAACGATCTCATTGCGAAATAGATAAATTGTTTTACCGTTTTTCGTGTTATGTTTCACATTTTATTTAAATGTTAATGTACATGTAAGGAAATAGATTTTGAGAAGAAAGTTGCGCAAAACGCCATAATGCGTGTGGTAGTCATAATAAGAAAATTCCTGGATTCTAGCGTTGCAGTTTCAGAACTGGAACTTAGCTGTGAATTGCGGTAAGGGTCGAAAATTAATTTCTCCAGTAAACACCCAAGCAGAATTCCATCATTACTTCCTTTGTTATCTGGCCTGAGTAACACCCGACAACGTTTCACTATTCAAGCAGCGTTTAACGTAGCACCCAGAACACCTAGTGATCCACCTTCAGAGGCTAGTCAGCGTTAGGTCGTTTGCACACGACAACGATAATATCGGTGGAAGCGACGATAATGTCTGCGATGGAATCGACTTCAATGTACTCAAATTGTAGCTTGCACACGCACCAACATTATCGGCCGATCTTCCGACGACGGCAATACAGCCGGAGAAACCCCCGATATCGCACCGACTTTGTCGGGGGCAATGTTTTCTTATGATTGGATGCACATGCGGCCGGCAATGTCGGCCGGCCAGTCGTTTAGGTGAAGAGAGGGAGTGACAACACGCTGTGTATTAAAAAGTGTTTTAAAAATTATTATTATTATTATGGTAAATATTGCTGACAGAGTAGCATAGTGGTGGTTAGGTTACATAAGTTACAGGATGTAGATAGTTTAAAAATAAAAAGGTGGTGATTTCCCATAACAACATCATCAAAAGGATTTATTAATAAGAATACATAATCATTGTAATCAACACTAGAATTGATTGACAAAAAAAATGAATTCGATAAACTCTACAACGATAACGTTGTATGTATCATTGGCAATCTGTGCCTATTTACAGAAAGGGATCAGAGGCGAATTATGTGAGCAATATAATGTATAATGAAAAAGAAAGACATATAGAGATTTCGAGATTATTATTTTGTAATCGGTAGCTAAAATATAAGTTGTTGTTACTATAGCAACGATATAAATAATTGTACATATATGTAGACATCTTGTTGAGTAGATAAGTGTGTATGAAGGTCTATATATATTTTATTATATGTGCAGAAAAGTTAATTATATATACTTATCATGGTCAAATATTAAAAGCCAATTAAGAAAGTGATAAAAAGCGTTGAGTTATTTAGAAGATTAACCTAAAATACGAACCAGGCCCTTATAAAAATTGGTGCCGAAACCCGGGAGTTATATAAAGTGTCGTTTCGAAGGTCTAGTAAAAACGGCATTTCAACGCAATCTTAATATCACAATTTTGCGAAGTGGAAAAGTAATTAAACGAAATATGGCCACGGAAAGTAATAATTTGGCTGATGGACAAAGTGTGAATCCTGAATTGACTCCGAGGGACAATTTGGCAGACATTCTAAAAGATTTGGCTCAACAGATAAAAAATCAGTCCGAGCAGATAAAAAACCAATCGGAGCAAGTGAATGAAAAACTGGTCCAGCAAATGCAACATGTGGATGAAAAATTGGACCAGCAAATGCAATATGTGAATGAAAAGTTGGACCAGAAATTAACGCAACTAGCCAACGACTTTGATGAAAAAATAGTAAAATTGAATCAACGTAATGAAGATAGATGGGAGCATGTGCAACATCAGTTAGATCAAATGAGCTTACATGTGGTGCAAAAATTCGAGAAATACGAAGAGAAAATAGAAAAAGTTGTACAGCGAAGCACAGAAATTCAAGAATCTATGGATGTTTTAAAATCGACAATTAACGCACATGAAAACCACATCAAAGTACTGCAAGATGAAGTTAATTTCATCAAAGAAAGATGCATTTCCGGAACTTCATTTCAGGATACCGAAGGCACGAGTCATCCTATAGCAACAGGTTGGGTACCTGATCATCCTCCAAGAGCAACATTGGAATTTGCTGGATCATCGAGTGGTGCAGAGAGTAGTGGCGGAGAAGAACGAGAGAGGCAAACATCCAAACGCAGACACATCTCCAGTAGAGGTATGAAGACATCAACAGGTAATCAGTTGCGGTTTAGCGAAGTAAAGTCGTTCCCAAAGTTTAGTGGTGTGCCAGGAGATATACCCGCTAGGGCATTTCTCGAAAAATTTCAGGATGAATGTGAGCTCATTGGTGTAAATGAGTCTCAATTCTTAAAAATATTACCGCATATCTTGTTGCCACCTTGCCTAACATGGTTTAAGGCTATTAGAGGTAGTCTTCATTCGTATTCAGATTTTAAGAGTGCTCTTTTATCGAATTATGAAAACGATTTTATGGTAGCAAATAGAGATGCTGTTTTGCGAACGAACCACTACAATCCAAAGTTACACCGTAGTATTACTGAATTTGTAGTATCAACATATCATGAGCTAAGATCATTAAATCCGAACCATCCGGAATCCCGAATTATAGCTTCAATTAGGATCTTATTGCCATTTAGACTACAACAGTTGTTAATGTCGGCTCAGTACATTAATTTCAATCATTTAGTTATGCTCATTCAAAGTTATGAAAGTCAATCTGCAATTCAGAATAACAATTAGATGCAGGATAGAGGTCAGGGTAATTATGCACGTAATCAGACACAATATGTATCTGTTCGAAATGTAGATATACAACCTGAAAATGATACTAATGTTCGTAATTTCAATAATAGAACGAATAGCTATTATGGTACCGGAAATCAAACGCAACCCAATTATAGAAATGGAACTAGGAATTTCAGAAATAACAACCGGAATTTTAGTATAAATAATAATTATCGCCGATTCTCACAAAATCAATTTACAGATGACAGGAACTTCGTAAATAGGAACCAAAATATGGTATCATCTTATGAAAGACAAGCACGTACACAAGACTGTGCTATACATTTTCCTTAAATGAACCCTTCGAACGTATAACTTGAATTGACAAAAAGGCGTCCGATGGGTTTGTACTAAATTGACCCTTGCTTACGTCTATGGTTAATGTGTTTTTCAGTCTATTTATTATTAAAATGTACGTTGAAAACATGTGTAATTATGAAATATTGTTCCAACTTTGTTATTCTATCGTTGAATTTTCAGAATTGTATACTTTATCTGATGTTTGATGTTTGTGTTTCTTGTTTTTTGCAAAGTTATCTTCTAATTACTTATTTGAATATTATGAATATTTAAAAATAAAAGATCGTAATTTTAATGTAAACTTATGAAAGTAATGACAGACATATGAAATAGATGCAATTTATTATATGGAAGGAATAAGAGTAATGAATATCGAATCTCTTGATTTTTCAAAGTTTATTAATGTATTAAATGATGACCACCAATGCGTTTATATATTCCAACTTTGTTGACTGATCCTATCAATATTTAATAGTATGAAGATCTTTGTAAAGAGTGTTGTTTGCATATGAAAGAATACTTGATTTTGTATCCTATAAAGAAACTATTAGTTAGGTTTAATTCTTGAATAGCCTTAATTATGATAATTGTAATTCGTCATTATTAATACTGAGATATATTGACAATAATATAAAATAATGTTATGTTATAGTATATTATATATAAAAGGAAAAGTAGAATATGTGTATTAAAGATGATATTATATATATGTGAGGGCTATTCAAAAGGTAAATGTTTCATGATATATAACCCAGGGTTCTTTCCTTCATAGTAAAACTATTATGGAAGTCCCGTTCGAGGCGACATCTACAACGATAACGTTGTATGTATCATTGGCAATCTGTGCCTATTTACAGAAAGGGATCAGAGGCGAATTATGTGAGCAATATAATGTATAATGAAAAAGAAAGACATATAGAGATTTCGAGATTATTATTTTGTAATCGGTAGCTAAAATATAAGTTGTTGTTACTATAGCAACGATATAAATAATTGTACATATATGTAGACATCTTGTTGAGTAGATAAGTGTGTATGAAGGTCTATATATATTTTATTATATGTGCAGAAAAGTTAATTATATATACTTATCATGGTCAAATATTAAAAGCCAATTAGGAAAGTGATAAAAAGCGTTGAGTTATTTAGAAGGTTAACCTAAAATACGAACCAGGCCCTTATAACTCAATATATTGTCTATTAAGGCGGAGGACCACTAACGGAATCTCAAAACATACGAGTTTCACAAACTCATGTGCGAGTTAAGACTGTTTGATATTCATATATCCACACTGTAATTCACAGAGATTAATTACAAAAAAAAAAAACATATATACAATTCATGGTTGCAGCTCCACCACATTTCACTCGTAACACTAACGTGAGTAACTGAGTACGATTGTAACAACGATGATTAAGTTAAGTTGTCAGAAGGTTTTTATAGTTATTATTTTGAAAAACAAACACTTTCATTTCTTATTTACAATTTTACACCCACGGAAGCTGAAGGTTGTTCTTGGCCTTGAGAAAAGGGATTGCTTATGGAAACAGTTTATTTTCGCTAAAACCATCCGTAGTTTCCAATATGACGTATTATTTACAATTTTACCTTATTTTGCTGAGTGAAGGTTTTTCTAGTTATTCTAGAAGCCTCTGTTTATTACGTGTGTGACGTATCAGATTCTACTTTTACTTTTGGTCATTGGGTTTGTGACTTGTGAAAAGGTCCCATTCTTTATTTCTTCACCAGAGGATCGGGTAAGTACTTATGTTTTTGAACCACACCTATGGAATGTATTAATCTCCGGCTCAATAAATATCTATCGTCATCTGTTCGGAAGAACGAGTGACACTGTTACTTTTTGAACCACAATAATAAACACTATCACACTTAAAAATCACTGATTGGTTTTGGCACTATGACTGTGTGTGAACACACAACATATGAAGAAAGGCATCCGGGCAACACATGAAGTCCAGGAAGCTGTAGCATAGTCCAGAGGGCCTGCAAACAGGAGAGACATTGCTGTGTTGCGGATTGCATAGTTTCCTGGAGTCCGTGTCTGCATGTTGCTGTGGACGTGGATGGTCATGGTTTTCAGGAAGATTCTTATAGAACCATCATATACTCGGCTGCTGTCTTCTTCTCAGATGGAAAGTCCATATCCAGGATATAGCATTGTGGTGTGATGAAAAAAGAACTCAAAGAGTGGTATATAAGTTATAAATAAAAGTAGGCTTTTGCATCTGTTATCTCTGCTAAGTTTCAGGCAAGCCTCTTATACCATATTCCATTATGTGATAATATAGAGAAGAGAAAAGGAAAAGACATTGAGACAGTTTGAAACGTTTACAAACAGTTTACGCGTTAAAAAAAAAAAAAAAAAACTTTAACATGTGGCAGACGTAAAATGGTGCAATTTGTTTTAATAAGAGACAATAATACCAGGGGATGAATTCTCGTAATTAAGGAATAAGGGAATAGCTCGGGAATGCTAAGGTGGTATACATGCATATTGGGCAGTTACTGAGGATTGTTGATTATGAACAAGAAGATGCATTAAGCGTCGGGTGAGGCAGCATTTGAAAATAATTATCCTAAGTAGAATTAAAATTAGGAAGAGAACTGGGATTCAGACATAGATATATACCAATCGGGAGTCGAAAGCTGTTACTCTCGAGACGAGAGACAATACAATAAAGCTGTAAGGAAAAAAGAAAAAAGTGTAAGTGAATGGAAGTAGGAGAGAATTGATTCTATAGTTATTATTATTATTATTATTATTAGTAGTAGTAGTAGTAGTAGTAGTAGTAGTAGTAGTAGTAGTAGTAGTAGCAGTAGCAGTATTTGGTCCTGTTGCCTATTTTTTTTCGACGGAAACAAGGATGGAAAATATTTTTTTTTATATTAGCTGTTATACAGTGCCAGATTGTTCTTTCTTAGCATAGGAGTAACGGTAGGAAAATTAATAATTAAAATTATTTTGCCCTCTAGCCGGGAGTAGGTCACTCTATATCGTTGTGTATTCAGGTCGGAGGCTCGTTGAGAAGTATATTCTTGGAAATTTACCGTAAGTTGGTAAAGTAGAAGGATGGATAAAGGAGTAGAAGAGCTTATTTTTCTTTTACAGTCTCTGTTTTGGAGTAGCTAATTCCCTTTATTAAATAAAGTACAAAATGTGAGAAATATGGAGAGTAGTGATTTCTCTAGCTATTATCAAATAAAATGTAGGAAATTTAGATAACCAATTTCTGTTAATTATTTTCTACTCCCTTTTTGCTTTTGTTCTCTCTCTCTCTTTGGTTGTATCTTTTTCTAATCTACTAATGCATTTAAATTTTATTACATTACAACATTGTGCGTTTCCACAGTCTGTTGAATGAATGTTCTGGAAACTTGAAGCTCAGAGTAATAATTTAGGTTGTTGTGTATTCCATTCTTTAGTAAAGTTCATTTTAAAAAGAAAAATAACAAACCTTAAAATAAATGTTTTTATATATAGTAATATATCCACGAACTGCATTATTAACCCGTCTACACTGCCACAAGTATGTACAGTAGATATTATTCATTTCTGGAAATTAATTTAGGCGTAATTTTCAAAATTTGAAACACTGTGAATACAAGCATATCGAAAAAATCCTGATTATTGTTACATCTTTTTATTTTCATCAGAATTGTGTGCAGATCACTTTTCCAGGTCCCACTCAATAAGCAATGATTGAATAGAATATTTGTTGACAAGTAGAATCATTATTTTTTGAAACGAAACCAGCACAAGCACTCTTTACAAAGCTCTCGAGGGCAAATGACTAATTTGGCATTATCTTGATTGTGCTGTCAACAACAGGGACAGGGATTTGACTCTGCGCTTCACTTTTCGCTTCGTTTTAGCGCCATCATTGCCCGCCACGTGTGCAAACCATCGCCGGCACCGATATTGCCGAGGTTTCTGCCGACATTGTCGGAGACGTGTGAAAAATACGCCGGCACTGACACCGGCATTGTCGGAGCTTCTGTTGACTTTGTCGGTATCGTGTACAAACACACTTATGCTTGGATAATGTACACTCATGTCCAAAATTATTGTCGCATGTCTATAAATATGTTGTTGTAAGAAATATGATTTGATAACGAATTCTCCCGATATTTCTTATAATGTTAGTATGTGTATAATCATCAAAGACATGTATGTGGCAAATTTCATGTCAAAAGAGAAGTAAATAAGAAAAATAAAACGAAAATAAAACTTTCTTGTCCATTTAGCAATATTTTGTTTTACTTATTCTACTTTTCGTATTTATAATTCTTTTCCTATGAAATTTACCACAAATATACATTTCCCGATTATACACATAGTATCAATATTAAAAGTGCCCTGCAACATCATTATCAAATTATAATCTTACAAGAAGACAGTTATTGATATGCGACAATCATTTTGGACATGAGTGTACCTATGTGTTCAAACGTGAACATAAAATTTGTTATGCAATGCATTGCATTGTGTAAGCGTAGGCGACCAAGAGAGTGAAGAAGTCAAGTACCGTGCAATATTGTCACGATGGGCTATTTTGGGTAGCACTTATAGTTTCCCCCCGTTTTGAGTTTATGTTACCCCCAGGGTTTAAGACACCCTGTTACGGTACTCATATTTTTCATAAATATTGATATTCTGATACTAACACCAGAAAGGCATGGAGTATTCCCACTATCTTTTGGACCAATTTTGCAACTTCTGGAGTTTGTCGTTTTTCCCCTGTACCCTTTTCTGACACCTTGCACTTGTTTAACAGCATTTCTTGCATTTCAAAAATTTTGGCATTAAACTTATGTATTAACACAATATTCTTGCTGTTTATAGCGGGTCATGTTGGGAATATCTTGTGGGCCATATTGGAAATACCCTGTTCAAAATATGGCCCACTTCCAACCATTTACTTTTTTTTTAATTATTTAAGCTTTATACGTCATTTCTCGGAATCAGACTACTTATTTTAATTTGCCCAAATAATCGCCCAACTTGATAATTTAGTCAATTCGCACGAAGAAATAGTTTCTCTTATGGCAAAATGAACGAAGGTTCATATTCGGGCCTCCTACCAGGCCCGTGCTGGCCCACCGGGACACCGGGACGTGTCCCGGTGCGCCCTCCGAAACACCATAGTATAAATAAAGGTACAAGATTTAGTAATAAATTCTTACAGTTTTATTGGTAAAGAACCCGTGAAAGGTGCAGTGCGCCCTTTACATTAGGCGCCCTTGCGAGTCCACACCAAAGATGAATGACTTTATTTACTCTTCTGTATACCGCAGTTCTGTACAATAAATACATACAGTTACTATTGGTAAAGAATCCGTGAAAGGTACAGTACGCCTTCTACATAAGGCGCACTACGAAACATCACATTATAGATAAGTGATTTAGTTATCCTGTGTGCCAGGTTTGTATAATAGTGATTGTTAATAAAGAAGCTGTGAAGAATACAAGGCGCCCTTTCCATGAGATGCCCTGCGAAATATCACATTAAAAAAATATTCTTTTGTATTTCAGTTTTGTATTATAAATTCATACAGTTGCTAATGGCAGAACAGGTAAAGAGTATAATCACTTACAAAAATATTATAAAGTTATGTAGTTATAAAACGAAAGAATGTAACACATCAAGAATAGTTCGGATAGTCAAACGTATGATGCATACATGAAATACTACTTTCACACTAGTCTCTAATTTACGATTTTTACGGCATCGAAGCTTTCACAGTCTTAATATGCATCCATATATCCGAGCATATTGATTGTTCCTGTGTGTTTTAAATCAGTGTTCGGATAATCAGTATCTATTGTAATTCTAATATATAGCTATATTAATTTCCGTAAAATGTGGTCTTCTTGTCAGCACGGCACGACTCGTTCTCAGGTTGTGGATCGAGGAGAAG
The DNA here is from genome assembly GCF_964235325.1 of Thermobia domestica. Lineage (NCBI taxonomy): Eukaryota > Metazoa > Arthropoda > Insecta > Zygentoma > Lepismatidae > Thermobia > Thermobia domestica. Next base: position 347,405,992 of record NC_137455.1, read on the forward strand.
TCCTCTGGGATATAGAGGTTAGCTGCGAATATACTGAATAAGCAGTCGCGGACATACAAGGGCTGATCCTCCAACTTGGGGATTTAGTGTGGGGCTAACAACTCATCCTAAAAAAAAGGGCTTGTTCAGATATATTCGCAGAATCCTTGGATCAGAACTGATAACTTGGCACGAACTCAGCAAAGTAAAATTGACATGAGAATTGGAACATGGAAGATAGGAAGTCTCTATAGGGCAAGCGCGTTAAAATTTGTAACGAATGAGTTTATAAATAAAAGATGGGCCTAGTGGGATATCAGGAAGTTAGATGAGGAGGAAATGGAGGAGTCAAGTCGGGTAATTTTACGTTCTTTTACGGGGAACGAATTAAAAGTTACCAATTAGGATCAGGACTTTTTGTTCACAAACGAATATCAGCAATTACATAGGTTGAATTTGTTAATGATAGATTTTCTTTTATTTCTCTTAAGAGTCGGTGGTGTAATATTATTGTTTTAAATGCATGTCCCAACAGAAAATAAGGATGACAATAAAGAAGTTTTTATTTATTTATTTATTTTTATTTTTACAAAGGAATAGAACGGGTATTTGATCATCTGCATACCACATGAAAATTCTGTTAGGCGGTTTCAATGCGAAGGTAGGACGAGAGGGTGTTTTCGAACCGATTATAAGGAATAAATCTCTGAATAAGGAAGGTTGTGACAACGGCGTTAGACTCATGAACTTTGCAAATCCAGAACCCTTATCGTTATGATTACAAAATTCCCACATCGCGACGTTCATAAATATACTTGGACCTCATCAGACGGAAAAACACATAATCAAATTGATCACGTTTTAGTAGATAGAAGAAAACAGTCTAGCACAACTGATGTTCGGTCGTCCAGAGGAGTTGATTATGATAATAAGAGAGAGACTATCTTTGAATAAAGGAAATATTCAATATCTGAAAACGGAATGGTTTAATTTAAAGAAATTAGAGGAGAGTCAGATGAGAGGGGAGCCAGATTGAAGTGTCGAATGGATACTCCGTTTTGTAAGGTTCGGAATGCACTAGTGTTCAGGATACTTGGTTGAAATTAGAGATAACATTAAGATTTCAGCAAAAGAAATATTGGGACACGCAGAAATACGTAGAAACAAAGCATGGTTCAACCAGGAATGCACTAAAGTAGCAGAGAAAAGAAAACAGAAGAAACAGCGTAGCCTACAAAATCCGAACGAAAAAACTACATAAAATTTCACTGTCATCTGGCGGAAAACTTCCAAAACTTTTAGAATAAAGAAACGCGATTTTTGAAAGCTAACATTAATTAACTTCAAGATAATAGTAAAAATGAAAACATTCGGGACATGTATAAATGCATTAACGGACTTAAGAAAGGCTATTAATTTCGTGCTTATATATTAAATAAAGCTAAAGGAACAGTTCTCACTGATCAGGATAGTATCTTAAATAGATGGAAAGATTTCTTTGACGATTTGTTTAACACATAGCCAAAAACTAATATTCGTGGAGAAAGTGAAATGCATACAGCATAACCGTATATTCCAGAACCTAACCAGACAGAAATAGAAATCGCTATTAAAAAATTAAAGAAACACACATCTCCGGGAGTAGACGAAATTCTGGTAGACGAAATTTTAGCTGGAGCGGAAAAATTGTACAGCAAGATACACAAACTCATTCTCCTTATCTGGAATAAGGAGGAATTACTACAAGAGTGAAAAGAATAAATCATTGTTCCAGTTTAGAAAAAAGCAACAAAACTGATTTAATAATTATTGAGGCATTTCTCTTCTGTCAACATTCAATAAATCCTCTTAAACATTCTATTAGAAAGATTGCCTCCATACGCAGATGAAATTATTGGAGATTATCAGAGCGGATGTAGGTAAAATCGATCAACTATCGACCAGATATTTACTGTTCAATTAATACTTGAAAAAGAAATGGGAATACAATATTCTGGCACATCAATTATTGACTTTAGACTAGGGTAGGAGGGAAACATTGTACAACATGCTTACAGAATTTACAATACCGAAAAAGGTAGATTAATTAAGATATGTTTAAATGAATCCCAAAGTAAGGTTCGAGTAGAGAAATTCTTGTTCACGAGCTTTCACGTTGAGAATGGCCTGAAAGAAGGAGATGCGTTGTCGCCATTATTATTTAACTTTGCTCTGGAGAACACTATAAGGAAAATCAAAGACAAGAATCAGGTCCTAGAGCTGAATTGTATTTACTAGGTTATGGCGTATGCTGATTATGTAAATTTAATAGGGGATGATAGAACAATAGAAAGGAATGCAGAAATCTTACTTAACGCTTGCAGAGATATGGGGTTAAAAGTAAATGCAGAGAAAACTAAATAAATGGAAGTTTGTCGGGATTGTAATACTGCATTTTATGGATGCGTTAAAATACCAAATAATATTTTCTTTCTACAAAGTGGATACTTTCAAGTATCTAGAATCATTATTAACATATCAAAACCATAATCACTAAAAAAATTGATGTCAACTGAAAGCAGGGATTTCGTGTTATTATCCAGTTAAAAATCTTTTGTTGTTGCGAATTCTGTTGAAGAATTTGTAGCTTAAAATATACAACGATAATCATCCCTGTTGTGCTGTATGGTTGCGAAACATGGTCACTGAATCTGAGGGAAAATCGTAGACTGAAAGTATTTGAAAACAAGATTCTTAAACCAATATTCGAACTCCAGGAGGAACGGGAATGGGGAATGGCGGAAATTTCATAACGAGGAACTGCACGATTTTATACCGTTTACAAAACCATTGTTAGGGTCATCAAGTCTAGGAGGCTCAAATGGGCATGTTATGTAGTCAGAATGGAAGAAATTAGAAACGTGTTCAAAGTTCTAACTGGAAATCCCAATAGAAAAACGAAAATTAGGAAGACCGAGGCGCAGATGGGAGGACAATATTAAAATGATTCTCGCAGAGATTGAAATATAAAGTAGAAACTGGGTCCAGTAGGCTAAGGACAGAAATCAATGGAGAGCTTTTGTAAACGCGGCACTGAACCTCCTGTGTCCATAGGCCATAGAGCTATATTAAATTGTCGATACATTTAGCTTGTTTTTTTTTTATTTGATAGAGATGTTATTAGAGGAACTAAAAAGTTTTTTCTCTACTAAAGAGGATTTCGATTCAAGGTTTCCACAAATTAGCTATTTACGTTAATGCTAAAACAAATTTGGTGGTGATTTTGATATAGAAAGGCATCCATACTTTCTTTCAAAGTATATATATATATATATATATATATATATATATATATATATATATATATATATAATTCCCGTTTGTATCGGCGCCCTTTTGGTAGACTTGTCCACCGCCCTCATTAGTATCCCAGCACGGCCCTGCCTCCTACTATGTATTGTTTATTTTTTTAATTAACTTCATTGCATTAGTTTCATAATTTTCCTGTTATTTTAAATTGAAAATTGTTTTTATGTTACCATGATGGTTGTTTGAACAATCCTCGTTCTTACGAATGAGTTGACCAAACCTCAAGCGAAGTAATATTGACAACATTAATATATCATAGGAAGATCTCGACTAGGTCGAATGAAGTAAATTTTGCTGGCTGTGAGATTCTTATATTTTAAGAAATTTATAGTAACTAAGTTTTTTCCCGCACACGAAGTTTTTTTGAAATAGAAGTATTCACGACTATTTTTTTTCCACAATAAAGACATAGTAAATATTATGATATTGCTACGATTTTTGACAGATATATTGGTGTCGTTGTGTCCCTTTTTAGTGTTCAATTATGAGTCGGTGTCTGTTACGGTAAATTAAGGATAATTAGCCCAAAATTCAACAAAAGTAGCATAAAATATAGCCAATATTGAATTAACATTGTTAAGAATAATGCAGTCTGTAGTTGGGTACCTTGTGTATAATACCAGCCCCGAAATCATTGTTGAAAGTGATTGTTCTCTTAATGGTGGGCATTATTCGAAACCCTATTTTGCGCAATCTCTCCTATAAGAGGTAGGAGAGATGGTGCACGATGGTGATTCTACTGAAGCAACCTAGAATGATGAAGAAAATATAAAAATATGATTTAGGAAAATGGCACAACTGACAGCGAACATTTGTGCGCTGCTGTACGATATACTATTTAATATCGGCACTATGAAAACATACATACTGTGCTAGCAAAATAGTATACAATATTTAAATAGACACTTACTTAGCGAATAAAAACCGCATAGAAACAAACATTTGCATCAAGCCGGTAGAAAGAGCATTAAGACAGGAGGACATGTGATGATTTTTGGGGAGATGACTTGAGTTCACCCCTCATGCATAGGGCTACATTCCAGCAAACAACTGAAAGTTTAAGGGGAGCTGAAGGTGGCACAGTGGAGGCTCAGGCCCTCCCTGGACACTCCGTAACTACGGGCCCGATGTAGCTACAGAAAACAACTTTGGTTATCGATATTTGCTTATTCCTTTCTCTGGTATGACATTCATGAACAATATGTTACTTATCCCACATGCGTAATCCCTCCTATTGTTGCGTTCAATGAATGTCTGAGTAATCTCTTCTACTTCATGATTGCCCCAACTATCCAATTTGGGTAGAGAATAACGAACCCGTATAGCTTGGGTTGAATTTTCCGGACTGACGGAAATGTATTATGTACAACACTAGTTTGGACAATGAAGTAATAATTACGCATCACTTTGAACATTTGATACCACAACTTTCCTATGTATTTTATACCGAATATTTTGAAAAAATGTACTTCGACGTACTTACTTCGCAGCATTTCACCAAAACGTGGAACATATTTCTCAGCGAATAGCTTCTATTGACTTGTAATTCCAGACGCATCGTTTATTTTCGGATCCCTGTGAATCCGACTTAGCTCAATACTATCCACATAATGCAACGTAGAGTAACATGTGATTGGTGTTCAGCACCACACCTACGAAGACACCATAATCAAGTTTATGGAGATCATTCTATCGCTACAACCAGTCCTGGAATAGATTCACCACCACCTGAATTTAACTTAAAACTATTTGCAAACTTGTCGATTCTCCGTTCATACCTATTTTCCACCTCTTTCCTTCCTCCCCTATCCGGCCCCTGTGCAAACTTCTCGCGCGATCTCTCCTGACTTTACTTTAGTTTCGATGGTAGCCACATTTATATGCATTCCATACTTACTTCTTATGCCAAATTTATATACATTCCATACTTACTTTTTACGCCAAATTTATAGAAGCCATGCTGTGAATAGACTGTGTCATCTTAGTGACATGACAAAAACTAGCAAGTGTAGGCTCATTCCTTTCCTTCGTCGCTGTTTTAGTGCTCGTAATTATTATATAAGAAGCTTTTGCTAATGCTCTATACATTCCACACTTACTTCTTAGGGCAAATTTATATATATTCCACACTTACTTCTTAGGCCAAATTTATATATATTCCACACGTGCTTCTTAGGCCAAATTTATATACATTCCATACTTATTTCTTAGGCCAAATTTATATACATTCCATACTTATTTCTTAGGCCAAATTCATATACATTCCATACTTATTTCTTATAAAGACGTAGCAAATTTCATGATACTGATATGACTTTTGGGAGATGTATCAACGCCATAGAGCTTCTTATTTGTGTTAAATTTGGAGTCTATTGCTGTTATACTTTCAATAATAACCAGAGAAATGTCTTGGTCAGTAAATTAGACCTCACCCAAAATTTCATTGAAATGAACTTAAAAATAACCTGTCGATTTTCCCACAGAACAGTCCTGAAAAATAGGATTCTTCTTTAGCAGTAAGGAACTTCAAATAATAATTATAATAAGGTAGACGTCTATAATCATTAATGTTTTATGTTATTTTCATTCAGTTGGGTACATTTACGTTTGGTTAGTAGTTAGTAATGGTGATTGTAAGTGTTCGAGGTAATTACATGCAAAAAACAAAAACTTTGAATTAGTGACCCCAATGTGACTACCTTCAGTTCAATGTGGAAACTATAGCCAATACCATCCCGTGCAGTCTCCATTCTACAAGTGGATGTAAGATGGCTCAAGCAAACTATGTGTTGTTTTTGTTAGTTACCTTCTGCTCACAAGATGGGAGAAACCTCGAAATTTTAATTTTGCAAAGAGTATTTTTAATCGCTATAAGGTTAATAACAATCTTTTCAGGGAACTCAAGGAAAATATTAATAATTTCAACACGTAAAAGATATATTTATTGCAATGTAAAATTTGTAAGTGATTCATATTAATTACTTCTATGCATACAACAAGTAAATGAAGAAAAAATTACATCATTATATTAATACTCGCCCGCACCGATGAACCAGTCGCCCGGGCTAGTGGTTATTTGCATCCCTGTGTTAGGCAGTGTTCGTAGTTTGAGGTAAATTTTGTAGATAAATTTAGCAAAAAGTGAAAAAAGGGAATTTTTTGATCAAACATGGAAATTCAGGGAAACTCTGGCGCTGATTAACTGTCCAGTATAAATGTTTAAATTTTTCTTTGTTCCTCAGAAATAAACCAATAAAATATCAATAATTTGTGTGTGTGTGTGTGTTCAAAGTAGCATAATTAGCACCCATTTTTGGCTGAGTGTATTTATGCATGTTTTTTTTTTAAGTGAAGGAAAAAAATAAAAAAAATAGAAGCAAAGAGCACATGAATAAAACATATGTGGTTGTAGCTTCCCTTAATATGCCTAAATTAATTTTATCACATAACTTCTGTCATGCGCGCCGACTATGTGAGTGCTCCGGGGCTCCAGTACCCACAAGATTTTTAGTTTGGACCCGGGTTTGAACCCGTTCCTCTTGCATTTAAGTCAGCTGTGTTACCAACTGAGCTAGGGCAGCCCCAACTTATTCTTATAGTACTGGTATATTTTATTTTATCACAACACAGCCTTTATGACAGTGTTCATAAAAGATTTTAACTAAAAAATAAATCAATCAAATGTCGAGATTTCCATGAAAACATATAGGCTAACACGTCCCGCCATTGATATGTACCCACATAAATTTTGGGAAGTGGGCGCAATTGACTTCTGCCATACGAATTGGATACTCATCAAACTAGGAAAGATTTGATAAGAAAAGAGAAAATTTTGAGTCAGTTGAGGGAAATTTTCTTAAGGAAATCTACGAACACTGCATTGGGCTCTTTATATGGAAACTTATAATTCCAGACGCGTGGTTTATTTTCGATATGTAACTGGTTGACAGAAGAGATTCGACTTTGTGATCTCTGCGAATCCGACTTAGCTCAATACTATCCACATAATGCAACGTAGAGTGTCATGTGATTGGTGTTCAGCACCACACCTTCGAAAACACCAAAATGAAGTTTACGGAGATCATTCTACCTCTACATCTAGTCCTGGAATAGATTCACTACTTGAACCCGTTCAGTACAATCCAGATAACTAATAGGAGAACATGGGCCCTTACCAGGAGCAGAAAAACTTCGACATCAAGAAAATTCCAGACAAACCACCTTTCAAGATAGCTAATCATACCGCAAAACCTCAAGCACTATACCTAAATCCAACAATTTTGATCCTCTTCCAGATTCCAAGACTACCCAGGCAGACGATGATGGGAAGATGGAACTCCTCACCATCTCTAGACCCAAGACATCTCTGGTACCGCAGGAGATGAACCTCACACGGAAACTATTTCGAAATTTATCAAATGTCTCACCATCTATGACTACCTCCCTAATAAGGGTTACAAATTAACACATGGAGCGTCACCAGTTTGTAAGGACAGTTTGTATTGTGCTGTCTATAAAAATCATATAATATGCAATTGTCATTCAGAAGCAGACTTCAACGAACTGATAAAGTTCTGCAAGTACTTCAACTTTCAATATGCCCTAGAAACGGCCAAGAAAGACCCAATTGTGAAAGTAGTAATCCGACAGCTTCCTATAGATACTAATCATGACGATATCAAGACAGAGTTAATTGACAGAGGTTACCCAGTTGCTTTTGTCCAACAGATGAAAGGCAGAGGAGGACTACCAATACCGTTATTTTTAGTCACCATTAAGAAGACTCCTGCATTTATGAATTACAATTTTTGGAATTCTACCATATCAAGATCGAACCGTATCGAGCAAAACAATATATACAGTGTTATTACAACGATATTTGTATTCTAACATCTTTAGTATATCTTTATTTGTATTTAGGGGGAAAATGTGCTTTTAAATTATACGCAAGCTGTTCAAGAAAGGAAGAAGAAGAATATGACAAGAAAAATAGAAGTAATTTCCTTTCTGTTGTTATGCGATTATATTTTGTTATAAAAGTGATTCGACGATATGCGTTAGTTGTCATAGCAACGGAATATAAATAATGCATAAGAAAAGATCCATCTTGTGAAACTTACATGTACGATTTTTAAAGGATGTATTCGTTTAACTTGTTACGTACTACAATAAAAGGTAATATCTTGATGCAGTGTGTAAAATAGATTTTGGTATATCAGTAGCCTTAGTTATATAAATATACGAACTGTGGTCGTCATATTATTGCTGCCTACGCTTGAGACATATGCTATCGCTTTGTCATGCTCTTCCAAGATGTATGAAATGCTCAAGTAGTAATGTCTCTTATGAGTGTACTCGTAATTCTGAAGACGCTTCCGTCAAATGTCCGAACTGTGGTGAAAAACTTCCAGCGAACTTCAAAGGATGCCCCGTCATTCACAAAATATTAATATGAGGCACCACGCAGAAAAAGCTCCTCAAGATAATGATTTTCCACCACTTCGCCCAGTCTCTCCTTCAGCCATTGCGAGTCAGCCATTACCAGAGCCACTTGCACCAGAAAGACAAGTTCACCATCTAGGCCTCCAAAATCACTTCAGATCTCTGAACACAAATCAGAAGATAGAAGATTCACTTTGCAAGAGTACCTGGAACTATTTCGAGATTTTCAAAAACCAAGATACTTCAAGCTGTCAAACGCAGACTGCCTCATATAAAATCGACAGATCCACTTACGTATCTTTCCACTTTTTGTGAAATCGTCGATAAAATTCTAACTGCTTAAATGCCTTAACGGAGATTTACGTGATTTGCAGAGGACTAAACGCTTATGAGGGCCACTCCACTTAGCTAACTAATTACCAATTACAGAATGTTTCTCTTCCACATAAATATCTTCCAGCAGCATGCTGCCATTCCATCGTTTGCAGACACTGCTCAACGCTTGACCCATCACTTCAATAGCCACCATCACATCCTTTGTCATAATCAAGCGACCAGCATTGCGGGCTTCGCACGCTACAACATCATATAAGTTAAATCATTTACCAAAAGAATCAGCGACATGTGCGTATTCTCGAAGAACACATATGCCGATATCTCAAATGACCGTTTACTACATAGGTGAGGCAGAGGCTTACTATAGTCAGGAACCCAAACTCGAAATCTGTTATGTGGGCAACCTGCACCTGCACCGTTTTTATCGATCATAGAACATGTAATACTTAATGTGTTTACTAAGATATCTGGATCATTAAGCTCTCTCTGCATTTATTCAGATAAAACCCATAGTTGAGAAACTGTGTTTCGAAAAGGTAAACGTCAACTTGAAACAGTTTTGGGCAATATGAATGAACCAAAAACTCGACAGGAATCATATGATTACATACAAACTACAATATTTCAGATGGTAAAACCTAGGAACAAGTACTGCTCTGATATTTTATTCGATAGAGATGCAAACGAAAACTAATATTCAATTGAGATTTCAATTTCGATTTTTTGATGACATCTACTCTTTTCCTTAGCACTTCCTGAATTGGGCTGCTGAAAATTCAGTGGAACACTAGTTCCTTCTGGAAAGGTTGTTAGAATCTGCTATGTAATGTCTGTTTTGAGAATTTGTTGTCCTATTTTCTTTCTTTCTTTTTCTCTTCGGTAAGGTTGTAAATACAAATGTTTAGGCTACAGACAAGAATACATACAAAGTTTGGCGATGATATAAACTCGGCAAAAAAACTTAAAATCTCTATTTTGTGTATTGTCTATTTTGTCTGTGGTTTAAGCCAATCACTCAAGTATGGCGTTCGAGCAACCTTTCATTATGTGTGAAAGATAAAGAGAAAGACAACGAGGGAAGTAGGGGAACATGAGGTTGAAAAATGGAATAAGTAAGTGTTAACAGTGTTTGGCAGCAGGGGCCAGGGTTAAAGGTGGGTCTGAAAAGGTAAGGGGGCGGTAGGTAGTGGCATGACGTCACGTCGTCCCTCCGCCTATCTTTGCCCATTATATTTTTTCAGGATCTGGGGAACGCCATATATATTTTTTGGAGATAAAGAGACGACGTCTCTCCGCATTCCCCCACACTTTTATCCCTGGCAGGGGCTTCATTTTGGGTTCCGGGGGGATTAATTTCCCCTCGGAGTTCGACATTTATTTACATTTTAATCCGTAAGATAATAATGTACCAATGAAAAGCCTGAAAATCTACTGGCATGTAGGGTGTTGACTCCTTCCCTCATGCAAAATCTGAAATGATGCTGTTGATTGACAGTCATGAATCCACGAGCAGTAGCTATGCCTGCAAAACCATCCACTATCCTTTGGTTGTTCTTGTTTACCTGGCACCGTTCCTTAAGGACAGGATTCCTAGCTGCCCTCTGTATGGTTTACTTAGAAAGAGAGTGGCACACAGTGATATCACAGAAAGTTCAATTGGAAATCACTGCTTTAGGTCGCGGAAATGTAAGCGACTGCGGTGGATGTGTGGAGTGAAGCGAAAGGACAGAATTGAGAATGAAGTGATCCAGGGAGCAGTAAAGGCGACACCAGTAGTAGAAAAACTGCAAGCAAATAGATTGAGATGGTTTGGGCATGTAAGAAGAAGACCTTTAGAATACATAGGTCACCTAGTGGATACTATAGAACTGAATGGAAAACGAGCGTGCGAGCGGCCAAAGAAGAAATCGGTTGATTGTGTGAAGAAGTATATAATGCAGTGCAATGTTACTGGATATAACACAAAATAGAAGCAGATGGAGGACAACGATCCGAAATGCCGACACTAACTAACTGAGAAAAAGACATAGAGAAAGAAGAGATTGAAGAGAATGAAAGCAACTGAAAGCTTCTTGGAAAATGAAATAATATGTACTAAACGACAGTACACGAGAATTAACACCGCTTGCATACTGCCTTGTCTTTCAGACATTCTTTTTCGGAAATGGGCCTATACCAAAACAATGTAGTAGTTGCAAACAAACATTTTAAACAGTAATCAGTACCACAAAATATTTAAACCCACGATACATCGATTTGTTACTAATATTGTATCTGGCCAGCTCTGCTATTTCCTAGCTACAATTCGACACTACTCAATAACCTAGACATCGATTTTTTTTATACACTATATAGAATCATTAAAGAAAAAATTGCATTATTTCGCGAAGGAACCAAGTTTACTAGAAGTTCTAAATTATGCAGTTTGTCTACTAAGTCGCATGACCATTACCATCAATAACAACATTCGAATCAAATTTACAGAGCATCACAGTCTTTGTTTAAAAGTACTATAAGTTACCTTTTCTGGCATTAACGGACCTGAACATGAGCCCCTGTAGTTTCCCAAAATGATACTAAACTCCAACCAACACAAGCAGCAGTGTTGTATACAGTACTATTAATACGAAGTGTAGCAAGTACCTCAACAGGAGTCCGGTTAACGAAAACCTTAACGTATCCATAAGGTAAAAATTCATGGGATGCCCGGTGACATCAGAAGATCTGGAGAAGTAGCATTTTAGTACGATCTATTCACACAGTGTGTCTAACCAGAATATAACGAACATCTTGAGTCCAATGGTAGGGCCATCGTTCACGTTGGAAATGATCATTCCTTCACTTGTAATAGAAAGTAATGTAAACGGCGTGACAAACATCTTGGCATTTGAAGGTGGCGCTCCAAGTTCCCTTTAAATGCTGCTAGCAAATGGGAGGCCAGCGGTATTGCCACGTTTATTTTGTACATATCCACGTCTATCCTCTGCCACCTGATCGCGCTGTATTTCGTCCGCTTAGCCATAGCCACTCCCCTTAGCACTCGGCAACATCGCGTCAGAGCTTGTGTTTTGTTCGTTTAGCTGAAATGCCAAGATGTTTGTCAAGGCTTTAGTAGCATATCACAGTGAGTGATTACTGTAATGTTTCTTCACTAAAGAAAAATGGGCCGAACATATTACATTACTACTTCTTAGCCCACACTACATTACTATACTTACTACTTCTTAGCGGTAATGCAATGGCGATTTTCAGAACCCTATCTACATTTGGCGGTTAACATGTCCTCATAAGTAGAAAATAATATCATCACAAAACTTCACTCATTTATAAAAGTGCTCACTAAAAAGAGGATAATTATGAATGCAAAAACAATGTTATTATTATCCTTCTAAACAGACACGTACGCAAGAATTTATTTCGATATGGGTACAAAGCTTTTGGGAAAGATCCAATTTCAACATGAGGATAAATTATATTAAAATTTGTGGAATTACCCCTAAAATTAGATACCTTACAGAAAAGTAATGATTTCAGAACGTTGGACCCCCAGAACCCACCCCTGCTTCTAAATGTTTGTGGCATGATTAAAGGTGTTAATTAGTATAATTAATTCTAAATTGTCATGAAATTATATTTAGTTCATTTCGGTAGCAGGCATGCACGCTCTCCTCATGGAAAATATAAATCTTTTGTTATACTTTCGTAGAATATCGAAAACTTTTAAAGATACCCGTACATTTTTTAGTACTCGCATATAAAAAAAATAAACAAGTTATGGTTTTTAGTTAAGATAGAAAGTATTAAAAATGTTGATGAACTATATAAGTAATGTGTGTCAGATTGCCCTCTATTGTCATCTTGTAATGTGCAAGAAGTAAAAAGAAAAAATTGTGTTGATGTGCTGGGTCAGTTACCGTAAATAGGTAGATCTATATCGATGTGGATAATGAAAGTAATTTAGCAATGCTGAATTCTGAAAGCAAGTGAAGTTTCCATTAAAAAACAACTATTGGGTTGCTGTATAATTCCGTAGCGTTTATTCATAGGTTCATTACAGTTTAATAATAATAATATATGCTTATTAAACACATCAGATACATATAAGAGAGAAATTAATCATCTACAATATATTCTCCTTCACTCTCAGTTGGTGGCCTTAAATATTGCCAGTGACGTTTATACATCAAGGAAGCAATTGACAGTACAGCACATCCCCAGTACCCAACTAGATGCATAACATTATCTTTGTGAATGCACGCTGGTCTTTTTACAGACATTTGCTTTTACGTTCGGGATCCTTTTCTTATGCTAGCATAAAGACAACAATTCTCGTCACCAGTAACAACATTGGATAGAAATGGTCGGTGTTTCTCACGAGCCATTGATGACGAGCAAGCTAAGTTGCACATATAGCCATCGCTGGTTTTTGTGCTCTTGCCGTATAGCATGTGGTACTGTTACACCCGATTTTTGAACCTCGCCTATCAAAAGCAAATATCACACGTCGGTGAAATGACCATAGTTCATCACATTTCCCAGTTCTCGTGTATACTTAGGAGTAGTGGCGTATTTATTATTTTTTCGGGGATGGCTTTGCTAACTTTATTCGTGGAAATGTGAAAATTCTGCAAGATATTTCATTTACTTTAATATATAAAATAAAATTTCGGGGGAGCTTAAGCCCTTAAATACGCCACTGCTTACGAGGATAATTGTGGTTAATGTGTTTAAATGGTCTCATCAAACCCCAAAAGCCATTTTTTTTTCGAGCTGTCTCCAGTGGCATTCTCCTCAAACAAGGTACAAATATTTCGCGTTGCCTCTGCTGCTTTCGCCCCTCTATTGAACTCAGAGAGAAAAATACGTCGAAAATGTTCCACTTTCTCTACTTCACACCACATTTTCTAATATCCATGGCTCCATTCATTGTTTGCCAAAAATGAAAAATTTAATATGTAAAATCAAGCACAATAAATGAACTTTTAAACAGAAATGGTAATCGATAACTAAAGAAATAGCAACCAGAGTATCAACGTGCAAAATAAGAACGCTACGAATTTATGCATGAACCTAATAGATATAATTGCTTAAATTTTGTCCTCCAAAGTGCGCTGAAAATAACATATCAAGGTAACCAAAAAAGTTCTGTCGTTCTTTCACCCACCACCTTCGAACATCGATATGTCACCTAAGATGTACCTAGAAGATCGAAAATAGTCCTCATGAGCATTGACGATCTTCTGTCAACGTTCCCGAAGGCCATGGATTCCATCGCGGTAGAACTTGGTGGGCCGTGAAGCGATGAAGGCATCAAGCGTATTCTGCACTTTTACTAGGGATTTGAACTGGCGTCATCTAGGGTGATTGTTCAAGGAATAGAACAGATAATAATCGGACGGTACAATGTCCGTGGAGTATGGCGGAGGCAACAGTGTTTCCCATCCAAGGCGTAGAATGATGTCCTGGGCTATCCTAGCGACGTGGGGCTTATCGTTGTCCTGTAACAGGAGGGCCCCTTTGCGATTCAGAAGTGCTGGCTCCAGAGTTTTGAGTTTTTCTTGAACACGGCTCAACTGCTAACAGTACACAGTTGCATTGATGCTCTGACCACCTGGTAGCAGTTCCCGATGCACTATACCGCGAGCAGTCCACGAAACACACAGGAGGACCATCTTCTGGTACAGTGCTGGTTTCGGCTGTTTTGGAACCGGTTCATGGGATGCTAACCAATTATCATAATCTAAGTGAATTCTTTCGGCGCCGTGGAGCTTCATACAGGACCGACTTCTCATCACATGTCAACACCCTGTCCAGAAATGGCTCCTTCTCCTTCCTCAGACGAGACAGCAAAGAAACACAGGTGTCTGCTCTGGTTGCCCTCTGGCCAGGAGTAAAATCATGTTTGACTTATCGACCCAACTTTTAGTGCTTCCCACGTTGATGGAGGTGCTAGATAGTATGTTGGATATATCCACATCAACAACTGACCTTCGCCTTATCTCCATTCGCATTCAACTCACGCTGTGGGGGGCCAATGGAACACAGGCCTCCACAAAAAGCGACAGAACTTTCTTGGTTACCTTTATACTTGTCAGCACAGGTAAGTGGAGGATTCAGAAGAGGGCGCGGAGGCATGTGTCTCCTCAATGGAAAATATAACTCTTGTGTTATTTCAATGAGACAATCCGACATGTGAATTGTTTCTATCAATATATTAGGGTCTACCAATAATCTGCTTCAAGCTTATTATTACTACAAACTATCTAATATGAACAAATATTTTGCACTACCTCCGACCTTTCCATACTGCGCGCAAGAACGAAGAGATATAGCCTTATCCTTTCAGGGTCGAATGTCTAATTTCTGCAAATACGTATATATATACTCATCATCGTAGTATCACAGTGAATGAATAAACATTTTCAGACTTCTCAGACATACCCTATATAGTACTCTTGAAATAGACAAGCAAGTGACTTCAAATTTAATTATACAGAGATTTTACACAAGTTGTGAATTATACAGAGGCATTATACAAGGAATAGAACGTTAGTTACAATACAGGAAGTTATGAAAAAAATGAAATGAAATCTTTAAGTTGTACGTCCCATAGTTATGCCGCTTAGGCTAAAGGAGACGGTGATGATGAAAGAAGAGTGAAATGAAGAAAGTGGTAGGAAACGGGAGAACCCCGAGAAAACCCACGAGCACGGTGTTTGTCTACCACAAAGTCCACACGGCGCGAGCTGGGATCGAACCAGGAACCCCAAGCACCGGAGGTGAACGCTCTACCACTTTTTTTTAAAACTTCCTGACTTATTTTCTACTGCAACCACTTTTCAGGACTACTAGACACGACAGGGACACGAACACAGAAACATCGAGGACAGTTAAAATTCGACCCTTGCTACTACAGAGGGGTTCGAACCCGCAATGGGCTTCACCTCGCGATCATCAGCCTAACGCCTCAGACCGCTCGGTTACACCCACCGGCTTCCACTGAGCCACAAGTAGAACAAAGTGAATAGCGTACAGATTAGGAATATCAGGAACCATCATATAAGGGAATATAAATAGTTTTTTTCTTCGTAACAAATACCTGATAATGTCTTCTAATGTTGTATTTTATCATCTTTATTATTTCCATGTACAGATTAACAATAGCAATGCACAAAGGTGTTGTGTTTAACTTGTGTTAAGTTACTATCGCTTATTCATTTTGGTAGGTTCGTCCAGATGGACAATGTGTTTCGTGATCCATCAGAACTGGCAGTAACGAACGGAGTTAAACGTGTAGTGCAGAGAATTAGGGATCCAAAGGCACTGACGGCAGTGCTATTCAGTGAATGTGATATTAAAATACGTTGACAAACGCATACAAGTTTGTTAAGAGATTCTATGTTACGCGTGATTTCTTCTGTTGACTTGCATAGTAATGACATTTACCTTAATTATGTTGTTTCTATCCCAGGGCCGAAACTTGTGAGGGTGCAAGGGGGCAACTGCTCCCCAGGGAAGCTTCCCGCCGTTCGAAAGGGGCTCATTTTAAGACAAAGTTTTCTTACTCCTTATCGTACGATACGAATATGAAATCATAAACGAAACATCAACAGGTTCACTACATTACATAAACAAAACAGCACACAAAAGGTAAATAAAACAAAAATGAACCATGGGCCCATTTCGATACATATTAGGGGTTCTAGAAATAATATTTCTTCGTAGGGCTTTGAAATTTGTCGATATTGTTCCCTTAATTAATTTGTCATGTATGGAACGGTCCCAGGGACGTAACTAACGGCCCCGCAGACCTTGCCGTGCAGAAGGGCCCACAGGCTCCGGGGAGCCCATAAAGAGTAAGAGAAAAGTGGAAAGAGGGGGCCCAAGAATTAGAAAAACTTTTTCTAGGGGGCCCAAATACGCGTATTAATGCTTTCCCCCCCCCAAAAAAAATCTAAGTTGCGGCGCTGTTCTACCCTATTATTTAATAAATGGAGTCGCGCCAACACAAATAAATTTCTTAAGTATTATTTTTTTTCGATGTAAATTACTTGAGTTTCTCCATAAAATTTCTAAATATAACAAGGTTGTTCCGTAGTCATTTGGATTTGCACTTACGAATATTGCATACAGCAAGAGACGCTTTATTAATTTATGTGTATTCGAACTAATTTCTCTCGCCATCGCTCCGATATAGCTGCCTCTTATCAAAACTTAAACAATAGAATCATCTTGTGTTTAAATTTGGAACAGAACGAAATATTTTTTAAAAATCCCAATATTTTTTATACTTGTTGCAACTGAGAAGCTTCCATGTTCCACGGTCTTCCCCTTACCTTGTTATCTTCACGTACGATTTCTCTGTTTTGATATCGTCCATTATATATATCACAGGTATGCGCAGATCCTTGGATTATGGGGGGGGGGGGCAAATCAATAACGGTACTCCTGAAGATATGCAACCACCTTGTAAACATTACTTTCTTTATAATTTAATTTTTATTTTCATTTGCCCGTAGGATGTTGAAGTATCTGGGAAGGTGGCGGACCCAGGACCCTACAGATAGTGTATTAGGTGTGTGTATGTGTGCGCGCTGGGAGAAAACAAACAGAAGAAAGATTGAAATATAATTAAATCGGGAAATTTTGGTCGAGTATTGCAAAATATAGCGATGGTTACAGACGTCTTTCAGGGTCCGTTTTTGTGAAATATAATCCTTAGTAGCTGAGAAAATTATTTTAAAACTAAAAAAAACGCAATGCCAAAACATTAGGTGGGGCGAAGGCCCCCACTTGCCCCTACCTGCGCACGCCTATGATATATATATATATATATATATATATATATATATATTCTGTCATCTGTCATTAACAAAACTTGTGTGCATGTTTTGAATAGCGTATAATTGTAAATTATACAAAGTACAGAAATAAAGTCGTAAAACTTTGGCATAAAATACACGGATTTATTAGAAGAAAATTTGTTCTTGTTGAAGCTCATCTTTCTGGGCTTTTTTGCCCTGTAGAAAAGAAAGAAAGAACTCAATGCATGTGTAGAGATACGTCTTGAGATAGAAATCAAATTAAAAACAGGGCAATCTGGTGAAATGGACAGCGAGAGTTCATTAAATGACCACTATCCGAAATGTCTGTGACGACGTAAAAGGATCTTTTAGGAGCATGGGAGAGGGTTAAAAAGGCTCGCTAGCCAGCCAGCCAGCTAGCGAAGTACAAAGGAGTGCCAGAAGATTCTTTAGTGGTAAGGGAAAGAGATTCAGCAAATAGGGAGGGTACAGACTCAACATTCTGTGAATCAGTTAGCCGTCTCTTCTCGTTTTTCGTTCCTTCTTTTTTTATTTCTTTTCTTTCTTTTTTCTTAGCTGATAGAAAGAAATCCCAAGGACTTATTGCATCTTGGCTTTAGCAGAATAGAAAGGGCCCTCCCGCAAGATTAAATTCCTTTTGTCCGTACTTCGTTTTACGTCAGATCGGGTTTGACCAAGGCTTAGAAGACGAAACAAAACTCTGGGAGGAGTCGAAGAAAGAAAATAACGCAGACACACAAACACACAAGAACGGGAAAAAGAGGAAACAGATAATAAGTGGAAAGCTAGAAACAGAGAAAGAGTGTAATAAATGGTAAGCAAAGAAAATAACAACAACTTCCTGCAGCTTCGAACTAAGTAAAAGTGTCAGTAGCTAAAGACAATCCTTCTCACACGTAGAAAGAGAGAAGAAAGAAGAATCGAGATTGAACATCAACAGAAAGAGAAAAAGCCAACGGACAAAAGAAAAAGTGAAACAGGGATCCACCCATCTAGCCCAGTCCCTATACCTCGAAGGGAACTCTGTCTTCCTATTTCTTCTCATTTTTTTTTATCCTGTCTTCCTCCATTACGGGAAGTTTCCATCTCTTCCTCATCTACGAAAACCCTCCAGGGTCACCTCCAATTAGCTCACTACAAAGGAAAAGACGAGAAAGAAAAAAGGAAGAAAAAGTCGAGTCAAGTTACCAATCAAAAGAGGTCACTTGTTACGTTACTTCCCAAGATTAGACAACGAAAAAGGGCACAGATGGGGAGGAGAAGAGAAAAAAGGAGATAGATACAAAGCAAGAAAAAAAATTAAAAGAAGCTAAAACAAAAAATCAATATATTCGATAAATCAATTACAACAGGTTACCAAAGGATCCATCAAAGAAAAAAATAATTTCCTAAGTTTAATACGTTTCTTCTACTTTCGTAGCAACTAAAAATCATGTGAATATGCTCATATTACTAAGCTATTCCGTTTACAGTTATTGAGTAAGAAACTAAAATCTGAGATGTGTACATTCTGAAATACGCAATGTCATTTCCAAAGTTCAAACGTGTTTATTTAATAGGGATATTCAAAGGTGTTAATTTAATAGGGACTTTTATTTGAATTTTCAGAACCAAATAGAAAGTAGTTCGCGCGTCAGCAGGTCAACAGCAAATCCCTGTGCTTTAGTTAGACATTGCTTTGTTTATCGCGGTTTAAAAGTAAAGCTGAACGCATAAAAGTATGTTTTACTCAAAAGCAATGATTTTCTGAGAATATCCTCTTTTTAACTTATCTAACATCATCAATTTTTTTGAGGGGAGGACATGGGATTGAACCGAGTCATGTAAATTAGCTCTCTTGCGGGCTAGATAGTGTGGTGAGTAACGTTAATATATGGGTCCCATCCATCATAATCTAGGTGTTTCATAAAGACGCAAAACAAAAATTGGAAATTCCTAATTTTTGAACAGATTTAGCATTCAAATGACATTACTGAACTCACCAATTCGTCATAGCAATTTTTCTCTGTTCTTCAAAATCTCAAATATCAATTTAAAACACAACACTGTCTTAGTGATAAAATACAATGTAAAAGGAAGCAAAAGTAATAAACACTGTAAAGAGAATCACGCACTACAAGTTTCAGTTCAGTACGCACGAGACAAGATTTATGGCTGTCTCGTCTCGAAAATGTGCTGTAAAAGTGATGTCTCGACTCGAAAAATGTATATTTTTCAATTGGAAGAGCCGTGTCTCGACTCGAATTTTGTCAGGAAAATCCTGTCTCGACTCGTCTCGTGCGCATCCCTTGTCCGATAGATGTCAACCGGTAGTTTGGTGCCATCTAAAGGTGATATCCTTAACTTCCACTGCATTTGTTTCAATTGTAGAAAATTGTTAATGAATAGCTACCGTTACAGCACCGTTACCCGTTAAGATATTAACGGATTTGATCCATTAATGAACTCAGACGAGATAATACCTCCAGCAAACTATTGCAAAAAAATAAAACTCAAAAATTCGCTTTCGTTTGAGAATTATCGTGCGGAGTAACGGACGCTCTAACAGTACAATCATACAGTCATAAGGTTCATTAGTGTGATGATTCTGACAAGGAAAACTATTTATAATTATGTATCGTAATTTATATTGAACAACATTTTCAAGTGAAATTCCTTCCCATCCGAAGATGGCGGACCACAAAAGGTAACACCTTCCCTGGGGTCATCAGTATTCATTTATTGATATATATTCATTCTATATTCTGAAGTGATGAATTCATTGCAATATTGCATTTTCAATCTATATTATTCACAGCATTATCTCAAGTTAACGATTAGTAAGATAAATATGATACAATCAAAAGAATCTTTAAGTTTCTAAAGATAACCTGGAATAATTCTAATGTTATTTTGAAAGTACTACTTAATAAGAAAGTGTTAATCAATTAAAATCATGCAAGTTGATTTTAATGCGTATTGTTATCACGGATTTCTTTGTGTGATATCTATTGGGAATTCGATACTAAAATTAAACGACTATAAAATAAAAGTATGTAAATCTATCTATGAAATGGAAGCAGATATAATTTTGTTGTCTTTCTACTGATCTTAAAGTGTAACTACTTCTTTAAGTAGAGACAGAAAAAGCTAGATTCTAATGGTTGACATGCACCAAGAAAAACATTTTTAACTTTTCATGCTAAAATAAAATAAAATAAAACAGAAAATGTCTGAGGACACGTGCTTCGCATAAGTAGAGATTTCCCTGTCATCGTCTCTGATGTTTTCACAAGATACATTACTTTCATTGTTTTTTTCTTCTATTTTTTTAAAAAAGCTTTAAAAAAGAAGTTGTTACACATTTCAGCTCATCTTATACCTTCTATATATATATATATATATATATATATATATATATATATATATATATATATATATATATATATATATATATATTCTTCCCCCTCCTTCTGTCTGCTACTCGTGTCTCACAAAACACTTCTATAGTGCTGCCATCACTTCCTCTGGTGGTTATTTTCGGAAACAGAATTTGACTTGCAAATATATTCACTATATATAAGAAAAAAGTTGAATAAATGACAACAACGAAAAATACAGTACGGTGCGATTAAAAGCAGTGAAAAAGGGAAGAAAAATAAACGCGAGAAGGACTAGAAGAAGGAAATATATGAACGAGTACACACAAAAAACCTTAATACGTTTTTCTGATTTTTGAAGAAAGAAATAAGAAGGGTTATAATACATCAGCGAAAAGCAAAGAAAAGCATCGAGTACCCCAAAACGTAGCTAAAATACGTATAATGTACGTCGTGCTGAAATGTTTCTTCTCATTATTTGTTTATATATATATATATATATATATATATATATATATATATATATATATATATATATATATATATATATATATATATATATTGTCGTTTTATCCACTGTAAAGCAGGATTGAAGCCCATTTTATCCAGTGTATATCTGAGCGTCAAGAGGGGGGGCTATAGCCCCTATAGCCCTCCCCTTGGATCCGCCACTATATATATATAAGGGAGATTGGGGGAAGTTGATTTATTGAATTTCAATTAAATATAACTTTCCTAATTATTCGTATATAAAATTGAAGTAATCCTTGTTGAGAAGCTGGTAGTTTTAACCAGACGCACATCCAGAGTTTTCTTTTTTTTTTAATTGGAAGTGGTCCAAAGTGTTGCGGGGTTCAATACTATAAGACACCACCTCTATTTAGTATTGAACCGTGTTATTTTACATCTAAAAAGATGAAAGCATGGTGGTTCAGTTGTAGAGCGCTTAACTTTAGTGTGTGGGGTCCCTGGTTCAATTTCCGGCCACGTAAGTTTGTGGGGATAATATTATGTTCGTGGATTTTCTCAGGGTATCCCAGTTTCATCCTATATTATCATTCCATCAATTTTTTCATCACCATTTACTTGCCTTAATCCCTTAGCTTAAAGTGCATAATCGCGGCAGGTTCAACGTTGGCAAATTCTCGGCAAATCGGCCAATTACGAAGGAACACCGATGGAAGTTAGTTAGCCTATCATTTCCCTCTGTTGGCACTAGTATCTATGCTGCAGAAACCTTATATTTTGAGCTAATGTTCAGTAAGATGAGGGTTCTCTGAAAGTAATGTTCCCATTTTATTTTTTTTTTTTAGACAAACCACAGTAGATACTAAGAATAACAACATATCATTGGATACAGAACAATTTCAGCTGTATGATTTTTTTTTATCAAAACATCTTTCTCAGAACATTTTCATCAGGAAAGAACTAAAAGTCTGTATGGGACATTGGTAAACATCACTACCAACCGACTCAGCCTACTGTTTCCCCTGAGAATCACCTTTGCAATATTCCAATTTACTTAACATGTTTTTCAATGTATTGGAGCCAACATTCAGCTGTACACAGTTCTCTGGTCGTTATTAGCAGTTTCGCACCGACAAGCTCATCAAATCGTATCTCATTTCATGATTTGACATCTGTACCTGTACATGACCGTCCAGAATGTGGTCTTTTTCAATTCAATTTCACATTCCTAATACATGCTACAGATTGTCTTGTGGTGTTAATATTCACAATTTCATTTCCATAAAACTTCAACAAGTGTCAATTAATTTAAATTTGAGAATTCTTTTTTTTTTTTTTTTCATGTAAAGGCACTCAACCACACAATACTGCTTTAAACGGACATCCAAGACAAATCCTGCATCTGAGAGTTTCCTCTCTGCTTCCATCTGTCATACAACAACAAACTATCATGTATATTTTCAGGAGTAATCAACCTCCGTTACTGTACCAGCAACTTGTCATCTGTTACCTGCAATGACAAAAAAATAGTAGCATTACTTAAGGAACAACCCTCGCATGATAATCTATACATTCTTATCCGTTTCTGTTTAGAATTGTTTAATTCGTATATTCACTGTGTAATCAATAAGCCTTGAAAACAAGAAATATTTAAACTAATCATTAAAAAATAGATATGAAATATACCTAGGAGGAGTATTCGAAAATTAAGTTTCCCCTCCTTTCGCCCCATTAAATCATAAAAGAGTGGAGCAAATAAGACTTCAGTTTAACGCTAGAACTATTCACACGTCATTTGGTGGCGTACAACCAAGATCCTGCAGATGGTGCTGTCGTGGCGTTAGGAGAAAGTTTGGATGAGCGGTCCACGTATCAGGCAAGTATGGACGTTGAAACAATCAGTGCTCAGTGGTATTGTCAGATACTGATAACACTGAAGCGTGTTATTTCAAAGGAAGTGGTCTGAACTTCCGATACCTGATTAGTGTTTCCGACAAGACAAGAAATGCATTTCCGGTCTCGTCTAGTAAATTTTTGTACGAGTCTCGTCTCGTCTCGATTCTCGATAAATTCTTTCTCGTCTCGTCTGATTTTGTAAATTTATGTAGAAAAATGTTGTTCAGACCCTAGTAGCACAGACAACTTGCAAATCGCTTGCTGTAAGCTTGAATTGCAAGTCGGCCAAGCTTGCATCCAGCTTGATTGGAAAACGTGCAAGCATGCCGCAAGCTGGATTCCAAAATCAATGTTACATGGGGAACCTCATTCAAGCATGACGTATGCGTTTTACAAATGAGGTCAAGTTAATAGCCAATGAACGGCCAGTGAAGTACAAAAAAACACATATTATATGAAAACATGCATTTCAAGTGCAAGCGTAGAAAGTCAAAAGCCAAGCATGCGCCAACTGGCCGAAAGCTTTCTTGCTACTAGGGGATTTTCTCTTAATTTCATCTAGAATCCTTCAGTCACAAAATATACACGAAAGGTATGATATAACAAAATTACTAAACCATATTTATTATTAGAGTATATTGTGTAACCACTTATGTATCTTTAAACGTTGATAAATGCCCTTCATTGTGTTCGTACAACCACTTTGCAAATTTATAGCATTTATATCTGAATCATGAACACTAAAAGTGTGTTTGAAATCTAAAACTTGTCTGAAGTAGTGCTGCTCACGAAACTCGAGAAATGTTTCGTCTCCTGGTGTCGTAAGTGAAAGAAGGACTGTCGTTTTTCACGTCTCGTCTCGGATTTATATCTCGTCTTAACTGTTGTGCCGAAAAACAGATACGAAAAAATGTATCTTCTCGTGAGTAACACTACATTTAGCTTTTTCCTTTTGGACGACAATGCGAGACCACTCTCGGCGGCAGTAACACGAAACCATCTTTCCGCTTTCGATTGAGAGCACCTTGCCCATCTGCCGTACAGTCCCGACCCCGATCCCAGTGACTTATATGGAACCAATAACGAACTGAAGACAGTCGTAAAAGAGTTCATCTGTATGCAGGATGCAATTTTTTTTAAAGAACATTTTTAAACCTTGTTAAGCGGTATTCAAGTGCATGAACTTGCTTGATGCTTATGGGTAAAACTAAAGTAAGCTTTGTTCTGTAGTTTCGCAGCAGTTGTAGATCTAGCGCGGGGCAGGGGAGTCTAGGCCCCCCTCAACATTTGAGTAACAAAAATAATTGAAGTTACTGTTTATATATCTTGAAAGTTTGTAGTAAACGTGGTCTTTTA
This sequence comes from Thermobia domestica, assembly GCF_964235325.1. Taxonomy (NCBI): domain Eukaryota; kingdom Metazoa; phylum Arthropoda; class Insecta; order Zygentoma; family Lepismatidae; genus Thermobia; species Thermobia domestica. The sequence continues at coordinate 347,431,001 of NC_137455.1, forward strand.
GTCTTTATTGGATTTATCTTAAATATTAAATACAGTTTTAGTTGCAGTCTTTTATGCAATGTCTAAAATAATAATTGAGGTCCACAATGTCAATCTCTAACCTGGCCATAAAATCAATCAGGAGTAGGGATGCGAACGAGACGAGTCGAGACAGGATTTTCTTGACAAAATTCGAGTCGAGATACGGCTCTTCCAATAGAGAAATATACATTTCTAGAGTCGAGACATCACTTTTACAGCACATTTTCGAGACGAGACAGCCACAAATCTTGTCTCATGCGCATCCCTAATCGGGAGAGAGTTAAGTTCGAAACTTTTGTAGGACCCCTGAAAATTGTAAACTCATGATATACCTAACATAGTCTAGGTGCTGACTGGTCCCCCTATTTTCTACCTGCTACATCCGCCACTGTTTCGCAGTATATTATTTGTCTTATATTAACCGTCACCCATAACTGTGAAGGAAAGTTAATTTTCAACTGTCCCTCGTATAAGTCTGAAATCTAGTGCATCAATGAATATGTGAACACTGTAGAGAGCACAGAGAATAAAATATAGTCATAGCAGACATTTTTGTTGGTGGGTAATGAAAAATATGTCTTCATTCTCCTTTAAGTTCCTTCAGTGCAGGAAGAGTCTTCCCAATTTTGCTTTATGTAACTGTTAACCGGAATGATGGTTCACTTGAGACGAGGGGGACTTTGTAATTGGCCAACGAAGAGCTAACCTTTTCTTATTTTCGTTGCGGCTCTCCTTTATTTTTCGTTCTCCTTTTTTCTTCTTCTTTCTATTTGGTGGTGTCTAGTGAAAAATGTGGCGCTCTCGACGCCAAGAGCCCCCAACGTGCTCGGCACTGGTCGCCCGATAAGGGCTCACACGCGTAAGTTATGGCTAGCAATGCTCCAAGCGAGCTACTTTGTGGTCTGGTAACATGCTTTTATTTAAGAGTTACTTTTTTCTTCTTCTTTTTTTTTCTTAAGTCTTTAACGCTAACGTTAACAAATAAAATGAAACAAACAAAATAGGAACAAACAAGGAACTTTACCAAAATGTTTAGAATAGAATTTTAAAATAAAAAAATACTAAATATATTTAAAAAATAAATAGTTTAATATATGTATAAATCAAAATCTATGTAAACCAAATAATGTATATAATAATAATAATAATAATAATAATAATAATAATAATAATAATAATAATAATAATAATAATAATAATAATGGTCAAGGTGGCTCAGTAGCAAAGTGCTCTCCTCTGACACCAGAGTTCATTGGTTTGATCCTAGGCGAAGTAAGTTAGCTATGAGTTTGTTACACTGTTACAACGGTAAATGTAAGTTATTTTTCATTATCTATTTTACTAACTGCTGTCATTTAAATCTCGTTACATTAATTCATTAAATTGAGACCGTCTCAAGGCCTAGGTATACAATGAGATAAACAATACAAGTAACTTCCATTTAGAAAAAGAGAAAATATTAAGCTTGCACGAATTTTAGGGATGCGCAGGAGACAAGATTTGAAGCTGTCTCGTCTCGAAAATGTGCTGTAAAAGCGATGTCTCGACTCGAAAAATGTATATTTCTCTATTGGAAGAGCTGTATCTCGACTCGAATTTTGTCAGGAAAATGCTGTCTCGACTCGTCTCGTGCGCATCCCTAACGAAATTGGTATCGAACCAATGTCCTCTTAAGAGTGACTTGTTTTTTCTACACTCCAACAGACTTATTATGAAGAATCACAAAGTGCAACACAGTAGTCTCTTTCAGCAATTTCCAATGTTCAAGATAATGTCTCAAACCAGAGACAGAGTAGGGCCGCGGTGGCTCAGTAGTAGAGCGTTCACCTCTGGTGCTTGGGGTACCGGGTTCGATCCCAGCCTCCGCCAAGTGAACTTTGTGGTGGACAAACACCGTGTGTGTGGGTTTTCTCGGGGTTCTCCCGTTTCCTCCCACTTTCTTCATTCCACCATTTCATCCATTTCTCATTTTCATCGTCTCCTTTAGCCTAACCGGCATAACCGTGGGACGTAAAACTCAAAGATTCCATTCCATTCCATTCCATTCCAGAGACAGAGTATAGAGTTTAATAATCTTAATGACTGATTCAGACTCCATTTATGCTGTATGGTACTTGATTGAAATTCGTACACTCGTCTTCCTAATTCAGAGTCGAGGTTCCGAAGTGAAGACACCCTTACCTGACACAGTAGGCCAATCTTCGTTGTACGTGTTTTAGTAGACGAGGAAACACATTTTGGGCTTTTTTGTAGTTGGTCAGCAAACCGCTAGAATTACAGCTCCTTGGTAAAGAATAGTTTTGCACGTAGGCAAAGATTTTTTTTTTAATTTAGCGCCCCTTTCAGGAGAGAGATTATATAAGACGTGAACCCACAGCTTAACGTGGAACCCGAACCATATAAGCTCCTGCCGGGAGTCGAAACCAGGTATTCAAAAGATTTATTTTGTTTCCATTTTTCAGTAAAATCACAACAATTACTTTAACAATATTATAACCCGCCTTTGACTTCGATTTGACTTTTAGTTAACGTCACTTTCAGCAGCGAGACAATATGAGACGTGGACCTGCAGTTTAACGTGGGATCCGAACCACATGAGTTCCCGCCGGAATCGAATCCAGGTCTCCCGTACCAAAGGTACGTACGCTAACTGCTTACCCACAAGGCAGCTCTACACAACAAATCTCGAAATGGATTGTGCGTATTGATTTTTAGTGCTCTTATGTTCTGGCCAATCGTAAGGTAATGGAGAAAAGCAGAAAATTACTCATACCTCTTCTTCCGACAATTTCTTCAGACAGAACTCCTTCGTAGCTAAGTAGTTAGTGTACGCGCCGTTGGCGTGGGAGACTAGGGTTTGATTCCCAGATGCGGTTCGGATTCCACGATAAGCTGCAGCTCCACGTCTCATATTGTCACCTCACTAAGTGGTTAGAGCGTTGGACTCGCGTGGTCCCAAATCGATTCTCGGCCGGTGTACACCCAACGTCGTGAGGCAAACTGGGGAGTCATGTGAATAAAAGACGTAACGGACACTAGGTATAGAAAGATCCTGACACGCCTGTTAGTGACAGGGCAGCGCACCACGCTGACTAGGGATGAACGGAACCGGTTCCTGGTGGAACCGGTTTTCGGCTCTGAACGGATCAGTTCTTGAAGACCCGGTTCCGGAACCGGGTTTTCGGATCCAGGTCTGGAACCGGATATCCAAGAACCGCGGAACCAGTTCCGCCAGAACCGGAACTTTGTAGTCATCCGTACGCTAAACCCGAACTGCTGGCAGGCTGTGAACAGTGTGCTAGATAAAATAGTGAAAGCGACAGGCAGATGCCCAGGTGGCGGCCACTTGTCTCATTTGGCCAAACAAATTGGGTAACTGGCAAACTCATTGGCTAAACAGGCAAATTGGCAAATTCATTTGGCTAAACACCCACTGGTGGACCAAAAGAATTTTCTGGAGGGCACAAGCGCGTCTGGGCGGGAGGGCACAAACGCGTGGTCCTCTTTACAGTGTTTTGAAGGTGAACTTTGTGCCTCCTTTACGGGTCTTTGGGGAGGGGGTTGAATGCAGGTCTGGAACCGGTTCCGGAACAGGGTTTTCGGATCCATGTAAGAAACCGGTTCTAAGATCCGGTTCTGGAATTCGTCGGAACCGAAACTTTGTGGCCATCCCTAACGCTGACCACGTATTCGTCCTTAGGCTAGACGTAGTTCAGCAGATCGCTAACAGATGGCATTGGAGTGGTTCAGGTCCACAAAGGGCTGTTGCGCCAAGTGATTTGATAATGAGTAACAAACTTTTAAGCGCCATAAATGCTAGTTTTTTGTCTATTTTCTCAAAAACTATGCATCAGAATTTACTATTAAGCATGCCATTTTGTTAGGCTCGATGTAAGCTATAAACTGATATGAGTTTTATCTTTGGTATACTTTACAAGGTTATGCTTTAGTATCAGTCTTACCTTAATATAGGTGGGGTGGTTTTTATTAAGCATGAATTTTTATGTTTGCTACGATATAATTTGTGTTTCTTTTCTTAAAAACTACGCTTTTTTCTCAAAAACTACGCTTAGGCTTTTATACTGACATGTTTTCATTTCATTCAACTTAGTAAGTTCTATCGAGTGGTATAGGGGCGGTTCCAGGGGGCTGTCGGGACGATCGCCCTTTCGCCCCCAGAAAAGGAAACTTTCTTATTTTATTTATAAATAAAACCCATCCCAGCTCTTAAAAGTAGCTCTAAGTAGCAGTATTGAAACCACCGCCCGCCCCCCACAGAAGTCCGTCCTGGATCCGGCTCTGGAGTGGTATATGTCTAATGTTTGAATATCTTTCCCGTTTAACACCAACTTGACATTAACCTTCTAAGCTCTAAAAGGGGCTTTTCAAATGGAAACCTTGAAAGGTTAAATACGTCCAAAATATAACCAAAAAGAGGACTTGTTTCCCTTGTGCTACGATCGCACCCTGTACTGAGAAGCTCGTTTCTCTATAGACGCACTAATATGCTGGCAAATTGATATCTGATTAGCTGTATGTGTAAGCGTACTACAGGTTTTATCTTTTTTTCTCTCGAATTGACTAAAATGTGCCATACAGCGTTAGTCGGTGAAATGCTTCGATTTGTTGTGAAAAAATAACTTTCGAAACTTTAAAAAAATACAATTTGTCTTGATTGAATTTCTATAAGGTACTTTATAGCAAAACCAATACGAAAATTGTTGTCCATTTTACTGACTCTGAAAGACTAATTACGATATAACTGGTTGGTTACACTGATGTTTACATCTTAGTTTGAACGGTCAGGTAATATTATACAGTAAAACCTGTCTTTAGCGGAATCAAATGGGACTCGCAACAATTTCCGTTAAAGATAGGTTTAAGGTTAACGAAGGTAGACTTATGCAAAAAAAGAATGAGAGTGAATATAATCGATATACTAAGATAAAATAAGATGTTGTATGTACTTTAGTCAATTTAAAGTATTTATTTCTACCACGATTAATACACGCTAAAAACTTATGCATTCAACACATGAATTAAAACTTACAACGAACAGAAAAATGCTGTACACACGTTAACTTAATTTTCCACACACATCGATGCTTGTATACCGAACTTTCCACAAAGACTTTATCTTAAGAAACCACACTAAGCATATCAGTGTCATTTCGACATAAGGCAAATGTTGAAATTCCTTTAAACTTTTGTCTTTATCCTACACTCTTCTTCAAACGTAATGCCTTATTTTTCCTGTTCCTCAAACTCTTTTTCTTTCAGGCTTTCCGTATAATTCTCATAAATCATGTATATCCGTCGTGTTTGTTTCGGTTTGCACATCACTGTCTGTTTTACTAAAATATATCTAACTTCTCATAAGATGTCTAAAAACTTTCTAATTTCTGCACTCCGAAACTTGATATTTTCCGATAACAGGTTTATTTTGATTTCCGTGGTCTACGTAATACAGTTTCCGTTTAATGAAGGGAATTTAACACGATTTTCGCCAGTAAATTCATGAGACTATAATATATCTCCGTTTAATAAAGGGTCCGTTGAAAACAGGTTTTACTGTATAACATGTAAAATATTACACTTTACAATGTAAAACAAAAAATATGATTTGAAATGTTCAATAATGTATTCTTATTTTACAACTCTGAATTTCAAATGGTTTAGCAATGTACATAAACTGCCGGAAAAATTAATTAAAATGAATATTCTAATGTTTTTACAATCCTGTAATTTAATAATAAAGACTTGGAAGTCTGGCTTTTAAAAGATAGAAAAAAGTGAATACGCAAAATTATATTCCTTATCAAAAGCACGCGAGCGGAATAATAGAAATTCTCTGTTGTAAACATTTCACATTTTAATCTTGCAAAACCCGTGTCAAGCCAGTGCTTTCCGGTTAGTTATAAGACTGGACTGCAACAATGTGTTATCTCCCAGTGCGTTTAAAAGATTAGCAATGAACATTTTGTTCTTCTTTTTAATTTTAGAGCACGCAAAAATTAACTATTTTAACAAGGGAAACACACAAGAGGAAAAGTGTTTCGAAATTGTATTATGCTAAATCGACGTCCCACTGTTGTAATTTTGGAATTTTGTATCACTAGTCATTATTGTCTATTATTGCACCCAACGTTAAGTTAAGTGGTAAGAAACATGCATTAGTCGTACTCGTACTACGTGCTCTCATGTCCAGTGGAAGGCTGTCCCATTCAATAAACGAAAACCGTTGTTCAGTTGTTTTCAAGCTGACCATTCGAGAAATCCTTCGTTGGTGCTAAAGGCGTCTCCATCGTGATGTCACGTAGCCAACGCAAGGCACTTAAAACCGGTTTAGTCCGGCTGTTAAAGGAGAAAATGTTAATGCATTAAGTTGAATAATTGTTTCTAAATATACACTTTCTCTTCCACGTTAAGTACGTGAGCCATATTGTTCGAAAATGGCTCCCTTGTGACAAAGTGAATGTTCTTTCTTACTATGCCAGGCCTCTTTGCACGAATGCGCGTGGTGAGAACTGTTGAAACATGAAAAAGCGCTCAAAACAAATTTGGATAATGCAAGGAAAGGACAATCTTTTCTATTTTGCTTTTTTCCCTAATTGGAAGTAATAACCAATGACCTCAAACCGGATTTAATTGCTTTATCACATTGAAGCAGTTTGTGGTTTGTACATGTTCGATAAATGAGGTTTCTTATATTCGGTTTAAACCGATATACACCTTTTATTTAATTATATTATCCGATCGATATAATGCAGTATAAATATAGAAATGTAATTGTCACCATCACGATATGTAAATTTAAATGTTTTTAGGTTCCTGTGATACAATTAGATTCTGTAAATAGGTGTTTCTCAAATTGAGGTCCTAGTGTTATGCCCTTCCGACCCTCTTAAATTGAACTTTTGTCCAGAAAAGACAGAAAAAAGTAAAATTCAACTGAATTTCGTTCAACACATCTCTAAAAGTTGACAGTACCGGTACTCGAAAACAAGTCAGTCTGAAAGGTTAGAAAAAGCGCCCGATTAGTATACTAACCTGCTATACACCAGATCTTTCTTGGGCTGTATAACTCGCAGGATATGATCCATTACTTTATAACCAATATTCGAAGTGGAAAAAAGGCAGAGGTGGTATGTTTTATTACCAATTTGACTCGACATACCAGCTATCTAAATGTTGAAATACAGTGAGGGTATATTGCCTAAAAGATTGCATTTCTACTTACAACATGACTAAAAACCATTGAAGAGCTTCTCTATAGTTACAGGGAGGAAATGAAGAGACTTTAATCTCCTTCAAATAACTTTCTGAAAAACAAATATCCCTTATGTTGTAATATAGAGAATTGTACACGAAAATGCTTAAGAACTGAGTTTTTATATTAACAATTTCCTGTAGAGAAAACTTCCGGACTCCTCACCTGACTCAGGGATATTCCAAACCCCCAGAAGATCCGTCCGCACAGCAGACAACCCCTAAATCCGCCCATGCTCACAAGGCAAGAAGACCCACACACACACATATATATAAGAAAGAAACAAATTAATATGGCACATCTTAACTATATATAAAACTACATAAACTGGCATAAAATAAAGGGGTACTTCCGGTTGACGTGGAAAGTTCAAATTTGGTATGATTGTAGCTTTTTGGGACTAACAAACACGAAAATTGCCGAAAGTGAATATTTTTTAAATTTTAGGGAGTCTAAAGGGGGTATGAAGAAATTTCCCATGCTATTTAAATGGGCGTTCTTTGGACCTATAATTTTATATTTTAGGTACTTGGAATGGGAATAAAAATTTCAAATTCGGTATGCTTGTACGTTTTTCGTTATCATTACCTAAGTAAGTCAGTAATAATAAAAACTTCCAACTATAGAGTGGTTTTATAGGCAATTAAAAAATCTTTCCCTTGTTATTTATATGGAACATCTACACCCCGAAATTATTGTTCACTTCCTGTACGGCTACAATGTTTAAATTTGGCATGATTGTGCTTTTTGGGACTAACCCACAGGAAAATTGCCAAAGTGTGAATAATTTTAATTTTTAAGGGGTCTAACGGAGGGATGAAGAAATTCTCTATGTTATTTAAATGGACCTCTTTTGGAGCTATAATCTCATATTTTAGGTACTTGGAATTGGAATAAAAACTTGAAAATCCATATGCTTGTACGTTTTTGTTAGAGTTACTCAACTAAATCACCAAAAATAAAAATTTCCAGCTGTTGAGTGATTTTATGGGGAACTGAAAAATCTTTCCTGTGTTATTTATATGGGACATCTTCTACACCCCATAATGCTTAAGCACTTTCTGCAGGATTAGAATTATGAAATTTGGAATGATTGTAGCCTTCCGGGACCAACCCACAGAAAAATTGCCAAAAGTGGATATTTTAGATTTTAAGGGGTCTAAAGGGGGTATGAAGAAATTCCCATGTTATTTAAATGGGCGTTTTCTTGGGATACAAAATCTTACCTTTTAAATAGATGAAATAGGAAACGAAACTTGAAATTCCGAAGAATTGTGGGTTTAGGAGGTACGAGGAAGTAGGCCAAGCAAACGCGAGGGTCTGGGGCAAACGTGGCCCAGTCAAAATGTAAAACTAGATGAACTTGTTTGAAGACACCTCATTTTACATAAAAACAAAAGGTAGAAAAAAAGATAACAAAAGTATTGGTGTTCTCGACTTAGAAATTACATCCACATAAGAAATAAAATATTTTTACGTGCAAAGCTATTCGTCTATAAAAATGGATTTATTAAAGGTATTTAGCCTCTACTCTCCAGGGACGGTATGTCTTGATCACTGAAAAAAACAGAGGTGGTATGCCTTCATCATTGAAAAACCAGAGGCGGTATGGCATACCACCGCATACCGCCCCACTTTGACCACTGCTTATAACTGAATGGCTCGGTCGAACAAAATGGTATGTCACATTTCCAAACGTCTGAGTAAACTGCAAAAGATGGTTAACCATCTCCATGCAATTCAACGCAATGACATATACCAAACAAGCTTATCCTGCCATCTGCAGACACATTTCCTTAATTAAACTACCTACATAATCTTTTGAGGTTAGATCACAGCCCATTCCACCTATTAACTCAATGTCATCGAACGTGGCGCTTATCATTATGTCCGCCCGAGCTGCTCAATTATTTAAATATTTCGTTCGAATAACTATTCATTTATTTGAATAATTATTGCAACAATAATTCCTTTATATCTTAATAATGAATGATTCCCACAATTGGATGGTTGATTAGGAGAAATGAAATTTTATTTTAACGTCCTAGAGTTATGTACTTTAGCCTAAAGGAAACACACGATTAATGAATGTGAATGATTGTGAATTTACACTTCTGTGCTCTTCCATCGCGAATTGAACACGAAACAACGTACACCAAATGCGCACACGCTATCCACTAGACTTGAGAGAATTTGTTTCTTGTTTTTAAACTGCTCGTTCAGAGATGTCAAACTAGTGAACTAGATGCTCGAGACTTCGGAACGTGCATTCAATTATCAAGCGTGAGCTCGCGTGAGGATATCCTCTAACATATATAAAGGCAAACATAATAATGATAATAAACCAATAAGAGCTGAGTTTGATCCGTACGGATAGTGTTTGCTTGTGCTCGCTAAAATGAATAAAGATATGACATTGTACTTCATCTGTGAAGCAAAAACACATGATGAAATGCTTTTTTCAAAATGTCTGTTGTTCTAGATCGCATACTGAAGCAGCTGATCATACCAAAATGGAAGGTTTCAGAAGATAAACAGATGGAAGATACATATCTCCAGTACGACTGTTCTACGAGTACACGGTGGCTCAGTGGTAGAACTCTCACCTTTGGTGTGAGGTGTCCCTCGTTCGATCTCCAGCCAAGTAAGTTTGTGGTTAACAACATCGTGTCCGTGAGTTTTCTCGAGGTACTCCCGTTTCCTCCCAATTTCTTATCCCATCAATTCTTCCATTATCATTCACTCGTCTTAATCATTGTCTCCCTCAGCCTAACGGGCATAATCGTGAAATGTTCAACTGAAATATTTAATTTCATTTGTACGACTGTTCTATGCCCATTCCTCCACAGGAACCAAACGCACTTAAATCTCAATAACGAAGATAGAAGTACCAGCTGTGGATACTGTTCTGGTGATCATCTCACATTCTATGGTAACCCAGTTCAAATCAGGCTCCTCTACACTGATTCCAGAATTTCAATCTACTAATACTTCCGCGAAGAGCTCACTGTCTCACACATTGCAGATGAACAGTCATCAAACCGGACCTTATGTGACTCAACCTACAAAATCCACTTCCCTGGCCAAGATTGACTGGGAAGAGAAAATGTCAAGTTCTGAAAAGGATACTTTCAAGACTGCAAAAACGAAAAAGGAAGAAGAAAAGTGTTAACTCCTCTGCGACATCAGCTATCACAAAAAAAAAAAAAAAAATTAATCAGTTTGAATTCTTAGCGGACATCACTGAAGATCAACCACCATCTCAGAGCTCCAATTCTTCACCAAAAAAAAAAAAAAATGCAAGCAAAATTCCCACACTCTTCGCTTCCTGAATCCAACAATCACAGAAGCATGTGTTTTGTTAGCTGATTACGGAACAATGCAGCGATCCACCGACTTATGTCATCACTGAAGAATATGTACGTATTTCTTACAATTCAGAAGCTAACTACCAGCAACTGGAAACCGATCTTCGAAAAGACAAACTAGAATATGACATTGAGGCCAGACCCAGAAGAAATACTATTAATGTCGTCCTGCGAAAATTGCATGAGGCTGGGCCTCATTTCACAATGCTTTCTGCTGTAGTAGTAACACCAACAAAATTTATCTGGTTTTAAACAAGTTTTATTATTGATAACTGAGTTATGCATAGAACAATGAAAGAAAGAATATTGACTTAATCTTTAGTTTCCCTAAAATTTAAAAGTTTTCAGAAAAAGGAAAAAGAAAATAACTATATATTTATCGTTGAGAGTACAAAACTTGAACTCACTCTTTGATTAAAATAAATTATCCAACCTTACTCATAGGTAAGTTTCTTTCTTTTTTTGTAGTATTTTTTAAAGCCAACTACCTCATAATTTTATTGCCATACCGTGTAAATTATGTCTTGTTCATGAATGTTAAAAACCAATAACACTTTTTTTTTCTCTTTTTCGTTGAATTTCCACGGAAAAACACGTGCCAAAACTTCTAAGACACGTGAATCAAAAAGAAGGTTCTTTCCTCTCCTTCCTTGGTTCCTCCTCCCAAATCCCCGACAAAGAAAAAAAAAGGCTACCAAAAGAACAAGTTCTGTCCTGATAATAGGTCCCAATTCCCGCTTCTTACAAAGATCTTTCTCTCTCCAATTTTCAAGAATATCACGAAATTGCAGAGGCGTGCTCTTTTTCTTCTCTTTATGTTCGTGGTTATGAGTTCGTTCCTTCGCGTTTTTCTTTTTCATCTTTATTTTTCACCCCTACACCCTTATTTCTTCATTCTTTCTTTCTTTCTTTTTTCTTAAAATTAACGTAGACCTCCCTTCCCCCGACATCAGTTTCGCGACTTATAGATTGTAAAAAATTGGCTGTGGTCCAGTAGCCTACACCAGTTTAAGATTGGGTACGATGGTTGCTTCATATATATATATATATATATATACTAAAGAAAAAAACAGGAATACGTAGTAAGGAAATTGCGAATGAATAAAGGGTTGTAGAAAAGTGCATAGAAACACACAGGAATTGCTAGGAGAGGGGAATTCTATAGCAGGAAGGGAACAAAAGACTATGTACGCTGTTGAACAATCTAATACAATTGCTTGTGATACATCAGGGGAAGAAGACAATTTGCTCTGATAGAAATTGCACGATACATAAACCTATTAGATAAAAATCAAGTGCACATTTTGATATACAATCCGTCCGTTTCAACCATCGCCCGCCGGACGTAATCGCCCTCTACTGCCTGCTGAAAGAACATTTATTAGCGTACGACGAAAGACATGAATTAGCCACTAGGTGGCAGCATGAGCCCGGCATATTCTCATCAGGTTTATTGTACGTATAAACTAGTATATTTCTGTCTTTCTTTCTTTCTTTTTTAAAAAAAGGTATTGTTCTTAGCTAAGGTATTGATTTTGCATATAAAGTCTAAATCCGTTTAGTTCATATATTGTATTTTTAAAATATTACTAGCTGAGCGCATCGTCTACACAGCGCATCGTTTCAATATAAGCATGAATCTCCTTCCTAGTTCCTCACTGTATCTGTACATGTCCCTTTGCAGGTGCAAGTGAAGGATGGGAGAACTCAAAGGGAGTGAATTGTTATGAACAAACAGATAAACGTAGCATTTTAAGGTATAGATGTTGGAGTGAATTTGTGAAAAATTTGGAGAAGTGATAGATGATGCCAAATAGAAATTTTTTTCGTATAAATTCTTATCGGAGTACGCCTCTTTTGAGCCTGTACAGACGTTTGAAGTTCCCAGCATCCAACAGGTTCTGCAACTTAGATTTACAAAAAAAAAAAAAAAAAAAAAAAAAACGCTTCCAATGTCCCTCAACCCGCTATGCGTAATGGTTTTACTGGTTGCCTAACAAATGCAATCTTACAACGGAGGGTCCCACAAGTTGTTGCTAAAATCTGATTGCCATATAGCACATCTGATAGAGCCAGGGGCGTCATTTAGGGGAGGCAGGGAGGGGCATTCGCCCCCCACTGAGTTTGAGGTGTATATAGATTTTATCAATAGAATAGTAGTAAATCAGTGAAAAACGCGAAATTTTACTTATATCAAGGGGTCTTGCCCCCTCCCCCAAGCAAAATCTGAAATGACGCTCCTGGATAGAGCATCATGAGAAATAAACATGAGAAAATTTAAGGTGCTATGAACGAGAAGGATAGGAGCTAGGGGGATTCAAAATTTGAATTGACAAAAAATTATATCGTGGAATTATGTACGTATAAACTAAATATCTTGAAAACCGTTAAAGCAATCAAAACAAGGGTTGCACAATATAATGAAAACAAAATGTCCTATCGAAAAGTACAGTGTTGCCATAAGTGAGGCAGTGTTGCCAACTCAGCATAAAATATTTTATTATAAATAGCACAATATACAGGTGTGCACAGATTTAAAATGCACTATTATCACTAAACATAACAGTGAAGTGTAACGATACAATGTTGCACACTGTTGGTGCTACATGTGCTGAAATTGTATATACAATGGAGAAGTCTGATATGTGGGGGGAAAGGGTAATGAAGGAATCCATTAGAAAAAATTGAGGATTTTGCAATATACTTCTGTAGCCCCGATGAATAAGCAAACAACTCTCGAAAACAAAACGATAGATGCATCAAAGATCCAAGGTGCAGGTAAGGTAATTGTGTGGTGCTGAATATAGTAAAAAAAATTATTAGACCTGTTTTCATTGATGGGATCTTGGATGCTGCACAATATGGAGATATGCTTGAAAACACTGTTATGCCAGTTTTGTTGACGAGGCGGAGAGATGGTGGGTGACAACCCTAAAACTTCCTAAAAAATATTTCTCCCTCCCACCAACATTGATTCCAATTGACTTCGGATCGACTGCATTTACAGTTTCTCAAATATTTAGCCCGGTTCAGGCTTTGTATTGCACTTTTAAAATATCACCTTTCAATTACTTTGGACATTTGGACATTTTCCAATATGGCGAACGAAAATGTTGTGGGCTCTTAGTATTCATTTAAATAATCTTTACCAACATCTATGTCAAATTCCAACTTGTTATTAATTACTTCCTAAGTTCAATAAAATGTTAAATCAGTTTGACGGTAGGTCTCGGAATTTTAGAATTTAGAGCTAAAAATTTCTAAAAGTACGCGTTTTATGAACAATTCTTTCTCTATTAAAATATAGTGTTATCTATGTTCTATAAAACGACACTAATTTTTCTCTTTATGTTCAACCATAACGAAGATATTGCTCTTTTATCTGGGTATTGTTCAATTTGACACTTCCAGCGGCCATTTTCCAATATGGCTGCGAAAGTCAGGTGGGATTTCAGGGGATTTTTAGTATGTTGTTTAAAACATCATTCCCAACAACTGTACCAAGTTTCAGCTTGTTACTAATTTGTTCCTTTCTTCATTCAAATTTGAGCTTCATTTACTTTATAGATTTATCTAGTAAACAAACGAACAAACTCGACTAATCTATTATCTATCGTAATTGAAAGACAAAATTTAATATATATATATGTATGTATGTATAGCGTGTATCAAAAAGAATCAATCGGTTTTAAACAATAATATCTATTCTGTCTTTTCAGAGATGTGAGTGAACGACGTACTGTTGGAAAGAGGAACATCTCTAGTTGTGCATGGTTTCCGCTAGGTAGCAGCAGTGTGCTTGAGTGAACGCCCACTACGGTTCTGGTTAAAATGGCATTTGGGCAATAGAAAGCATTTTGTGTACTACATTTTGCGGAGTGCAAGTCGGTGATAACTGTTCAGCGTGACTTTCGTACTAAGTATGGTATGGATCCTTCTACTGCACAGAACATTAGACGATGACATGAGCAATTCCGAACAACAGGTTGTTTGTGTAAGGGAAAATCACCGGGACGTCCTTGAGTGCCCGATGCAGAGGTGGAGCGCGTCCGTCAATGTTTTACACGCAGTCCGCAGAAATCCATTCGTCGTGCAGCCCGACAGCTCAACATGCCCTCGATGTCCGTCTGGCGTGTGTTGCGTCGTCGTTTACACATGAAACCATACAGAATTCAGCTACTGCAAGCTCTTTGTGAAGGTGACAAGGAACGACGTATGGAGTTTTGTAATTTCATTCTTGGCAAGATTGCAGAAGACGACAGTTTTGTTCAACGCTTAGTGTTTAGTGATAAGGCAACATGCCATTTGAATGGAAATGTGAACCGCCATAATGTGCGAATATGGGGAACGGAACACCCACATGAAGTTGTGGAACATGAGAGGGACTCGCCAAAAGTTAATGTGTTTTGTGCAGTTTCCCGAAAAAAGGTGTACGGTCCATTTTTCTTTGCCGAGAACACTATGACGGGGATAACCTACCTTGATATGCTTGAGTACTATCTTTTCCCACAGTTGGAGACTGATTCGAATTATTTCATCTACCAACAGGATGGGGCACCGCCACACTGGAATGGGAAAGTGCGGGGATTTTTAAATCGAACGATTCCACAACGATGAATCGGTCGCACTGGACCAAATGATGCAGCGTTACATTACTGGCCTCCAAGGTCACCTGACCTTACTGTATGTGATTATTTCTGGTGGGGGTTTATAAAAGACTTCGTTTATGTGCCTCCGTTGCCAAGCACATTGAATGAACTGCGACATCGCATAACGGCAGCTGTGGAAGCTATAACTGAAGACATGCTAGCTGCAGTTTGGGACGAATTTGAATACCGCATGGACATATACCGTGCATCTCACGGGGGGCACATTGAACACCTATGAACAGGTGCAATAAAAACTTTTTGAGTTTCACTGTCATACAAAACAAAAACTATTTGTATATGTTTATTAGTTTCAGAAATACAGACTTGCCAAAGTGGATGAATCTTTTTGATACACCCTGTATATTAATATCCAAATCATCATTAACAGTAGCAATCGTGAGGTGGCCTGTAAAAGCGGAGGTTACAGTATTAATTGTATGTGCGCACAAGCAGCCGCGCTTCCTGGTTCCGACTCTTACTTTAATATATAGAAAATATGGACATAAAAATACTTTCCTGTCTATTTTCATGTTTATTTTCCATTCACTGATTTTTTTTTAAAGACAATCCAGCAGGTGGTGGTTTCGACATCGGCTCGCTTTGTCTTACAACAGAAGAGCACACCATATTTGGATCACGAAGCGTCAAATTCAAACTACGTATATCTTCTCTAGTATTGCATAAATCTGTGAACCTGATTAGTCGTCTGTTTGTTTCCTGGATACTTGGCCACGAGTTATCGCCTGAACCGTACAGTTATGCTTAAAACAGACAGATTATACGTCAGTTTTTTTTACCTTTACACATCAGCGGTTCTTAAGTTTCGTGATTTCGAAAAACCCTTTTGATATGATGTACATTTTGCCGGACCCCTAACCATTTTTTTAAGAAGAAAATAAAATATTTATATGTATAGGATCTACTTATTTGTTTACTATGTAAATTGTTGCAGCCTCAAGTTTGGGTTTATATTACAAAGTTCGCCAAAACCATTAATAAAAAAATAATTATAATTATATTGAGTATGATTATTATATTCGTATTTTTCCTAATGAAGTTAAAATTTAGTTTGACTTCCGGATTCTGACTATACGATGACGGAGCACAGAGTTTTACAGCCACAAGGCAAGAGTAGCTAATTTCAAACTTAAAATGAATGTAGGACGCATTTTTTTTTTAATAAGTCCGAAGAATTATCGTTGGTGAAATATATCGATCATATGCAAAATAAAATTAAATCTTCAACTTAGCATAGCACGATGATATCCTGCAGGCTGAAGAAGACGGACGATACACTGATGGATATTAAAAGTGCATCAACAAGAACGAAAAGACGTAACGGTCTTAAATGCGGCAGACAGATAGATTATAATTAAAAATCATTACAGTTATGCACTATTCGGTGTGTGATAGCGTTACGAGAGCCTAGCATAAAGTCCAACGGTCAGTAATGTTTGGTCCACCTAGGGCCTTCGGAATGGCTACAATTAGAGCTGTGCGACATGTCGATATATCGATCGATCGATCATTATATTTTTCAAATATCGAAATCAAAAATTTTACTAATCGATATATCAATGTTTTCTAAAGTTCGATGTTACAATATTTTCGATATTTTTCAATATTACGATAATTTTCGATTTATTCGATATTACGATAATTTTCGATAATTGAATATTTTTCGACATGCCAATCATATTTCGATATTTCGTCGATATCGATTTTCAATATCTAAATCTGAATGTTGCACAGCCTTAGCTATGCGATGAGAAATAGAAAAAAATAAATGAAATCTTTGAGTTTACGTCCCACGTTTACGTTTGTTAGGTTAAAGTGGTTTTCGTTTAATTTATTTCGAACTCTTGGCTACGAAGATACTACGTTTGCTGAGCAAAAATGAACCTTTTCGAAAATGAACTTGGATTCTTTGTCATTGAAGAGGTTTCAGCTGCTCTTCCCGCTGAAACTGTGGAGACTGTGGCGCTACCACTCAAGGGAGTTGGTTATCACGAACTACTAAAAGCAAGAACGAATCAAATCATTCAGAGCGCGTGAGTCTGATAGAATTAGCCAATGATACACTTAACGACTGCCAGTAGCACACGATGCAGTTAGTTACAACTGTAGCCGGTAGTATCGCCGAGTCACCTTTGTTGCATTGTGGGAATGATTTGAGTTTCCATACAGGGAGTGGTTCATCAGAGTAGTGTTCCTTGAACTCTGAACACTCTATATCTAAAAATATTTTTTAAAAAAACAGAAACTATGTTAAAGCCAAATTTATTCTGCAACCCAAGTTTGTTCAAAACGCATAAAATTAGTTTGTTTGGTTTGATTGATTAGTTTTTGCATCAGTAGCAAAGCTATATAAGACAGGGCTTCTTGTTTAAAGTGGGATTCGAACCACTGATTTTGAAATTTTACGGTGGATCGAAGTCAAAATCAAATTCTGGACGTCTCATTCCTCTACCCTCCAAATTTAATGTTAAAAGGCCGAAAATTGCGCCCTGTAGCGTTGTACAGCGGTGGACACTTCTAAATGGTACAGCCATATGGAGATTTACGGCTAAGGTGTACCATTTAGAAGTGTCCCCCGCTGTACATACATACATACATACAGAAGACGAACAAATGTAAATCAAGTCGTCCCAGGAGCCTCACTTACATTCGGCAATGATGTGACAATAAGTATCACGCTTTAAGGGATAGTTACACAGATGACTGTCATACCTTGCGTTTTCTCGAATTATCCCTTTAATATAAGTTGTGCCATGTTGTAAAGTTCTTAAAGAAAATTTAGGAAGAAGGTGGAAGAGGGGATGAAATAGAATTTTCATAATATAATGAAAAAGAAATCGATGATACAATATCATTTCGTATCTGAAGTTCCCGATTGCATCTCAACCACATCACTGACGTTAGGATCATCAGAAGCAATTTTCGGATCAACACTTCTATCATTTATTTGGGTTTTCAGTTTTTTCCACAGCATTGCATTTTTCATAATGATTCTTCATTCTTTGAACGTTTTGCAACGAGCTCGTATGGTCGTTTTCTTATCTGATGGAGATAGAGTTATTTTAATTAATTTTCTCCCAATGGTGTCCTTTTAATTCCTGTAAAACTCATGTTAAACAATTCCAAGTTATAATTTGACTGATAACCAACATGTACTGTATCAACGAATGCCTGCAATATTTTAATTTCAGAACTGCAATTTAGCAAAAGCCTTTGTTTTCTTAATACAACACACAAAAAATGTTTCCAAGATAATTCTTTTATTTATTTTTTAATATCATTTCTACGAGTATTCCAATCTTTGACTGTGACACTTTCTCATAAGTTAACTTATAAGCGTTTAAACAATACAATAAACGCTAAAAACAAGGGAATAAAAGAGACAAAATAAATTGTGGATTACCGCATTGACCTGCTGAAGCTGCGAGAAATCAAAACATTAACATGGGAAAAAAATAGCCTTCTGAATGGAGAGCACTTTGTGACAATTTTCTTTCTATGGCAGAATTTTTTACAAAAATAAAATAAAAATAAAAATAAACATATGTTTAAAACAAGCCTTAAAAATACATGTGTTTAAAACAAAATGTTTAAAACGTATATAAAATTTATTTTAAACAAAATCAATTGTTTTAAACAAGTTTTAATCATTTGTTTTAAACGTTTTGTTTTAAACAAAACAACCCTGCAGGGTACATGGGAAAAAAGCACATTTTAGTCAATTTAATGTTAATGAATAATATTTTCAATATGATTTCCGTGCTATTCAATGCATAATTTGATGCGCTTCGCAAGATGAAAGTGAACTCGATGGAATAGGTCTGAATTGCCGTCGATTTCAGCACACTGACTGGTAATGCGTTCTGTCGGGTGGTTTAAATTTCTAATCTTCATCGAGTAAACTTTCTCTTTCAGCAGAAAAAGAAATCAAGGGGAGAAAGGTCTGGCGAACGAGGGACCACTCAACATGATCTCTTCTCCCAATCCCGTTAAGAAAATTGTCACTCAACCAACCTCTAACAGCTGCAGCAAAATGGACAGGTTCTCCATCCTGCTGAAACCGGTCTGGAAGTCCCTCACCCAAATGCTCAATTTGAGGCATCATTTGTCTCTCAGCATGTTCAGATAAGTGTCACCGTTACATATTTATCAAAGAAGAAAGGTCCTAGCACTTGAACTTTCCACAAACTAAACCACACCACACTATTACTTTCTGGCAGCCCTGGTGTTTGGATGGACTCATTCAATGAGGATTGCCTTCAGACCAGTATCGAAGATTTTGTCTGTTCACTTTACCATTGACATAAAACACAGCTTCATCACTGAATAACACACTGTATTTAGTAAAATAGATATTTTCATCCAGTTTATCTGCAAACCATTCATACATCTGCATGCGTCTATCGGGGTCATCTTCATCTTCTTTGCGGATGGCTGACCTTGAATCACCCAACTCCGTGGATGTTCGACGAAGCCAAGACAGCCTCTTTCGTTTCGTCTGAAATCTTGTCGTCCGAAACGGGGTTTGTCCAACACACTGCCTGTTTCTTTAGACTTGGTGATTAATTTCCCGACGGCAGTAAAACAAATAGATTGACGATGAGGGTGTCGAAGGTTAAATTCTTCCGCAATTTTGCGATACGACCATTCTTCTCGTCCACATAAGAGTACCGACTCGACTCGTTCCTCTTTAGACAGAGCCATCATTTAACCTGGAAAAACAAAAAAAAAAAAAAAAAAAACAAATTATTAGAATTTCCTATGTATCCAGATTTTATGGACACATTATATAGCTATGATATAATAAAAGTAAAATATGGCTTTTGCTCATGTTTCAGTTTACTTCCAACGGAAGCGTTATTTGCTATTGCATAGGGTTAGAAAGGCCGAGACTGCCTTTGTCATATTTATCGATTTTCACCACCGTCTGATAAAATGTGGCAAAACCCAAGTTTAGTTAAAGGTCGTCCATTGTTATCACGGATGTAAATACTTGGCACAAATTTGTAATATGTATTGTTTCAGTGGTCTTAAGAGAGAGATTTATCAGTTGGTTGTAGCCAATCATTTGAAGTCACCTCTCCAGGGAACGGATCCAGGACCGAAGGGCTCCAAACTTTGGGATGGGTTTTATTTATATATATAAAATAAGAAAGTTTCCTCTTCTGGGTGGATGATCGCCCCGATCGCCCCCCCTGGATCCGCCCCTGGACAGAGGCGTACATTGAAGAAAAATATAATTTTTGCCCTTACAATATTTTTCAAAACATTTTCTTTCAAGATGAAAAAGGCATGTATAATATGAAAATGTTTCATTATTTATCTGATATTGGTTCAGAGTGTGTTTATTATAACTGCTTATTTTGTACAAGATAAATATGTCCATATTGTACGTAACGAGAATGTTTAGTAATTTGCAACAGTGCAATTAGAATGTAATCGGCCAGCTCCATCCTTTGCTGTGTAGTGATAATGCAATGTCTGTAGATTAGCAGTCTTTAGGTATTACTAATTTCAATCCCGAGTAGTTTCTGAATTCACTTCTGAAAATTCGGAAACAAAAAACCACCATATTCTACATTAGCTTCTCGAAGCGAACGTAGAAGCTAATGAATATTCATATACTATGATATCACATTCTCAATCTCACCCTTAAGAAAAAAAAAGTAATGGTTGGCACAACGGAGGTGGCTCTTGAGGGAAGTTAAATCGGCCAGAATTTAAATTTTTGTTGCTACAAACTAAGGGAAGAAAACTAACCCAATGTATTAATTCTTTTATTCTGCTTTCCGAAGCTTTCTAAGCATGGACATCTGCAACAAGGGGTGAGTGATGTTTAGAGAGATTCGTGGACTCTCCCTAGAATTCAACTGAATCAATAGTTTGAATGAAGTTTCCGGGCACGAACAATATTTTATAAATATAGTTTTCTGCTATTATCGGAGTATACTGTGTAATCACTTTTCATATCTTTAAACGTTGATAAATGCTCTTCATTGTGTTCGTGCAATCTCTTTATCAATTAATAGATTTCATACTACAAATCATGTAGCAGTAAAGAAATATTTGAAATCTAAGACTTGTGCACTATAGTGATCACAAGGAATCGTGAAGCTTGATCAAGATTTAACAATTTCACTATCCAATAGAACGTGAGAGTGTGCTCCGGTTGCCAACTTCCATCCATGAAATTTTGCCGCTTGCTACGGGTAACATCTGAGGACACAGTGTTGTCAGATTGCCGCTAAGTTTCGTACTGTTACTTTTTGTTGTTATTGTACTTATTATCCTGTTATATTTTGAAAAATAAAATGAAATCTTTAAGTTTTACGTCCCACAGTTATGCCGCTTAGGCTAAAGGAGACGGTGATGATGAGAGATGAATGAAATGAAGAAAGTGGGAGGAAACGGGAGAATCCCGAGAAAACCCACGATCACGGTGTTTGTCCACCACAAAGTCCACACGGCGCGAGCTGGGATCGAACCAGGGACGCCAAGCACCGGAGGTGAACGCTCTATCACTGAGCCACCGTGCCCCCTGTTATATTTTGTTGGTGCACTTCTGCTGTATGACGTTTTCTCCAGTGTGCATTCGGAAGGCAGCTCCACGAATCATACCGAAATATTCCGATATAGCACATGTGATGCAAAACAGTTCTATGACTGGTGTAGATTCCAGGCTTCATGAGTCGTTGGGTTCACTTTAGTGTGTTATCCACAAGACTCGGAGAAATTTCGTTGACAACCCAGCCGTGTGCCACACCGGATCCCCGAGCCGACTCCGGCCCACTGAACTCTTTCATCCGGTCCCCCTGACCCTGTATTTAAAATGAATTTCTTACGTAATCTCTTAAACTAAATTTAAAATTTTTCCAACTTTCGACCGCATACTGTGAGACTTATCTCCCGCGACCTGGCAACGATGAGAAAACAACACAGAAACCAACGTTTCTCTACTCCCTCACCTTTTCTCTTTATCTTTATGCTTCGAACCTCGCCAAAAGTAAGGAAGTAAGTACTAGATTTTTCCTTTTTCCTTCTAGTAAAATATTTTGGTTACTGTTTTTGTGTTCCTGTGATGCTGCGTACGATGAATAAGTTTATCCATTGCATATGGCTATTCAATTCTTGTGAAAATGAATTGTCTCGTACGGCCTTCGATGCTAGTAAATCGTCTGTGACTGGCCCACAACCTGTTCTAACTTGCACATTCCTGATCTAAACTGTCTTTTCCCTACCATGAAATATGACGGCTCTGTGATGCAGTGATGCTAAGGGTGGCAAATCTCCTGATATTCCATAGGTCATGCAGTTACGCTCACAGGACGTATTACTACCAGTCTGTACGCCCAGATTTAAGCTCCGGTCGTGGTTCCAGTTAATAGTAGACTCTAATAGTAGAATATCCTTTATACAAGGACGCAAAATACAAAAACTCAAAACTGAATTTGGATGAACTGAGTCTGGCAACCCTAGTTAAAAGAAAGAAAAAGATAGAACATACAAAAGAAAGAAACCAAGAAGAAACAATGCAATAGAAAAATATCTCGTCTTTCTCTTCTCTTTATGTGTCTTTTTAGGCTGTCGCTACAAGAGGACACTTAACGTTGAAATCACCCTGTGGAGAGGTCGATCAAGAACTTGGCAATATGAAGGGGAAGTGAAAGCGAAATTAAGGAGGATTTTCAGTGTCTCACTTCTTGCCAAAAGGATAGAAATTGAAAATTGTTTCTTTTTTTTTCTTTCTTAAGAGAAAAAGATTTGTTCTTATTCTTTCCATAATAAGAGAAAGAATTGAAGAAATACAGGAGCATTCTTTCTTTATAACTAACAACAAGTCATAGCTAATAACCTTACTTGAAAAAAAAATATTTCCTTACATTTGATTTTGACTTTTAACAAGACCTTGAAAGAATCATTATATCCGAATTATCTTCATTATATCAGAGCCACGGAACATCAAATTTTAATTTCGAAGGTAATTAGGATTGAACGAACGCGTGTGTTGGTGGTAATGCAAAACCGGAGATCTCTTCGAGCGAGACTCTTTGTTTTTCGAAAAGACTAAAAATACGACCTTTGTAATATTAGCGAAGTAGTATTAAATGATAACTACCAAGTCTATGGTTCTTATAGTCCGCGAAAGGCTTATGGCATTCATATGAGGCTTGTTGGAAAAAGTATTCAACTATGGTTCCGGAAAATTAATACACTCACGTGATGTTTTCTTCATCCTAATCCCCTTCAAACTACTTCCCTCCTGCTTCCACTCACATAGTTTGGTAGCCTTTAGACTGCTGGAAAAAGGTTTGGAGCCCCTTATCGAGAAATGCTGAGAGATCAACCGTCGTGTTGCACTAAATTTCCTCTCGGGTACAAATGCGAGTTTCTTTCCGTTACCTTTTCAGTTTTGGGATGAGTCAAAAGTCTCACGAGCCTGTACTTCGGAGAATAGTGAGCTTGACGAAACATTGCAATTCTGTGCTGTGGTGAAAAGGAGAACCACATGAGCTGCATGAATGGAATCATTATCCTGTAGCAATCTTCGGGCTTCGTAGTCCACAGATCTGGTCATTGCGGACAGAGAACGTCACTTAGACGATGGGGAATGTCTGAAGAGAAGTCCTTTGTGTTTGTACGTCCTTCCTGCATGTATCTGTATTTCACATTGTCTCAGCAATCGAAGAACACAATCAATATTAATTTGATTTTTACTACAGCTGGCGATCTTCTCTGCATCTTCGCGACCTTTGTCAGGCCTTGGCGAGGTCGGATGTATCTACGGAGTCGATTGTGACTTCATTCTCGCATCCGTATACCCATGTCTTTACTATTTTAGTCGTGCCGAGACCACCGAAGAGCATCCAACATGACTATTCCTCTACAACAGAAGATACAAATGAAAACGCAAAATTTGGTCCACCGATCTCACGTAGTTCTCCCCAAAACATAAAGAAGGTTATTCTTTCTTGACAGGCCTCGTATAGATTGTAACTTGGTTGAGGCCAGCAGGCTGAAATTTATCATAGCTTTTCTATGTACTCCCATGCGCAAAAAAATTGCGCGTATACTGTAACTCAAGATTTTTCGCATTTATTCCATTTTCCTTACGTTTATGGGTAAAATTCAGTTATTAGTATGTGGAGATAATAAAAAGCAATTCATCTAAGGAGATATTTCCAAAAAATATAATAAAATAATAAAAATATAAACATAAAACAAAATTATGCTCGGTTTTGTGTATACTGGCAACGATGATTTCTAGGGATTTTTTTCAGTAGCAGATCACAATTGCGGAGGGAATTCAGTAGGGGAATCGAGAAGTTGGATCAAGGAACTGGATAGTGGACTAAAATGTTGCATTTATTGGTTAAAACCTAGTGTATAGATTGCCTGCCAAATATAAATTAGCTTCTGTAACTAAGATGTCGTACGAAAATATAGAATTAAACAGAAAGACTCTTATCTTAAGATTCGAAGCGATACGCACCATGGTTATGAAGATAATTTCTTTTAAAAAAAAAAGAGCCAACACAACGTAGCCTCCGTGGTTAGGTGGATAGAGTGGCGGAGTCGTAGTTATTTTATTATTTTGACACCACATCGAATCCCATCCCATTTTTTTTTTACAAAACATTATAGGAAGTGTTTAATTTTGATGTTAATAAGAACCGAAACAATATAATAAGGAAATAATTTATTGGTAGTATCCTTTAATCGACGTATTTATTCAGTATTAGAATACGTGTACTATTGGAAACAGTTATTGTTTTCAGTTTATAGTCTTGCATGTTACTTCCCGTTCTTGAACAGCAGACAACTCACTTCGGGTTTGTGTGTCAGGAAGAACATACGCGACCTTGACAGTCAGCCCAGTCTGCTTGTTTTTTGCTTTTTAGAGTATTGACTTTCTCTCTCTTTTTTTTCATATCCAGAAGTGCAAGAATGCTTTCGTTGAACGTAACTAAATTATACAGATCTATGTATACGGAATACGAATATTTCCAAATATAGAATGAATATGAACGATAATCATACCATATTTCTACATTATATAGTAGCGTGAAAAACTAATATTAAAAATGATATAACAAACAGGCATAAGCTTTTTTTTTCTAGCATGGTAACACATTAAACGTAACTCATTAAATTTTGGGAATTACAAATTATCACCTTACGTGTCGTTGTATTCCTATTCTTTTTCACGTTCAAGTGACGAAAGAAGAAATTGTAGTAATAGTGATAAAAATCGAATTCGAGATTTCAATGAATTCAAGTTTCACGCCCCCACATATCGAAAAAGTGATTTTGATGCCTGTCCATCTGTTCGTTTGTTGGTTCGTCACGCTTTTACATGCATTCAAATAGAGGCCATACTGTTCGACGTATCTGGACCTAAGTCTAGACATGAAGTTTTTATAACACTTTATCGTTTCGAATTCTATATTCTCCGACACATAAAAATAAGGGTAATTTCCTGAAGGATGAAAGTTTAAAATAATTAAATTGTTTCAAAAATAGATGTAAAGATTTTGCTTACAGTTTGAATCATTGCTCTGAAAAAATACGTAAGGTGTAATTTACTGTATGGGATGCGTTTTTTCGAACAATTTTCTCAATCACATTTTATAAATAAATGTATCATTAATAACCTAACAATATGACACAACTCGTTCGTTTTGTAAACATTCAGAAGGGTAGTTTAGCCTACTCTTCGACGATTTTCCCATTAGCGCCTGACCCAATTTTGTTCATATTTCATAAATAAATGTCACATAAATAACCTAACGATACGGCATAATTCCATCATCCTAAAAAGCTAGAAGTGGTATAATACTTTTCGGAGTAAGATTTACCCTACGATTTTGTGGAGAACGACTCAGGCAATTTTGTTCGTATTTCATAAATAGCATAACTCGTTTGTCCTGAAAAGATACACAAGGGATATTTTATTCTTGGGGATGACTTTTTTGACGATTTCTCAGAAAGTACTCAGACGCTTTTGCTCATAGTTCACATACAATTATTTCCTTAATAATTCTAATATATGGCATAAGTTATTTCTAACAGAAATATGACCAATGGGTACTTTACTTTTGGACATAAGTTGCTTCGAACAAAGTTTTCCAAAACACATTATTTTATTCGCATTTCCTAAATAAATGTTTCAGTAATAGCTGCAGCCTAACACGAGTCAGTTTAAGAAATTCGAGCGAGAAAATTCAGTGCGTTTCATCCGTACCCATTCTTAAATATATTTTTAAATGTTACACCTAATCACAATTTTCCTAACAAAATCGAAACTTCTATTTAAATGTGCCTTGTTGTTGCCAAATGGTTCAAGTCCATTGGTTCTGGATTTGATTCCCGGTGAGAGCTAGTGTATTTTTATCCAACGTTAAGGTATAGGTAATAAGTAGGTGCAAAGAGAAAAGTGTTGAAACAAGCCTAACCAACCTAATAAATAATACAAAGAAATAATACAATATTACGAAATTATAGAAGAAACGTTGTTAATATTAGATATTTGCGTGTGAGAGTCCAACAGATGACTGTCAACTCCAAAGGTAAGAAAGTGAAACATCCAATACCAGGTTAATCAGTGGTCTCTAGGTAAACCTATCCTACTAGGAAGTGATTGAGATACCAAAAAATGTTGTAATCACTGGGAGACATGTTAGGAGAATACATTGGGTGAGAGACTTTAATTCATGAATAGTCTGCACCTTCGTTGGTGTATTGAAGTGCGTAGGTGGTGTGTGTTTAGCACATCGGATTCCTTTGTTAGTCCCAGCTTTCTAGATGCAGTTATTCCCGGTAGAAAATACAAATATATATATATATATATATATATATATATATATATATATATATATATATATATATATATATATTTGTATTTTCTACCGGGAATACATTTGTATTAAAGTAAATAATTACACTCATTCCCTCAATGTGATACTTGTTTGTTTAATTGTATACAGAGAGCTGATCCGTGGAAAAATCGTTCATAATAATAAATAAAATAAACTCGACAAATATTCTTGTAAATAATAGGTAAAAGTTTACGTCACACTGTTCATTTTGCTGGGCACGCCAGTGTGCCACGTTATCCGGTTGTGGCACACTGGAATATAGGGTATGGCTTTCTAATTTTTCCCAACTATTTTAACTGCTTCAATTGAAATGAATTTATAATAATAAGAGAGTGAATTTAGTCTTCTTAGCCTTCGATTTAGAAACAAGGTCCGCTAGAATTGTATATATAAAAAATAATAATACTCAGAATTTTATAGAGTGGTTTGTTTTATTCGAAATGACATACTTCCTGCAACTGTTTGGGTTGGAATTATTTGAAATCAAATCTTTAAGTTTTACGACCCACGGTTATACCGGCTAGGCTAAAGGACACGGTGATGATGAGAAATGAATGCAATGGTGGAATGAAAAAAGTGGAAGAAAACGGAAGAACCCCGAGGAAACCAATGCAGATGGTGTTTCTCCACCACAAAATTCACTTGCGAGCTGGGGTCGAACCAAGGATCCCATGCACCAAAGGTGAACGCTTTATCACTGAGCCACCGCGGCCCCTCTGAAATTATTTATAGGAGAGAGTGACTACTTTTATGAAAACTTGATATCGAACACATTTGTTTAAAAATACCAGCTTTTTGTGAAATATTGCTTAATATTCAGGAAAACCTAAGTCAATAATAATAATAATAATAATAATAATAATAATAATAATAATAATAATAATAATAATAGTTATTATTATTATTATTATTATTATTATTATTATTATTATTATTATTATTATTATTATTATTATTATTATTATCTTAAATTAAAAACTCTCTGGACCTAGTGCATTGGCACAATTCCACGAATCAAAAAGAATGTGTTTACTTATCATATAAGTGTAGAAGGACTTATTCCCTGTTGCTTTCAATATAAAAAGAAAGTGTCCAACTGTCAAATGATATGCTACATAAAATGCCCTATGCAACATAATGTAGTATAGAGTCATCATTCCAGGTTTTCTAAAGAACACTTTCGTTTTAGCAAGAAAGGAAGAAAATAGAAAATACTGAGTTTTAACCTAGTAGAAAGTTTGCAGATTTAAGGGAAAATGCACAGAGTTGTTGGATATAAAATGTAGTTTGGGTTAATGGAGTAAGACACCGTAAATATTTTATTCTTTGAAATATACTGGGAGTGACCAAGCCATTACATATGGAAATATCGAAAGAGATACGTTAATGGTGTTAGTTGCAAACTTTTTTAGAAATGAAAAAATTAAGGAAATCTCTAAAACTCTGATATCACAGATCCAAATTGGCTGACTGTTAAGTAAAACTGCTAAATCTGAGTAAAGCAAAAAAAAAAAAAAAGTATAAATAACCTGTGTTAGTTGCAGACATATCATTCTCATATCAAAACTACGATAGAAGTAAATTATGAATAAAGGTGAATTCACAGTTCTGGAATACCAACAAATGATTTTGCTAGATGTAACTTTTCAGAAAACTTTTTTATAACGCTTTAGATTTATTATTATTATTATTATTATTTGTTTGTTTGTTTATTAGCTTCCCCATGCCGTAAACGTCGCCAACTCCTAGTGGCTCACTTGCCGGTAAATGGCGATCGTCGATATAGCGATGCGTCGAAGGATTGCCGCTAACGTGCCACTAGTGGCAGGGATTCGTCGAGTCGAAGCAGATATCTAGAATCGGGGGTATTGAAGTTACCACAACGTAAGAACGAGAACTTCATTTTGGTCCGCGCTCGTTTGATTTGTCACGGAGAATCGTAAAGGGACCAACATGAACTATCGCCAGTCATGTGCATGCGGTTATTATTATATATTATTTTTCCCTGACGAATTGTTATTATAAGGACAATATTTAAGCTCCGGGGGTCAAGAGTAACTCCTCTCTTTACATCATGAAGTGAAAAATCTTGAGGTGGGTGCGTATAATTGTATGAATTTAGTTGGCAACTGTCGCCGATCACTAGCAAGTGAATATGGGAGAACTATGAAAAAAGTAAATAGACGCTTGCCATTTTGTTATAAAATTACATGACGAGTGCATTTGATTTGATTCCGAACAGTTGTCTTCAAATATACACGGTTAAAGATGCACTCTGATTAGAAATATTAAAAAGACTTCAACGATTTATCACTCTACAAGCTGTGTCTTCATAATCGCCTCCGTGACGAATTCGGAAGAACACGCAATTAGTAACCCTAAGGTTGATGGTTCACGCCCAGCTCACGGCACTTTTGTTTTATTTTTTAAAAAATGTTTTTAGACACCTTGATGCAAAGAAATTACGCATATAGGCGATTTAACGTATTTTAGGGGAATAATTTTGTGGTTCGTTGGCGTTCCGTCGCTTCTCTGCCGGTGGTGGTATAATTTTTAAAACGGAAGTGGGACCAATTTTTGGCTGCGGAACCGCCAATTTTTGGGGACATGTCACTAGTTGCCTATCGGTGGTCCACCGACGCTTACGGCATGGAATTGTCCCCTCACAAGTGAGGCAGATTGTAATTAGTGCTGTCGAAATCGGTTTTTGAAAAAACCGAAAACCGGTTTTTGAAAAAAGTGAAATTTCATAAAACCGAAATGTCGGTTTTGAAAACCGCTTTTGCGGTTTCGGTTTTGAAAACCGCATTTGCGGTTTCGGTTTTGAAAACCGCTTTTGCGGTTGCGGTTTCGAAAACCGCTTTTGCGGTTTCGGTTTTGAAAACCGCTTTTGCGGTTTCGGTTTCGAAAACCGCTTTTGCGGTTTCGGTTTCGAAAACCGCTTTTGCGGTTTCGGTTTTGAAAACCGCTTTTGCAGTTTCGGTTTCGAAAACCGCTTTTGCGGTTTCGGTTTCGAAAACCGCATTTGCGGTTTCGGTTTTGAAAACCGCATTTGCGGTTTCGGTTTTGAAAACCGCTTTTGCGGTTTCGGTTTCGAAAACCGCTTTTGCGGTTTCGGTTTTGAAAACCGCATTTGCGGTTTTCGGTTTTCAGAAAATCGGTTTTCTGAAAAACCGAAAACCGCAAATGCCACAAAAATTCTACAGCATTAATTGTAATCGACCAAGAGTGTTTTGGAAAAATGGGAAACATCTTCCGACTTCGACTTCTGAATAATACGTTTAGGATCAAGTCGAATCAAGACTGCGCCACGGGAAGGTAGAACAAGTGAGGCAATCGTTCCAAGCACTACGCTCGACAGCTTCCGTCTCATTCACGACTTAGACTCTTCAGGAAAAGTAACAAGTTTATTACTTGTAATTTATTCTTTGAGTCAAAGTATTTTGCAATAAACCATCGTTTTGTAAGATATTTTTACGATTGTATACTATTAATTTCGAAAATTGTACTCATAATATAATTTCCCATCATGGATTTGAAAAAAATCAAAGTTGGAGCAAAGAAAGATCTCCGATCCACATGTCTCTTCATGTTTGATATGGAAGTCTCATCTTCATTATTGACTCTTAATTTATTTTAGTCCTAGGTAACGCGAATCGACGGGATGGCTCTAAGTGAAAACATTCATTTAGATGGTTAAGTAATCAGGAAATTCCTGCTGTTATTTCACGAAACACAACAGATCTTAAGAAAAAAAAACAATTTTGCTTACCAGGGGGAGGGAGTAAATCATCTGCTTACGTTTGCTTAACTAGGAAGAAGGCAAGGGCGCCGATCCTGGGGGGCCGAGCCCGCTCAAAGCTCATGTAGGCCTCCTTTGTATTTATGAATATACAATATTTGGCATTATTTGAGTGTAATTTGTCTTAAAATCCTCATATATATATCTTCTGCATTTGAATGCCCCCCCCTCCAAATTTAAAGAGAAATTGGCGTCCTTGGAAGATCTGGTGAAATGAATAAAAATGTGATAACGTAATACTTGAACAACTCTATCTAATGGAGGAAAGTAAATTAGTATTCAACACTTCTTTCAGTTCTAAGCATTTCAAAGATTCTCGTAATTTAGTAGCGTCTCGGATTTGCATTTTTGAAGTACGGGAACTTTATCTATACCTTAACGTGGGAATCGGTTTCGGACCATGCACTTAAGCCGCTTTGCCATAAGAGGCACAAGGAGTTTTTCTTTCGATTTCCTCAGGAATATTGCGAATGGTATAACTTTTAAAACTATGTTTAAAAAAGAATACACATCGACATAATAAGATGATAATCTGATACCTAGGAAATATATTGAATTGTTTTTAATTTGTTCTCACGCTTCCAAATCAGTTCTTATGCTTTTTTTTTATTCCAGCCTTTTAATATAAGCATTTCAGACTATTGTCTGTTCTAGGACGATACAATTCTAGTTCATGTATATGCTAGCTTTGGAAATACAGTAGAGTTCGCTTATCCGACATAAACAGGCAGACAGAAAGCTGGATAATATGGATGTGTTAAGAAAAGACCTATTAAAAGTAAAACTTATGATATAATTTTACATATTACGCATCTAATAATAATGTTTTATAACAAATAACTGCACTGCACTGAATCAGGGACGTATCCAGCGTGAGGGCCTGAGAGCTTTCTCTCTCCGAAACTCAAGCACTTTTTAATAAACTTGCCTTTACCCTTTTGAGGTTCTTTTATATCAGTTTACTAGTAGTCAGTGTCCAAACTTTGGGCAATGTGCTGTTGTCTTGTTATAATTCTAAGAACATACCATAATGCCATTATACCAGGTGCAGTGGCGTATTTACGGGAGTGGCTTCCGGGCTTAAGCCCCCCACGAAATCTTACTTAGTATAGTAAAGTAAATGAAATATCTTGCAGAATTTTCACATTTCCAGGCAAAGCCCCCCCCCCGAAAGTTAGCAAAGCCCCTCCCGAAACAAAATCGTAAATACGCCACTGATCCAAGTGGAATTAAAGAACAGTTTTAAATAGGATTAACATTTCGTTTCCGTTCTGTTTTTAACTTTAATATATTAGAACGATACACTCCATGTCTTCTTGCTATTTTTGTTATGTGATATCCGTAGCAGACAGTTTTCTTTAGTTACATTTCTTTCGAAAATATGTTTCATTTTGTTTGTGCTATAATGCAGTTTCCAAAATAAACCGGTTTATAAATGAAAAGTAGGAAAAAGTTTAAGAGAGGTACAGAACTGTTGCATTATTATTATTATTATTATTATTATTATTATTATTATTATTATTATTATTATTATTATTATTATTATTATTATTATTATTGATATTTAAAAACATTAGAATTACGTGCTTACGAGGATTCGTGTTGGGCCCCCTCCGAATAGAAAACCTGGATACGTGTCTGCACTGAATGATAGACGTATGAGTCAAGGTGTAGACGGGCGCGCTAGGCGATAGACTCCACAGCATGAAAAATAGATTAAGACCACAACTTGCAGATCTTCTTGCCGATTGGTGCTATTTGCAATGATATATCGGATCATATGGTATGTGAAACAAAGGATGGTCGGATAAGCGAGACCATGGTGTATTGGTGTTTCACGCACCTAAACCTGTAAAATGTTTGTATAAACAATTATCTTTCACTCCCTAGCTAAATTTGTGGGTATGATCACACACCTTGCCTCATAAAGTATAGTCTTATAAAGAAAAACATATTTTTTTAAGCTAAATCCTAAAGAAAAGCCAACTTCATTTTTTTTTTTTTTAATAATGGCAAACTAGACTACTTCATCACGATAAATCACGTTTGGTACTAAGATGTCTTTTTCTGTCCGTATATATCCTTCACACTTCGTTGGAGACAAAATTGTTATTTCCCCAAGAAAACAGGATGAGAGAAACTATATAACAGCATGAACAGAAAACAATAGCTATTAACAATAGTTCTCTAATCCTGGATAAGATAAGATTACTACAAAATATCAGTAAGTTGTCCTTATTATATTGCTTCGGTTCTTATTAACATGAAAATTATAATGTTTTGTAAAAAGAAAAAAGAAAAGAAATAAAAGAAAAAGAAATGGGATGGGATTCGATGTGGTGTCAAAATTATAAAATAACTACGACTCCGCCACTCTACCCACCGAACCAGGGAGGCTAGATGGTGTTAGCTCCTTTTTTAAAGAAATAATCTTCATAACCATGGTCCGTATCGCTTCGAATCTTAAGATAAGAGTTTTTCTGTTTAATTCTATATTTTCGTACGACATCTTAGTTACAGAAGCTAATTTATATTTGGCAGGCAATCTACACACTAGGTTTTAACCAATAAATGCAACATTTTAGTCCACTATCCAGTTCCTTGATCCAACTTCTCGATTCCCCTACTGAATTCCCTCCGCAATTGTGATCTGCTACTGAAAAAATCCCTAGAAATCACCGTTGCCAGTATACACAAAACCGAGCATAATTTTGTTTTTTGCTTATATTTTATTATTTTATTATATTTTTTGGAAATATCTCCTTAGATGAATTGCTTTTTATTATCTCCACATACTAATAACTGAATTTTACCCATAAACGTAAGGAAAATGGAATAAATGCGAAAAATCTTGAGTTACAGTATACGCGCAATTTTTTTGCGCATGGGAGTACATTGGAGTAGTAATCTTTATGTAAGGCCTGCTGTCGTTACCCTTATGATGCTGTCGTAACGCTGACATATTTGTCTGTGATAATTCTTTCAGAATGAATTGAACCCACGAGAGTTTCCAAAACTAGCCGGAGAAGGTGTTGTTGTTAGTATGGTGGAGGTGATCCATCATCTTTCCCTCAGTGTGAGGGCAAAACCATCACTGCGAATCGTTACAGCGCTGAGTTTTAAGCAATGGACCGCAAACATCCAGCAATGGTCAACAAACATGAATTCTTCATGTGCCATGAGAATGCACACCTACATGCTTCTCAAAGGACGGTATTGACTCTCCCTGAGTTATAGTATGGAACTGTTCCTCACCCACCTATTCTACTGGTAAAATGGCATAGCGGGGTTTCTCGGTGTTGATGTCTGTTTTGTGTTTGTCAGCATCATAACCCTATGCGGTACTTGACTACAGTGATAGTGGAGTGACGGTAGATTAACACAGGAGGAAGTTACGTTTTGACTGGAAGATTTGTGTTAAGGTAGGTATGTAATTTTTTCTTATTGCTCTGAGAAATAGCACACTTTAAAGCACTTTAAAGTTAATGAGCCATTGTAAACAATATGTGAGTGTTGAATTATGATCAGTGAGTTTCATTTTACGCTTTCTTCTTGGTTTGTGTGTTTTTGCGCGCTGGTGGAATGGCGCCTGTTTGTCGCAATATGCTATTGAGATAAAATGACACGCCATGGCTTGATGTAATTGGAAATGAAAGCTGCACATTGTATCTAACGTTTGATGTTATAGCATATTGTTTTGAGGTAGCATACTAAAATCTGTCATCTTTCACTTTCAAAATAGATCTGACTTCTTCCAAAATTCAGCATCAGAAAAAGCATTTTCACTCCATTATATCACATGAAAAATTAATATAATATTCAAATTGCAAAATATTGTACAGTAAAGTGACAATTGTGAACAGAAAATGCATTCTTTCAAGTAATATGAGGATTTTTTGAAACTTCTATATTAATAACCAATTTAACAGTTCTAATAAATATTTTTTTTATTTCAAAATGGGTCGTAACTACACACGGATTACGACACGACAGTCCTGGAATAAAGTGGCTATGGAGGAAGCAATTAAAGCGAATTGTATAATCCATCAGGTTGGGTAAATGGTCATTTCTTTCTCTAGTAGTTGCAACATTTTGTTAACTATTGCCAATCCAATGTAAACCATAAAGTTCTTCTAATCTCGGATGGACATTCAAGTCATACGTTCCATGATGTTCTCGTTTATGCAAAAGAACACGGAGTTCCAATATTTTCCCTGATCACTTGTTTCTTCCGGGAGAAACCACAGGCAACCCTCAAGATAACATAATTATTCCTGACATAGAAGGAGAGTTCGGTCAGACGACCGTTTACTAGGTGTCATGTCTACGAATGACAGGTGGATCTACATAAGATGCTTCATTACAAATAGACGTTTCATACCCACCTACAATTTCTGACAGTCCATCCAACCTATCCGAGAAATCATCCTGTAGCCTCCGAAAAATGTACTTGGTAGTCCATCAACAGCTGAAGGCG
Organism: Thermobia domestica; assembly: GCF_964235325.1. Taxonomy (NCBI): domain Eukaryota; kingdom Metazoa; phylum Arthropoda; class Insecta; order Zygentoma; family Lepismatidae; genus Thermobia; species Thermobia domestica. The sequence goes on from NC_137455.1 coordinate 347,466,482, forward strand.
AACATCACATTGTCTCTATCGAAGAACTTTCTCCACTTCTGTTGATATCAGGATTAAACCCAAAATGATTGGCTCTTAAGCGAAAAAGCACAACAATTCTAACATGTAGTCCATATATTAAGGAACAGAAAAAGAAAATAGAAGAAAATGAGGCTATTGAAAGACGTCGATTTTCACGAGTGTACAAAAACCAAATACTACAGGAACCCTCAGACACTGAAAGGGTGAATGACGTAGATGTTGACGAAGATGAACGTAATTGTGCCTGCATTTTTTTTGTAACGATCTGTACCAATTCAAAACCTAAAGAGAGTGGGTTCAATGTGAATTGTGTGGACACTGGGCTCATACGGAATGTGCAGGTGTCAGTAACGCGAAGCACATTTCAAATGTGATATTTGTCTCATGTTACCTTCTTGAGTGTACTTTGTTGCTGTATAAGCCTCTTACGTCAGATAGTTTATGTATGTCATCTTACCGTAGTTCAATATGTCATTTTAACCTCGTGTTTTTTTCCTTTCTAACATCTAAATAGAATTTTATGTTGAAGGTTCTATTATTGTACTGAACAAACTTTGGAGCTCTGAGTTAATTATTAATAAAGTTATATTCATTGTAGGAAAAGTGTGTCATTTTCACCCAGTCTCCCCCATGTTGTCCCGACAGCCTCAATTGCGTTATTAACTGTTCTAGGGACCTCCCAAAATCTGTATGATTGTGATACTATTGCGTTTTTACCTTCAAACCCTGAATATTAATTGTGTTATTGTAAGTTTCAACGGAATGAAAAAGTTCGTTACTGAATGCTCTCTCTCTCTCTCTCTCTCTCTCTGTGTGTGTGTATGTGTATGTATGTATGTGTGTCTGTTATTTGCGAATTTTTCAGAGTCCTCCATTCGATGGAGCATCAAGAAACTCTCAAAGAAGCAGGGGCGGATCCAGGACGGACTTCTGGGGGGGCGGTCGGTAGTAATATTGCTACTTAGAGCTACTTTTAAGAGCTTCAAACTTTTTTATGGATGGGTTTATTTATATATAAAATAAGAAAGTTTCCTCTTCTCGGGGGGTCATCGCCCCGATGGCCCTCCCCTGGATCCTCCCCTGCAAAGAAGTGATTGAACATTTCGTGTGACTCCTATCGTTTCCGAGATATTGGCCCAAAAGAAGTTCCGATTTAGGGAGATTTAAGGAGTCATATCTCCGGAACCGTAAGTCATAGAGAGATGATATTAATCTGGATCTAATATCAATATTGATTCAATAAGTATTACATCATTAATTACTGATTCAACAATTATTACGTCAATAATCACTGATTCAATAATTATTGCGTAGTTCAATAATTATCTTTATTCTATTGTGTATTGAATTTAATCAAATAAATTTAATATACAATTTTATATAAACTTTGAAAAAATATCTAGGTAATTCTTTTTAAGTTCGTTCTGGCAATGCTTTTTGGGCATTCTCAACTGGTTTATTTTAACATGCATATTTGAAACAAGTAATAATGTAACAGGGGCCGCGGTGACTAAATATAGTAGAGTTCTTACCTCTGGTGCGTGAGTCTCAGGATCGATCCCAGCTCTTGCCAAGTGTGCTTTATAGTTGACAAATACTGTGTGTGGGTTTTGTTTTCGGAGTTCTATTTCCTCCCTCTTCCGATATTTTGCGATTATCGTTCATCTCGTCACCATCTCTCTTATCCTCAGTGTAGGGGCCGCGGTGGCTCAGTGGTAGAGCGTTCACCTCTGGTGCTTGGGGTCCGGGGTTCGATCCCAGCCTCTGCCAAGTGAACTTTGTGGTGGACAAACACAGTGTGGTGGGTTTCCTCGGGGTTCTCCCGTTTCCTCCCACTTTCTTCATTCCACCATTTCATTCATTACTCATCATCACCGTCTCCTTTAGCATAACCGTGGGACGTAAAACTCAAAGATATCATTTCATTTTTTATCCTCAGTGCATAAACGTGGGACGTTAAACTATAAAAATATCTGATGTATCATTTTAGGAATACAGCTTTATGTTGGGTTGGCATCTGGTGGTATTGTGGAGTATTTCGAACAAATTTCCTGTGTTACATTCTTATATATCTCTCACTTTTCACTATATCTGTGCAAGTCCCTTTACAGATACTCAAGTAAAGGACAGAACGACTCCCAACGGGAGTGAATTGCTATAGACACACATATAAATGTGGTATTTTAATATATAGAATGTAGGGATGATTTTGTGGCAAACTTGGATAAGTGATAGATTATACCAAATGCAAATATATTTTTCTTATAATTCCATATCCGAGTACGCCTCATTGTGGGCCCACAAGCCTTTGTAGTTGCCAGCTTGCAATAGGTTTTGTCATTCATATTAAAGCAAAGCACCTGAGATGTCCATCAACACGTTATATTTAGCTCCTCTACTGGTTGCCTTTCACAAGAGTATCAACCTTAAGGTCCTAGTGACAGTATTAAACTAATAGGGTCAAAACGACGCCTAAAATGTGGAATACAAAAATAAAGACAAGTTTAAGAAAATTGAATGATAACTGACAAATCTACGCAAAATTTGGAATCGACCAGCGAAAACGGTACCTTTCTCGCATTTGTGATTTTCGAGATCTCATTGTCGAAACGATTGCCCCAAACACAAAATCTTCTCATAACCACAAACATATACACCTAGCATTTTAATATATAGATATATATGTGTGTATGTGAGTGTGTTTGTGTTGAAAGACTATTTTTGTCTTATCCTAATATTTGCTAAGCTGTTAGGGATATCTACAATCAAGAGGTCGTGTATGTAGTAATTATAACGTAAAATTATCACAATTTATTTTTTATCTAAAAGGGAAATCGAAAAAAAAAGGAAGTTACCGGTAAAGATCACAAATAGTCTTTGTAACATTCGTTAGTCACGATTTGCCACTGTTGTAACACAAACTGTTTGCCTTCGTATACGTAATTTGTGAAACATATTATTTTCATGTTTTTTTCTTTCATTCATTTTTTACTCCCTGAACACAATTCCAATGCTGAATCACAGCTGATAACACCTTTCACCTTGCCGTGAGCTAAAAACTCTTTAGATAAAATGTATAAAAAGGTGTGAAAAATAGCTTTTCTTACTACTAGAAATAGCTTCCGTTTACCCTTTTGAATGTATGGCCAGCTTTCTTCTACTTTTTTCCCCAAAAATAACTATTCCTTTTCACATCTTTTTCTTCTCCTTTTTTCCTTTTTTGAAAAATGTTTGCTAGAAGTACTGTGGAAGAGGAACCAGAAAACAAGCGCTAGGATAACTGAGATAAGCTGTAATATATCTTGGGTGACGTCATTTGACATTACCATATTAATTATGGAGATAATAGCTGAAGAGCCCCGAGCACGAATCTCTTTTCTGGAGCAAAAGTGGAAGTTTTTTTTTTTTTTTTTTTTTTTTTGACTGTCCTCCATTTCGCGGTTTGTCTTTTAACTATTTAAAAAAAGAAAAAAAGAGAGATTATAGTATACCTAAAGTCGACCTTTATTTTGGCTAATTTTCTCCTATTTTTAGTAGAAGAGAGAATAATTTTTCCTCATATAAAGCGAACATATATTTACAGGATCTGTTAGTAGTGTGATATTATTATTATTATTATTATTATTATTATTATTATTATTATTATTATTATTATTATTATTATTATTATTATTTAACAAGACTGGTTAGACAAAATTATTTGTTTGTCACATTTTCCGAAACATATCTTCTTTCAACAATACTATTTCATGTTGCTAGTAATTTTCTGGTCACTTACGCATCCAGAAGAGTTATTTGGAAGGGGCGAATTGCTTTCTGGTTAATTGATGTATGCCCTATCCACGGGGGGCCTGGCCGCCCCTAACTTTTTACTGGCCCCCTAAAATATTCACGGTAGGCTTGTAAATGAACTATAATATGCTCCCCTGCTCCCCCTTAACTTCTACCGCCCCCTCCCTTACATTTTTGGGCTGGCTAAGTGGCTAAGGGCCTGAATTGATGTAGTCTTAAAATACGAAGTGTTACTTCGAATCAGAATGTAGTGCAATATTTTACATATAGGCCTATGAGAAGATAACTTTTGAGACTGGGGAGGGGGTAATTGCTCTCCTTGTGAATTTGTCAGTGTTTCTGCCCGCTGATGACTTTTCTCTATCCCTGGATCGGGAGACAGGGTTCCATTGAATGTTACCAACTGTTACTTGACTGTAAATGAAATGAAATTTTTGAGTTTTACCTTCTATGGCTATGCCGGCTAGGCTAAAGGAGACGGTGATGATGAGAAATAAATGTAATGGTGGAATGAAGAAAGTGGGAGGAAATGGAGAACCCTGAGGAAACCCACGCACACGGTGTTTGTCCATCACAAAACTCACTTGGCGGGAGCAGGGTCTGAACCCGGGACCCCATGCACCAGAGGCGAACGCTCTACCACTGAGCCACCCCGGCCCGAGTTACTTGGCTGTGTCACATGAAGAATTATTTCTAAAGCTGTAGTCGGAACAAAACTTGGATTTACAAGGTATTGCAATTTTTATTTTTGGTTTGGCCTTTGAAAGTAACGGATATCAATTTTAGATTTCAAGTGCGTCAACATGGCCGTGAGTCTGGCTTCACCTGCACTGGCACTAATTTTAAAACATATGCCAAAAAATAGTGTCCAATTAGTGTTTTTAAAGCCAAAAGATACACGAAAATCTTTAATGGTGCCGTCATCAAAGAAAACAATCGATCCCTTATTTTTATGATAATATAAATAGTACTAATTTCCTGGCTATGCCGTATCATCAGCACTAATTCAACACTAAATTCATGTATGGGTTTAATCTCAATCGGTTGAATGGATGGGGCTATCGTGAACCTAGCCCTACCCAGAATCTTTTTCGTTTTTGACGTTTGTGTAACAGCACAATTTTTTTAACACTACAGGTTGTCAGCACTAATTGGGCACTAATTTTTAGCATATGTTTTAAAATTAGTGCCGGTGTGGGTGGGGCCAGGTTCACGGACATTGCGTCAAGGCAGACACTGAGGTCCTTATGAAACTTTTTTTTTTTTTCAGAGTAGAAAATGCGGTAAAAAAAACTCTCCAACGGTGAGACACGAATCGGTAGACCTGAATGGGATGAATAATGATGTAAATAAGTGTAAATCCCGATGTGTACTTTTCGAGCAAATCGAAAGAAATGAGTTTTATTTTTCGTAAACCTAAAAAGTAATGCTTTGCGATAACCACCCAAACCTATTGAGATGAAAGTCACGCTAACGTATTTATCCTCTTCAAGGGTTTCAGTATGACAATGCACAGCACGTTTAATGAGATACATTACCGGCTCTCCCATATATGCAACACGTGCATTTGCACGGGACGGCAAAATCTGACAGAACTACATTATTTAAAATAAGTATTTCTTGTAGAAAACAGACTTCACGATGGTGGTAGTTAAATTTACTAAGCTGACTTTCCCTATTTGAATGCTACATTCATAAATCATGTTTAGGTCGCACTAGTTTAAGGTCACATGGACAGTGCTAAAACAAATGGTCAAATAAATCCCAGCATGAATTGCTTAATTGTTCTCAAATACAAGAACTCAATTCTCGAACAGCAGCGAACACCTGTTCCATTTAGTTGGTTATCACAGTTTTGGTATGAATAGAAATCTTGTCTTTCTTACAAACAAGTTCCTGATCATTGAAGGTGGAAATTTTTTTTTGTTTTAAATTTAACATATGTAGAAGGAAAATCAAGAAATAAAAATAAAACAGCTCGTTAAACTGGAATTTCAAACTGATATATTGAAATTGAAACTTAGTATTCCATTCTCTGAAAAGGATTACCATCTTTCTTCTGCAAGTGTGTTTGCTTTATCTTTCACAAAAATAATAGACCATTTGAAGAGAGACAACAGACATAACGAGATAGTATTTGTAATGTATAGGGCTTATTATTATTATTATTATTATTATTATTATTATTATTATTATTATTATTATTATTATTATTATTATTATTATTATTATTATGCAAACTAATGCAGTGTCTCTTTGAGCGTATGACACAGTAAAATTTTGACACACACAGATCAGCATTTAGCTCCTATGCTCGTGGGATCCCCGGGCAATTGTCCATTGCGATAAGATATTTCTGGATGTGGGTACTGGAAACAAGCAATTAATCTAGCCTGCTGTTGATGTACATGCTTATGTTAGCACTTGTTATGTTAAAGCTATTTCGCTTTTTCGTTAGAAGAATTTTTACAATAACTGTTATTTTCTTTTATTACTCTTAAGGGTCGGCGGTGTGATATTGTTTTAAATATACATGCCCCAACAGAAGATAAGGATGACAATATAAAAGACAGTTTTTACTTAGAAGTGGAACCAATATTTGACCAACTCCCGCGATACAATATGAAAATTCTATTAGGGGATTTCAATGCGAAGGTAGGACGAGAGGATATTTTCAAACCGATCATAAGGAACGAAAGTCTGTATAAGGAAAGTAATGAAAACGGTGTTAGACTAGTGAACTTTGCCACATTTAAAAAAACCTTATCGTGATGAGTACAAAATTTTCACATCGCAACGTTCATAAATACACTTGGACCTCACCAGGCTGAAAAACACATAATCAAATTGATTACGTTTTAGTAGATAGAAGAAGACAATCAAGCATAAGTGATGTCCGGTCGTTTAGAGGGGCTGATTGTGACACTGATCACTACCTGGTAGCAGCGATAATAAGAGAGAGATTATCATTTAATAAAGGAAATATTCAAGTCTGAAAACGGAGAGATTTAATTTAAAGAAATTAGAAGAGAGCCAGGTAAGACAGGAATACCAAATTGAAGTTTCGAATAGATTCTCGGTTTTAGATGTTTCGGAGTACACTAGTGTTGAGGATACTTGGATTAAAATTAAAGAAAGCATCAAAATTTCAGCAAAAGAAAAACTGGGACACGCGAAAACGCGTAGAAACAAACCATGGTTCGACCAGGAATGCATTAAACTAGCAGAGAAGAGAAAACAGGCAAAATTACGTTGGCTACAAAATCCGAATGAAATAACAGCACAAAATTTCGTAGACATCAGGCGGGAAACTTCCAAAACTTTTAGAACAAAGAAGCGCTACTTTTTGAAAGCTAAAATTAGGGAACGTGAAGATAATAGTAAAAATAAAAACATTCGGGACATGTATAAGGGGATCAACGAATTTAACCCTTAACACACCAAGCGGGGTCCTCTAGGGATCCCAGAGGCTGATATTTGGTGATACTGCTGCAACTACAAGAACCGATTTATTCTCGATTTTTATATATGCCTTGCATCCTTTTGGGATATCTGCTACATAATTAGATCAATGATACGTTCGTTAAAAAAGTACAAAAAATAAGTTGAGAAATTAAAATAATACTTGGGGTCCCCAGAAGACCCCAGCTTGTAAACAACGTTGACGATTTAGGCTTGGTGCGTTAAGGGTTAAAGGGTGTGGTATGGACTAGAGCTTCATAGGACACTCACAAGAGCGTTAATGGAACGGGGAAACAGGAGGGCTAATTTCCTCCTTCCTGCTCACTAATTTAAGATATTAATATTATATTGTACACGCTGCACTGTGGGAAAGATTAACAAGTCAAGCTCCGAATGCCATAGTCAGTGATGTATAATTACGTTAAATAAATGGAGGCTGTGTCAAAAAGAATACACCAACGAAAACCGTCAGATCTTCGCGACCACGAATCCGAAACGAAAGCAAGAAAAACTACGTAACAAGATGCAATCTAGAGTTTTATATGATTGCCGCTAAAGAGGAGCGTTCGTTTGAGGTCACCTCCCTTCCCCGACTTTCAGATTGTGGAGGCAGTAATGCAGACTTTGAAACCTTTTGCTGGGCAAAGTCCAACAGAACAAATTTGAAGTCCTTACACCGAATAAATACGGATTTTGATCATTTATCATCCATTTTCATTGGCCATACGGAGATATAGGCCTATATTGCTCTTTTGTATTCTTTTTTTTTTGGGGGGGGGGGGGGGCAAGAATTACAAAGGTAGCTCTACTTTCGAGTTTTGGGCCTGCTTAAAATTCTAGAACTTGGGCCTAAGCAACTTGCCAGTTTTGATCATCTGTATTTCCTCCGTATTTATTCTGTGTAAAGATCTCAAACATTTTCTGTTGGACTTCGCTTATCAAAAGGTTTATAAAACTGCCTTAATGTCCCCAAAATCTTAAATTTAGGGTGGGGGCGGCTGGCCTCTTGCCCCGATTGACACTCCTGTCTAGAGGCTACCATATGAAACTAGCCTCACGCTTTTTAGTTTCATTTATTTCGAACTCTTGACTGCGAAAATATTACGTTTTGAAATTCATTTGGTGAGCAAAACTGAGCTTTATTTAAAATGGATTTGGATCCATTATGCTCCAAATGCTCCAAATATTACCTTTCTTCAATGCAATTATTGTATTTAAAACAACAACCAATACATAGGCTTACAGAAAATATTCTTAAGTTACCACGTATGCTTCAAACAGTACTTTTAGAAAAGTTATTAATTAAAAATAATTTTATTAGCATCAGTATTCCGAACTAGGAATCAATTTTGCAACTAAAAGTTTACCCGACTCCAGGTGACCAATTGAGTAAAAAAAAAAAAAAAAAAAATGCACACGTGTGAACAATTCCGATAACAATACAATTATTTGAGCCAAATGCCGCAAAGAATGCCATGTTAAATCCAATAATCATTCGAAAGTCATTTTAGAAACCACTGGTGCTACACAATGAAATTAGGTTTTAAAATGCGTTATCACTAATAGCTTACGGAAATAGAAAGTCAGCATTTTGAATCCGATATGGACACTAAAAAATCATTCCAAAACCGCTGCTGCTCCAAAAAGGAAATTTGGTATATTAAGGTGCATTATCACTAGTGGACTACGAAACTATTATTTCTTTTTTTTAGAAAATCATCTTGAATCCAATATGGCCAACGAAAATTCATTTTTAAAAAGGTATACAAAAGCCATTTTTAGTCAAACGATTCTATTTCTGTTATCAATGTTACACTAAACGTTATGTACAGGATGAATCTGTAATACCGGTTGCAAATAAAGAACAAAGAGTCTTAACAAGAATATATTACACGATTTTGAAATATTTGTTCAAAATCATATTTTAAACTGTTCAAAATGTTTAAAACATGTCTTTTTTGTGTGTTTTAAAATATGTTTAAACTATTTTGAACATCTTTCTCATGTTTTAAATACATGTCTTGTTCTTTTTTTTTTAAACTATTTTTTCCAACCCTGGTACCCAGACTTTAAGGACACCTTGTACATTTAAATTTATTACATTTGGTTTCAGTGTATAACATTGTACTTTTCAAGTAGCTAAGAATATTACAATGTACATTTTATATTTTCTTTTTAATGCTTTCATGTACTTTGTAGTATTATTGTGCGGCTTAAATTTGTTCAGTATTTAGTACCATTTCATCCATTCTTATATTTGCTCTTAGTTTCTCATGGATAATTTATGTACCAATGAGAGGCACATGCTCATTTTATCTATACTCCCTGCCCATATTACATGTACATTTTGTCAAATATGGGCAATTGCAGTAAAGTTAGTATTGGACAATTCTTTCAGTCTATAAAGGTAGAGCAATTATTGTACACGGGAATTTGGACTTTCCCATCATCTTTTATTATAAAATTGTCTTCTTTAATACAAAAGCTATACAATAAGCAAAGCAATTCCACTAATAATTTGGGTAAGATAAAGAAAGGAACTCAATGACCAAGCGTATTAGGGCTTTTGCAGGTGAGGTACCTCTCGGTGATCAGGCGTCGTGAGAGGGGTTTAGGTGGTTTGATCAACCTGGGTAGATTGATGCTCGGTGATGCGTGCCGTTCTCTTTTATCCTGGAGTGCCGGCTACCATCGGAGATCTCCGTCTTGCCGACTGCTGGCGAATGTGGGCGACTGCTCTTCGGGTCCGTCGTCTGCGTTGGTTTTGTCTATTATTAACACGTGTAGTACACATGGTAATCGCATGTTATGGGGGCATGCGGAACCTTACATCCCCGGGGCGTAGAAAAAAAATAAGCCACAGGGTTATTTTTTGCCATTATGTAGAATCTGCATATTGGTCACAGTATTTACTGGAAATGCAGCAGGGGGCCGCGGTGGCTCACCTCTGGTGCTTGGGGTCCCGGGTCCGATCCCAGTCCCCGCCAAGTGAACTTTGTGGTGGACAAACACCGTGTGCGTGGGTTTTCTCGGGGTTCTCCCGTTTCATCCCACTTTCTTCATTCCACCATTTTTCATTCATCACTCATCATCACCGTCTCCTTTAGCCTAACCGGCATAACCGTGGGACGTAAAACTCAAAGATTTCATTTCATTTCATTTTTTTGGAAATGCAGAAAAATACGTAAATACAAAAGCAAAGTTAAAAGCACTTGTCACTGACATAACCCTGTATGAGACACTACCACACGAATAAAAGTTAAGTTTAAGTTGAAGTTAAATTTAAAGTTAAAGCACTGACAGTTTGTCCTCTAAGCAAGATCCGTATATTACGTCATCTCCCTCAAAGGAGAGGCTGTCGAAACTTTGGGGGTTATAGTTAGTATTTATACACTAGGTCACTAATAGTAATGTCTGTAGAATATTTGTGAAATTTGCACATCATAGGGTGCTATTATAGAAAAGTTTTTAATATCGGTCTAGTTCTTACTACTGGTAGGAAATGGATGACAGAACACACTTATACAATGGTTAAAGTCACTACTATGATAAATGTAGTCATGTCGGAAGAAAGTTTGTCAATTGAAAATCCTGAATTTCTGAACTCTGTATATATAGGTTAATATGTTAGTTATAATTATGAGTCGCGGTGGAGAAGCGAGAAAAATGGTGCTGGATTTGTGAAGTTCATTCGCTGGGGGCGGAAAGAAAAATGCTGGCTTGCAATTTCGTGCGTTGAAGAAAGTTGTAAGTATGCAGTCGAAATGGCAGAATGCAGTTAGATGAGGGATTATAATAGTGAAAAAAGACAAGGGATCTGTTGCAATGAGAATACTAAGCTACGTACTAGATTGAGTCACTTCAAATAGTTAGCCATATCATGTCATATTTTGTTTCCTGCTATCCGATGTTTTTGTTGCTGTCTCCTTTATATTTTTTCTCCCGGTGAAACATGAAGAGTGCTCGTCGCGTGTCGCTGGTTCGTATCTGCTGGAATCATGTTATTCTAGTTTTCCTCTCTTCTTATCTCTTCTATTCTTCTTGCGTTTGTCACCATTATCTCTGTATATGTTTTTCGGAGTCATAATATGGTTTAATTCTGTCCATGAAAATATTCTGTTATTTCTCCTTGAAATTGCCGGGCATGCGAACTGGGTAGAGATTATTATTTAGCTTTGAAAGTATTGTGGCCGGCCCGCAGTACCTGTCGGTCCATTGTGATGACTCTCCGACCCTTCGAAAGGGGAAGTAAATTAATACTTTATCTCCCTTGTGGAAAGTTTCTTGCTTATGTTTCTTTGTCAAAATACTTCTTTTGCTGTTCGTGAGCCTTTAGTATTTTTTCTCTTAGTTTTACAAGTTGGTCTCGTTCCAGCTGTAGCTGAGGAGTAGTCTGTAATTGGCAATCGCCGATTATCTTAGGTTCGTACCCGTACATTAAAAAGAAGCTTGATTTCTTCGTTCCTAATTGGAGAAACTGTTAAACCAAAAGTGATGTGAGGTAATAGCTTTGGCCATGTTTCATGATTTGTTGGACGAAAAATTTTTAAAAATTCTATAGAGTTTTGTTCATGACCTCAACTAATCCTATATCCTGGTGATTAAAAGCAGGGCAGAACTTAAATTCAAAATTATATATTTCTGCTAGTTTTTGAAGTTTCTTCGCTCTGTGGACTGGGTGTTTGTCCAGATGAAGAAAACGAAAGGCGCCGAATTTTAAATAATTTCTTCCAGTAAGAATTGTTTAATTGTGTCTGCCGTGATGCTATTAACAGCTTTCGTCACTATATAACGAGTGTTTGTTTCGATGGCAACTAAAACGTATTTTGGTTTCCCTTCTTCGTGTGTATAAAGTCCTAAACTATCAAACATCCATCGTTCTCCTATAAGGCCTGGCGGGTGATGAAGGACTTCTCCTTGTGGCTTTTTCGGGAGTTTCTTTAGGAGTTAATACTCTCTGCAGTTCTTGATTCTAAATGCTAAGTATGATTTCATGTTTGGCATGTAGTACTTATGAAGGACAGTCTTGTATGTTCTTGAAAACCCGAAATGAGGCGCTGAAGGTTCTTTGTGAATAGATTCGAACCAATGCCCTGCCAAACTTTTCGTGATACACAAAAGATAAATTAACCCAAGTTCTGGATGTTTTGTGTACGATACAGTAGGTTTGCTTTTAAGCGAAAATACTTAGCTGCTCTCATAGTAGAACTTTTTGTCGTTTCTTTCCCATTCCAAAACTGCTATTATGTCAGCGTATGCGTCATCCTTGCGCTGTTCTTCCCATAAGTTCTTCATAGATCCTGGTTGTTGTATTTGAAAAACGGGTTCTTCTAGAGAATTGGATCTGTATGCATGCAAATCCTCGGTTGCCTGACTTGGGTCCGTGGGTTCTGGAGTATCATTGCTATTTTGTTCTAAGCGGCTGATGATATCGGCCGGGTGCTTCTTCAATATGGCAGATATCAAAATTATAGTCAGCTAAGAAAAGTCTATAGGGTGTGTATTTTCCTACCCTATCCGGGTGCGTACGCAGAGAAGTTAAACATTTTGCGTCTGTAAACAATTTAAATTTACGATTAAGTAGGAAATATCTGAATATACTCAGAACGTATAGTTCTTTTTTGTCAGACTGAACTTTTGATTTCGGTCTTTGTAAGGCGACGACTGCAATACGAAACAATTCTTTCTTCGTTAGTTTTGGGGTTATAACAGGCTAATAAGCCTCCTAACTGATGGGAGCTTGCATCTGTGTAGAGCCTGATCTCTAGCTTTTCGTCGAAATGGTAGAGAAATTGGGCATTCAAAATTTCTTCTTTGAGTTTCTCAAATAATTCATGGTGCTTTTCGGTCCATTTAAATTTAGCATTTTTAGTTAGGAGCTGTTGTAATGTTCTACCTTGATCGTGAAGTCCTTAATATGACTCCGAAGATAAGAGCAAGGGCCTATAAAGTCCTTAAGTATTCGTTTAGTGGTCGGCTTCTTAAAATTCTTGATCTGATTTGCTATTTTCGGTGAGATGCTTATCTTTTCTCCGGATACAAGAAATCCTAATACTCAGAGTTCTCTATATAGCAAGTGCGTCTTCTTGGAATTGGCTCTAAAGTCATGCTTCCGTAATTTTTGAAATAAAAGTTCCAAATCTGAGAGTTGTTGTTCCCACGTATATGAACCAATCACGATGTCATCTGCAAAATTGGTAATGCGTTTTGGTAAGCCGTCTAATAGCATTTTAATTACGATGGTCAAAGATTGGGAGCTAGAGTATTAGCCCATTACGCATCTAAGAAATTTATAGCTTTTGCATGTATTATTCACCTCAAAAGTCATGTATTTAGTGCTTTTTGGATGGAATAAGATTTGGAAGTAGGACTGGGAAATGCCCAGGGTTGAAATTAGGGTTTTCCCTTTTAAAACCTGCAAAACGTCTTCTGTACACTGGAATGTATGCTTAAATATTTGGTATAACTATTACATGCCTGTAGATTTAACACAAGTCTGAATTCTGAACTGTTTGGTTTTTGATCGCAATTAGAGGCGAAGTGTAATTACTCGTCTGTCTCAGTTATGATTTTGGCATCTAACAGTTGTTGTATCGGCTTATCAATTTCTCTTATTCCTAATGGAATATGTGGGGAGCGGTAATGGAATGGCGCGCTTTTATCTATGCGTATTTTGTGCTCATAACCCCTTCAATAAAATATATCCTCTGGAGTGTATGTACAAACATCCCTGTATTTGTATAATAATTTGCTTACAGCTATTGCCTGGTATTCCGCTAAATTAGGATTTATATTAAAAAGGTCAATGTTGAAAGTTTTAGCGGTCTGTTTTAATCTTTCCTCTATCTCTTCTTGTGTTCTAAATTGATGTTTTTTCTTGTCGCCTTCTTCTATTTTGAAAGAAAATTCTTCCACGTCCTCCTCTGTATACGCCACTGGTGTGCCTTTATTTAGTTATTATGGTGCTGTATGATTTGAGATTAATAACGTAAGGTCGTTACTTGGTATTTTCATGGTCATTGCCTCCAATCCATATCGTTCTAACAATGATTGCAGTGGAGTAATGATGTAAAATGCTGCGTCATGATTTTTCTTCGGAATTGAAACAGGGAAGTAGAAATGTGATTTCGCTGGGATTGTAATTTTAATAGCTGTGATTACGTTTGCATTTCTCTGCAAGTGCAACGAATGAGTAGTTTCTTGTGACATTTCTTCCGTTTTTTTTTTTTCCTTAGGAAAATTAGGCTTCCTAGGTTTTCTATATAACGATATGGAATTATTCTCCAGGTCTATTTGAGAAAAAAGTCTAGTAAGAATGTCGTTCCTAAAAATCGGACTGAAGTCCGCATCTATAACGCGAAAATAATGTGAAAAAGTTCTTGTGCCAATTTTAAATCTAATTAGGCCTATTTCCTTCAAATTCAGAACTTTGTTACATGTGGCTTTGATGCGAGTCTGAAATGGTATTAATTTGTAATTTGGGGGTACGTCTCGTCTAGATCATAAACTAAGACTTCATCCAGTGTCTGTTATTACTGGTGGAGTGCTTGAATTTACTTTTATATTAAGCAATAATTTATTATTTTCTGCCCCCAGGTTAACTTGTTCTCGGTAATCGTTGTAGGTCACCTGGGTGAAAAAATTGCCGTCCGTCTCAAAAGTTTCCGCTGTTGCCTGCTCTCCTTGAATGTGATTATTTTTAATTGTGGTGGTTTCTGTGTGACCTGCGCCGACTTTTCTGGAATGGACCTCGAGGCTTGAATTTGGCCTGCGAGCCCATCTATGCGTTTCCCTGGTTGGAATTTGTTGGATTATTCCAACACGTAGATGCTCCGTGGTCCTTCTTATAACATATTGCACACACAGATACTTTATCGCCTTTTACATTTTTTTAATTTTTCCTACCAGCGTTATTCCCTTTGTTAGTATTCTCTGCGCCCGCCTTTTGTCCGTTTTCTTGACGATGTCTTCCCCCGTTATTACGTCTGGAATTAGTTTTCATGGCATTCTGAGCCACCATTAGTGATAATTCGGCCATTTGATTGGCTAGTTTAGTGAGATCCGTGTGGGGTTGTGGGGGAGGGTTTTTACTTTGGTAGGGGTGCGGATTTGAAACTTTAGATGGAGTGGAAGTTGACTGTGGAGGAGAAATATTCTGCGATGGAGGTGCAGAAGATAACGATTGCGAATAACAAGGAGCAGGTTGGGTGTGATGCACAGTAGAAGTTGGTTGTTGTACATAGGTTGGCAAATATAATTATGATTCGTTTGGTTATGAAGGTCGTACAAAGGAAATGTTGAGGGGCGGTTAGGTTGGCCGATTAAAAGTGAATTGCCTGTGACAATTCTACATAATTCCTCTTCTGCATGAGGTCGTGAGCTTTTCCAATTCATGAAGTCGATCCTGCAGCCGCTGGACTGTTTGAAAGAATTCCAACGCTATCCTCTGTAGTAAATTTCTTTGTAACCCCAATGAAAGAAAATGGATTTTCTGTACCTCGAAGCCTCTGGCATTAGCTGTCTAATGGCCCTTAATTTCCTTAAGAAATATGAATCGACCGACTCATTTTCGATTTGCTGTATTTGGAAGATTTCTAATTCCGCCTTATACACTGGTAAATTTGGACGAGACAAAGAAATTAATTTGGTTTTAAGTTGATCGTTGATTTAGGGTGTCAAATTGTTTGATTTTGTAATTGTAAAACAAAATCGAGAGCTACATCCTGTAAATACATCTGGAGAATTTCTTTCTTCTTTTCGGGAGTCCATGCCTGGAGTAAAGCCAAATGATCCAATACATGAAAAATCGATCCGGGTCGTCTGTACTGTGACCAGAATATCTAGTTAGATGAGGAATATTAACAGGTATACGGGAGTCTGATTCTGCCATATTGTTATCACCTTCTTTATACGTATTTTTTCCAGATCTAGTTGTCAGCATAAATACCTGCCCGCCTAAAACGAATCAATTTACCGCTAAGAGTAATGATAGTGTATATAACAATAAAGATATTATCTTTATATAATCCTGCTTTAGTAACACCAGCACTAATACTGTACTTTTAAAAGATTCTAAGTTCGTTTTTCCGTTAATAAAAAGAGCGTCCCGTAGGAAAATCCTTTTAATGTATGTAAATAGACGCCGACGCATCTACCATGTAAAATTCTTTCAGTCTATAAAGGTAGAGAAATTATTGTACACGGGAATTTGGACTTTCCCATCATATTTTATTATAAAATTGTCTTCTTAAATACAAAAGCTATACAATAAGCAGTTCCACTAATAATTTGGGTAAAATAAAGAAAGGAACCCAATAACCAAGCGTCTTAGGGCTTTTGCAGGTGAGGTACCTCTCGGTGACTAGGCGTCGTGAGATGCGTTAAGCTTAGGTTTTCTCTCGGTGACCGGACGTCGTGAGAGAGGATAGGAACCCAATGACCGTGCGTTTTAGGGCTTAATGATGGGTACCTGTCGGTGACCAAGCGTTGTGAGAGGGATTTAGGTGGTTTGATCAACCTTGGTAGGTTGATGCTCGATGATGCGTGCTGCTCTCTTTTATCCTGGAGTGTCAGCTGCCATCGGACATCTCCGTCTTGCCGATTACTGGCGAATGTGGGCGACTCCTCTTCGGGTCCGTCGTCTGCGTTGGTTTTGTTTATTATTAACACGTGTAGTACACAAGGTTATCGCATGTTATGGGGTCATGCGGAACCTTACAGTATTTTTAATTTCTCGACAACCATTCAAATATTTTTCAAAGCAAACTCTATGAGAGTAAATACAAGCTACCAGTCTATGTTGCTGTAATATTTGTTGTCAAAAGATATTCTAACATTTTTTACTGCCCATATTACCCAATATTACCCTACTAGTGATGCCAGTGTTGATTTGAGAATATTTCCCCGAAGGGACTATTAGTAAATGGAAGGGCGTGAAAGTCCTATTCGGAAAATGATGATAATTAATCCTAATAACTCGGTACTGGGCATGGAAAGAGATATGGCCCAGGGGAGGAATTTTCACGAACCACCCACTGAAATCATTACTTAGTGATGCAAACAACAAGTATCTGCTTACAACAGAAATGATAATAACCTCCAAATGAGTAAGCTAGTGAAATCACTGCATCTGTTGGATACTAATCGGAACGCAGGACAATATCGTAAAATTTGTGACTGGCCCGAAAATGTGTCCTGCCTAGCAATCCTGCTTTTATCTCCATATTATTCATCAGACCTTTACTCCTACTTTACTTTCTTTTTCAGTTGCTTGCTTGCTCTCCAGAAAACCGAGTGAGCAAAAGTCGTTGTAGAGATCCGTCATTTTAGATCCTATCTAAGAACATCTCCCTGTAACTAAATTGGATTTCAGTTTTCGTCAATTTATGATGCGAGTGACAGCTAAATCGTAATCCAGTTTTGGTCGATGCACACAGGATATATTCTGAGGGGAGTTCTTTTGAATGCAAATAGTGAGTGGGAGAAGGACTTTTGTGGGTGAAAGTTGGAATGTGAAAACAGTCTCACGAATGAGACAAAAATAAAAAAAATTAAAAAGGCATAAAATATTTTATCAGCTAAGAAAAATAAAAAATCTTAAATTAGTTGATTTTTTTTTTTTTACTGTTTTTCGCAGACGATAACGTCGTCTCTTCGGGAGGGACTTAAGTTTAATTGCAGTGAGAAATGGAACACATGTATGGGCTATGAGGTTTTGTAACAACAATAATAAAGAAGCTCACTTTATTTATACATATAGGTGAATTATTATTGTTGTTGTAATCATGGCAGGAGACACAAGGATAAATACACAGAGCCTAAGTAACATCAAAATGAGATTGCAATAATCATAAGTTTTACAATAGAAATGAAAACAAATAAACAAGGAAGGAATATTATGAAATCTGAGTGGTCGTAAAGTTATGATGATGAGATGAAGTGCATGGACGCCACAGTTCACAGGGAAGTGTTAGTAGTCACAAATGAGGTTATCTTCTGTGTTGGGGCTACTCAACACTGATGAGCGACATGGGGAAGCCCTTGTTAGAATCAGAGTCTCTGTACAAGCGATGGATAAACGTGATGATTGAATTCTGGTGGATGATATGATTGAAAGAAATGTTGATCCGGATGCTCTGGATGTTTCTGACTATAGATTGTAAGTAGATGTTGTAAAGGTGTATAAGCATACTTAGGAGGAGTAGAAAGACTGGCATCAATGTGTATGGTTTCCAGGAGGGTGTGATGCTGAGTTGTCCATTTTTTATCGATGTACCTAGAGCGGAGATCTTCAAGATGTCGAGTGATATGCGGAAAGGTCAGCTTATCGTACAAAAGGCGAGTAGGGCTAGGCAAGGTAATGCGGTAGGCTAGACGTAATACATGACGTTCGATGATAAGAAGCCGCTTATAAAATTCATCTCCAGCGCTAACCCAGGCAGTGTGGCCATGTGTGAGACACGGACGGAAAAATGCTTTACAAGTTTTTAACAATGTGTCAGCATGTAAGCCCCACGTGGTACCGACCAGGCGCTTCAATAGATTTAAGCGGTTTTGGGCCTTCTCTTTGATTGAAAGAAGGTGAGGTTTCCAGGTTAATTTAGCATCAAAGATCACTCCCAGATATTTAGCGGTAGTACTTGCATGGATGGGTACACCCTGGACTTGAATATTAAGCAGAGATGGATTACGTCTCACTCGACTACGCCTCTTATGCGGAAGGATGACTAACGCCTGTGTTTTGTCACAGTTTAATTTTAATTGCCACCGACTACACCAGTTGCTGAAAGCATCAATGGCCCGTTGTAAATGGGTATTGATTTGATGCATGGTTTGACAGCAAGCGAGCAGCGCTGTATCATCCGCAAAGGTGAAAGTGTAAATCGGTTCTGGCATAACAGGTAGATCACTAACAAATGGCGATAAAGCTGAACCTTGTGGGACTCCAGTGCAAGGAAAGATTGGAAAGGATAGACTGTTATTTATTGAAATATAAGCAAGACGGTTGGTGAGAAAATGATATACCATCCGAAGATAGGCCGCAGGAAGACGAAAAAAATGTAATTTATAGATAAGACCATTGTGCCACACTCGGTCAAACGCCTTTTCTAGGTCGAAGAGAAGTAAGCAGGAAGGTTCTGTTTTATTATAATGATTCGTGAGAATAGTAACTAGACGTAAGAGATTATCGAGGAGGCTGTGATTAGGACGAAAACCGGCTTGGTGTGTAGGCGGAAGATCATGGGTTGACAAGTGGTGATGAAGTCTGCGAACGATTATACGTTCAAATATTTTGCCTAAGATTGACGTCAGTTGAATTGGCCTGTATGAAGCTGGGTCTGATTTTTCTTTATGTGGCTTAAGAAACATGAGTACCTTGGAAACCTTCCAATCGGGTGGGTAATAGCCAGTTCGGAGAACGAAAGTATACAGCGACGCCAAAATGTGGAATAAAAGAGCTGGACCTTCCTTAATGTTACAGTATGTGATACGGTCGAAGCCAGGCGCAGTGTTCTTTTTGTGGCGTAGGACCTCGGTAATGTCTAGTGGAGTTATAGGTGCTGTCAAAGGATTCTGATCGTCCAGAGTATGATCCGTATTTATTCTTAGGTACCCATTATGAGGGTTGCTGTACTTCGCAACACGTTGATAGAGATTGGACCTGTCTCGAAGCGGGACTTCTGGTGTAAAGGTGGTTTGAAGAATCCGGGCAAAAGCATTAGCTTTCTCTGTATCTGTGGTCAAGGCAGTATTGTTCTCAACTAGCGAATAGTGAGGTGCACTGGTTTTCCCAATAAGACGGTTGAAATGTTTCCAGTAACGTGTTGGATGACTTTCTGTGGCTAAATTGTTGACAGTTCTGATCCAGTTACGTTTCTTATACGCTCGGATGTAATTTTGCACCATGCGAAGATATTGGCGATGGAGACGTAGGGTGACAGCATCACGAGTGCGTAGGTACTCCTTGTATGCAGTCCGGGCTAAGGAAATGAATGAGAGGTACTGAGGGGGTAATTTAGGCCTGTAGAGATTTCTGGTGGTAACAGGAATGGAGAGTGCACTGGCGGTTTGAATGCTCGTAGTGAGTTGGCCTAGCATAGCGTCAAATGACGGGATATCGTTTGGAAGTGGAACATCAGCTAGCATATCAGTTAATTCCCTTCGGTACTCTATCCAATTAGCTCGGTCAAAATTTGGCTGGGTACAAAGAGCTTCCGGTTGTGGTTTCTTGGCGGTAGGAAAGTGTAAGTCTACTTTGATAGGATCATGGTCACTACCTATTGAATCAAGAACAGTAATCTCGAGATACGGCATGATACTAGAAGACGCAATGACTACATCAGGAGTGGTGTTTGAAGATGGACGGGTTGCTCTAGGTATAGCGCAAATTTCGCTATTCGTATGCGAGTTGATAAAATTAGAAAAGGCACGTTTCTCAGCATCACTTCTGCTGTGGTAGTTGATATCAGCCATGATAATATATGAGCGGAAGGTAGTATCCAGATAAGTGAAGAAGCAAGTTGGTATGCGAACATGGGGACGAATATATATGGTAGCTACAGTGATTGGTCTAGCTTTAAAGTAAATAGTAACGATATTATGTTCCGGAAGAGGTTCGGAAAAGTTATAAGTAATGATTCGACTTGGTAGTTTATGTTGGGTCCCTATAGCCGTTCCGCCGTTTGCTCGTTGTCCTAGAGGGTCATCGTGGCCGGTGAAATCATAACCCGGAAAATAGACAGAGTGCTTCGGTGTCAGGAAAGTCTCATTCAATAGAAAACTATGTATCTGATGTTCACGTAAAAGAGCAGTAAGATCTTTCCTGGTACATAACGACTGGATATTTAGGTAGAGTAACGTTATAAGAAGGCTTCTATCCATGATGAAAAACGATTAAACTTGGGTTGTGACGGGATTGATTTGAAAATGTACAGTCTGACCGGAATAAGTCGCCTTGACATCGGGGTGATATAACACTTTGGTCGCTCGAATGACTTGAGCGACAATGTGGGCTCGCAAGAACGGATGGATATTTTGAAGCGTGAGACTGAAAAAGCGAATCATATCTTCAACAGTAACTGGTTCACGCAGAGAATTATGTGGGGGCACTGGAGCATCGGGAGTGCGTAAAGGCACAACTAGTTCCGGTTTCGTAGGCTCCGCTGGAGGTTTGGCTTTGCACTTATAGCTGTAAGTAGTGTGGCAGAGCCCGAATTTTATGTATCAGAATTTTATTTTAATGATCAATTTTATTTCTTTTAAGGATATTGGGTTTTATGAAATATTAGAAATTATGTGGTGAAGGAAAACAATTGTTAAAATCTAGGTTAACGCAAGCTGGTATAATTGTATCATTTTATTGTCAGCAAATAAAGTAAACAAAATGCACAATGGCTAGTCTGCGAATGCAGGAAGAAAATTTATGAAATGCGTTAACCACAACATTAATGACATTCTGTAAAAATCATGAATCGTAATTGTAACATGTTTGTGAACATTTCACACATTCACTGATATGAGGAAATTGCCTAGAATCGGGAAATCAGAGCGTGTCGAGTGTTGCAGTTTTTGAGTCTTGACACGAAGAAAGAATTTGTTTTTCGAATGAAAGGAGGTCACACGTGCCTGACAGCAGACGACGCCGTCGAATTCCGGAACTCAAGATTCGAACAAAACCGAGAGGCAGGAGGTCTTTGGGAGAAGAAGTTTTCAGGCTTTTGATGGGAGAGAAGTTATCGTTCTCTTGGAGAGAAGTTCTACGTTTTCATCAAAGTAGTTTGAGTTTATCGTTATAATCGTTCGAATGTAATTCACCGTAAAAATTTAATCACAACATGGGTGATCCGATTGAGGAAAGACTAACAGCCAACGTTAGTTCGTCTGGAGCATTGAAGGTGAGGCCATACTCAATGCTAAGTATCAATTGACCAGCACTGCCTGTCCATAGGAGTATCAACCTGGCGATACTGAAATCTACACACCAACACCGGAAGTCATCAGGGAATGTCGTTCGAAGACAACCAAAAGGTATGTGTTACTCCAATTCAGGATTCAATTGCTCAATGCTCGATACGCGTTACTCGACTGGCAAAGTTTCCAAATATCCGTCCTAATTCACAACATCCACACTCGTTACTTTTCACATTTAATAAGAAATACAGTTTGTTATTTAATCATTGAAATTAATGTGTTATCATTCAAACTCAATCCCCAATTATTATGTGCTAAACATTAAACCTCTCGCATATGAACCAGATAATTTACCCACTCATTCTAGATGGTGAGTGGAAGGTGATCTGCTCAATTCAATTTTACATCCCCAAATTTAGGCACGAATTGAGCGGGTTGTCAGTAGGGTGCTTTTGGTTACAGGTATTACATTGTGGCGGTGCTGTTCCATTAGGACAATCTTTAGTGAGGTGAGTTTGACCACAGTAGCCGCATTTAGAATTGTTAGGACAGTTAGCTGTCAGGTGTTGATTATAAACTTGGCACTTTTCACAACGGATCGGGAGTGGCGGAGGTGTACGAGAAGGCTCTACCTTATGACGGCGTTTGAAAATGTAGGCTCCATGCTGTAGAAAGTGATCAATGGCCTGTTGTTCGCTGGTCAGAACGCGAACTAAGTAAGTAGCGCCTCGGGCATTGCCTGGGGCCCCGGAATCGGGTTGGACTCTGCCGGGCTGTGGTCATACCGTGGGATTCGGTAGCTTGTGGGAGCCAATCCCAGGAATCTGGGTAACGGTGAACACGAGCAGGAGGTGAGCTTGCCTTATAACGCTCGGGCGCCATGCCTACAGAGCATGGTAGGACTGACTCGCTAGCAGTCTGCCTCAACCAGTAGGTTAACTGGTAGACACTCAGGACTTCGGTCTGGCCGCGCAGTGGGCGTACCCCACTACCTCAGAGAATGGGGGTTACATCGCTTCGGCGAGTCAGAATTAGGGGACAAATTCTGACGGTGCACTACGTGCACGAGGTTCAATAGCGTATATTGGGGAATTACGGGCGGGGTGCGACACATTGAAGCGGTACCCGTCCATTAAATAGACCGAACGGTCGCGGGCATGCTCCCCATGCATGCAACTAAGCGTGGCATAGTAGACCACTAGCTCCTAATGTATTGTTGCGGATTCGAATACATTTTTGAATGCTGACCCCTTCAGCTGTAAGCTCCTTTTCGACCTCTGTGTCTGTTATCTCGGGATCGACACCCTTGATGACCACAGATAATAATGGTGGTTTCCTTGGTGGTGGAGCTTGGGCCTGACGTTTTGGTTGCAAACAGAAATGTTTGCGTTTTTGCCAAAAATTTCTAAGGAGGCCTTGTTACGTACATGGCGATGAAAATCTGGATTTGTCGATTTCAGAATGATGCCACTGTTCGTGAAGCGAATTTCGGCTATTTCCAGGCGTGGAACGTATTTGACAAGTTGTTGGAAAATATGTTTCGAGTTTTTGAATTTGGTGTCAAAATTAGTTAGAAGAAAATTGTAAATCGGAGTAGTCGAAGGCTGAGGAGGAGCGGTTGGTTTACTAACGGATGGTTGCGTGTCCATAATCAGATCCTGTTCGTCATCGGCCAGCTTGGTTGTCTCAGGAGCAGATCCAGAACGGGGGCGCTTGTCAACAGATTGATCCGAGTTGTCAGATTCCCGCCTAGCGCGCCTACGCTGATCCCTAGGCTAGGGGACCACGGGTGGTAGCCTGTGCATCGGGCCAACGGCCCTACGAAAGTGATGGAAGCTTATGCAAAGGTACAGGTGATGATCGGATCCCGCTAGCAACAAATGAGATGAGATGAAATGAAAACAAAAATACAGGTTTAACCCTCCAAAAGGCGTATAATCCTTCTGTCAAACCTGTAAAAAGCGTAATTAGTTGATTCAATGTTTCTTTATATATATATATATATATATATATATATATATATATATATATATATATGTGTGTGTGTGTGTGTGTGTGTGTGGTTTTATATTTCAATTGTGATTTTCTTCTCTCTTTTCCATTTGGTGTTTTATTCTTTCTTTCCCATAGAAATTTATGTGACATAAAAGTGTACTGTAAACACAGATTTTTCACTCTTTTTTGTTCCGTTTGCAATCCCCTAGTCAGATATCATAATCTCAAATAACTGTATGATTTTTTTTCTATAACCACGGATGAAGAGGACTGGATGCTCATTGCTCTATGTATGGAAGAATAGGGTTGGAGGAGGAAGATGGTGAAAGCTCAAAATCCGCATGTTCTATATGAGATATTTTAATACGTTCCTCGCACGACTATTATAATCCCTTTTTGGGGGTGTACAATTTGAATGTATTATGTATATATTTGTAAATTTCACTAAATAAAATACTAAAAACAGTGTTCGTAGTAGTGGACTGTATTTATTTTATAGTTTGATTCGTATACCATACGAATACAACTAAATACAAATTCACTATATTAAAAAATGATTATAACTTCAACTGCATATAATACGTACACGAAAATAAACATATTCACAAGGTCTTTTTACTTGTAACTGTTTGTAATTCGAAGGCTAATTGTTCAAACTATATTGTAAATTCTTCGACCATGAGGTATGTTCCACCAAAACTGCATGTTCTTGCCTCCACATACTCAGTGTTCGTAGGTTTTAAGAAAATTTCCCTCGACTGTCGCAAAATTTTTCCCTTTTCTTATCAAATTTTCCCTAGTTTGTTGAGTGTCTAATTCATATGACAGAAGTTATGTGATAAGATTAATTTAGCTTTATTAAAGGAAGTGACAGCCACATTTGCTTAATTATTAATTTGTTTCTTGCTTCTATTTTTCCCTTCATTTTTTCCTTCACATTTTGTTCACAAAAAATAAATACGCCCAGCCAACAAAGGGTGTAAATTATGCTACCTTGAACATACATAAACTCTTGCTATTGTATTGGTTTATTTCTGAAGAAAAGATAAAAATTTAAGCATTTTTATTGGTCAATCAGTCAGCTCGAAAATTTCCCTGGATTTTTACATTTTATTTAAAAATTCCTTTTGTTCCCTTTTTGGTAAATTTACCTACAAAATTTCCCTACATTAAGGAAATTTCCCTCAAACTACGAACACTGTCGAAACCAAGGATGTTATAAATAGAGGATCTGCCCATATGTATCTTCATCCTATTAAATCGATGAAGCCAAAAAAACAACCGAACATCGGCACGTCTGATTGGCTACTCTCGTTTCTGCCATCATCTGATTGGTTACTTTCGTTTCCGCCATGATTGTTGGCTCAAAACATTGCGATCCTATTGGGCGGAGTGGGCAGAGTAGGGGTGGCGAAACTGTGACGTATGGCTTCAAGATTTTGTTGTATGGGCAGATCCTCTATTTTATAAGATCCTTGGTCGAAACAATTGTAAGGCGTTAAGCAACTTGAACACTGTTGCCAGCTAAAGGAACACACACTGTTAAATACACAAATAATCCCAAACCTACCCCCCTCTGTTGGTCAGCTAAAATCTGACCAAATAAAGCAAAATGATAAATATGAAAAACGAAACATTAACACAAAATTTGTAGCAATATTACAACTATATACTAATTATTTTATATCACCCAAATCTCAGTTCCACTCCTTGTTATATGGCAATGCAAATAGTTTCTTGATGGAACGTTTGTAGGTTCCAGTTGTAGTGCGAATCGCTACACAAATTAAGAAATTCTTTCCTGGGAACACTGCTTCAACGGTACCTAATTTTCACTGCAATGCAGGAACGTTGTCTTCAATCAGCAAAACTACATCTCCGACCTTGAATTTGTGTTCTGGTGAAGTTGTCTTAAGAGCGTTGTTGAAGACTATTCTAGGAAACATCTTCCAAGTGTGTTGTTTCCGTTGTTGTATCTTCTGCCAACAAGATAAATGATTGTCTGGTAGATCGGTGAGGTTAAGCTCTGGTAAAGCTGTAAGTGCTTCGCCAATTAAGCAATATCCAGGTGTGAGAACACTGATGTCTTTCGGCTCATTTGATAGCATTTAATAACATTTCAGAAGTTTATAATTATTACCGGAAATTAATGCTGTCACCCATTTCGAACATTTTAAAAGCATGTAGTTTCTAATGTACCAAAATTCCATTCCTCATTGATAGTACGAAACGTAAATAATTATAGGGGAGAGGAGGGGACATTGGTAAACGGGGCACATAGGTACGAGGTAGATATTTTCCCACTGTGACGAGGTAAATGGACAACAGTTTGGTGTTCGCAACATTGGTGATAAACGAACATCG
The DNA here is from genome assembly GCF_964235325.1 of Thermobia domestica. Lineage (NCBI taxonomy): Eukaryota > Metazoa > Arthropoda > Insecta > Zygentoma > Lepismatidae > Thermobia > Thermobia domestica. The sequence goes on from NC_137455.1 coordinate 347,493,026, forward strand.
TGAGGCACAGCTGATGGATGGACGCAGCGTTCTCTTCTCTGTGCGGAAAAAAAACTTAATTTCTTAGAGCAAAAGTGTTTTCACATACGTCTTTGTAAGCTTATATTTGTAATAAGCACTGGGTTTTTAAAAACTTATCTAAGTTGCATGAAAGTGTAATTCTTTACAAATAATTTCAATTATGTTAAATTGCCCTGCATGGAGTAATTTTTCAGTTATAAGAATTAATGATCCTGAAGTTCAGTTGGGCCACATTAGTACACATACATGTGGGTTGGATTGGTGGGGATCAATGTGCCTCCACTGCTCTGTACCAATCTGCCCCTTCCATTTGTAATTATAAGAGTAGACTACTCTTTGCGCATTTCCCATGTACCACAGTTTTCGTTGTGATTAACATCAAATAGAAGAGTTACTAATAATATAGGATATCTCATGTGTGATCGCTTGATTTCCATAATCGAAGTATAAAAATAAATTATCCAAAATAATATGGAAAACTTTCCTATTATTATATTTCCGACTTTCCGGAACTATAGGTATAGTCGATAGGTACACAAACTTTCGAATAGAAAATTGTTTAACCATTTAGGAGCCATGATAGCAAAAATGTGAAGATTCTTTCCCCCAAGTCATAACATGCGAGTGATTTTAATAGGCATATGTTTAACAAAATCAATCTTAAATATATATTTGTACATGGACACTTAAAGCCAGCATGTAGTAAGCGTGGTATTTATTCAAATTTCAGCGACCTATTTGAAAGTTATTTGGCGAAGTTCTTGAAACTTTAATATTATATAGGTAACCAAGATAGTTCTGTCGCTTTTTGTGGAGCTGTGTGTTCAATTGGGCCTCACACCGTGAGTTGAATGTGAATGGAGATAAGGCGAATGTCAGTTGTTGGTGTGGATATACCCAACATAATACCTGATTATGGCAGTTCAGTTAAGTTACACAGTGAACTTGCGTAAGGACAGAGTAAACATGGGACTTCCACAGAGAGCCCTAAGGGCGAGTATGGTGTACGAGTTCAAACTGGGGTCAAACGCCGCTGCACGAAGGGAGAAGATATGCCCGGCCTTTTGTGAGAGTGTCGTGACTACGCGGACACTGCAATGGCGGTTTAACAAGTTTAAAAACGGTGACGAAACTCTCGAAGACGCACCACGTGCCGGAAGACCAACATATGTACAAAATGAAGATCTTCAGGCAGCAATTAAGGCGAACAGTGAAAAGACATGTGAGGAACTGAGACTACAATTCAGTATGAGTGAAGAAACCCTTCGGCAGCACCTCCTTCAACTTGGGAAGCACTACAAGTTGGGTGGATGGATTCCACATGATTGGATCCGAGCTACAATGAAACGCGAGCAGATACCTGTGTTTCTCTGCTGTCTTGTCTGAGGAAGGAGAAATTTCTGGATGGGTGTTGACATATCATGAGAAGTAGGTCCTATATGAAGCTCCACGGCACCCTCATCATTGGTTAGCATCCCATGAACCGGTTCAAAACAGCCAAAACCAGCACTGCACTTTGGTCCTCCTGTGATTTTGGTGGAATGCTCGTGGCATGGTGCATCGAGAACTGCTACCAGCTTGTCAGAGCATCAATGCAACTGTGTACTGTGAACAGTTGGATTGTATTCAAGAACAACTCAAAACTCTAGAGCCAGCACATCTGAATCGCAAGGGGTCCTCCTGTTATAGGACAACGCTAAGCCCTACATGGGTAGGATGACCCGGGATACCATTTTATGTCTTTTATGGGAAACACTACTGCATCCGCCATCCCCCCGGACATTACACCATCCGATTACCACCTGTTCTACCCAGGCCGGTAGCCAGCCCAAAAATGTAGGGGGGGAGCGGCTGAAGTTAGGGGGGCCCGATCCAACCATATTATAGTTTATTATCATGTTACAGTTCATTTGCTAGCCTACAGTAAAAATTTTAGGGGGCAGCCAAAGTTTAGGGGGGTCCGGCCCCCCTAGACCCCCTTGGATACAGGCCTGGCTCTACCGCGATGGAATCCATAACCTTCCAGAGCGTTGGCAGAAGGTCGTCGATGCTGATGGGATTATTTTTTATCTTCCATGTACGTCTTAGGTGACATATCGATGTTCGAAGGTTGTGGATGAAAAAGCGACAGAACTTTCTTGCTTACCTTTATAATAACAAAGCTCCGCCTCCTTTGGAGGCAAGGGGACGCTCGAACCAAAATTATAAAGTAGTTGAGGTATCTTTTCCAGTTAGTAGTTGAGGTATGAAATATTTCAAAATTTTGTAAACTGTAGGTAGTAGCCTTTGAATTATTTACTTCTATTTTTCCATATAGAGAGAACCTCATTTATAGTACGTTTTTATCTTTGTAAATAGCTTGCGGAACTTTTAAATTTTGATGAGAACATAAGCAAGCATTGGACTTTTTATTTTATTTTTTTGTATCAGTTTGAACTAGATCTATTGAGTTACTAAAGATTCTGACAAATCTTCACATTCTTTTTATGAAGCATGTTTTTATTTTGCATTTTTGCTGCTTTAAGCCCTTAAATCTATTGTTAAAATACTTGAGTTTGTGGATGTTAACTGAATATTACATTTCAAAATATTTCATGGAAAAATAAAACAAAAAAATTACGTTCTCTATTATCAAAAAGCCTGTGTGATATTTCACTTTGCTCGTACCAATCAGCCCCAAGCCAGTCTAATCTGCCCCCACATAGGGAAGATTGGTACAGATTGCAGACCTTTCGTAAAATGTAATTTACTCCAAGTAGGACATTAGTAGAAACAATTTTGTACATTGTAAATGTAGCTACAGAATCACAGTTTAAGTAGGAAAAAAATCATGTTTCTCAAGTTGACGATGTGTTCTAAAATCTCGGGTAAATAAAAATCGTACCAATGCCCCCCCCCCCTCTCCCCTACTGTAAATTTCCATAACTGTTCTCCAAGTGGATCTGTTTACCAACCAAAGTGGTTTAAAAAAAATACAAAAGAAGCATCTTGAAAACAGCTCTTATTTGTAGAAGAATACATAATGATCACTTTTGGCTGTTTGCAATGGTCTGTTCAAGCAGCTTGATAAGAAAAAGAAAAAATAGCGTAGCATAACAACAGAAGGAAAAGCTTGGGGAGATGAATATATGGGCTCCGAATTCTACTTCCCCCCGGGCGCCGAAATTTCTAGCTACGGCTCTGCAACGAGTCTGAACATATTTATTGACCATTTGTCGAAAATCAAAGCAAAGATGTAATTCTTCATTTTTTCTTAACCGCCACCATGGGTGTTACCCAAACTGAAAATTCTACCTTATGTAAGACCTTCAGTTGCCACACTTTATCAAGGTTTCGTTTTACTGGCTTCAGAATCTCCTAAGTGTCTCGAATTCGGTTTCAATATAATTGAATCTTTTAAGCCCACATCAATGTGTCAATGTTGTTTGTAAACACATTTTTATACTTATTCATAATAATTTGCTGGTAGTTCTGGATAGTGTCACACTCTACTGGTACTGGTGATAATTGTATATTCTATGGCAAATTTTCTGTGAGTTGCTGTTTCCACGATGCTGCTCAAGTTTAGGCCAAGCACGTTTTGCAAAATTTACAGGTAAAATGCTCTGAACGGAAAGACTTGTTTATAAAGAACAAATTTCTGCAGGCGGCAGAATTAGATAATAAGTAACTGTATTTATGATTTACAAGTGTAGGGTTACTAGTGTAAAATCATTATAAGTGCTTTACCGTTAAAATAAGTACATAATTTTCTACCGAAGGAGTATTTCTGCACAGTGTACACAAGCTGTATTTTATGTTTACAAGTGTAGCGTTACTAAGGTGAAAACATTACAAGTGCTATAGGAACTCTTATTTCTGAAGAAAAGAAAAAAAAGTCTTTTCACTATCGTTGATTACGCGCATAATCGCCGTCGCTAACGCGCCTGCTTCTTTCGAATACATGCTGAGTCGGGCCAGCCTGCCTTGACACGGTCTAATAGCATTCGTGTTTTTACTAGCGCGTGTTGGATTTTTTTTTTTTAACTTTTATGCCGTATGTCTAGGGATGCGCGCGAGTCGAATCGAGTCGAGATTTAAGACTGTTTCGACTCGAAAATACACTCCTGTCTCGACTCGTGTCTGGACTCGGTGGGTTCTGTCTCGACTCACCTCGAAATTTGAGATGACACAAAATATACTGTATAATAAAAAGGTAGAATATAAATTTCAGCCACATAACATGGAATCTGTTATTGATTTGATACTTATTAAAGTCAGGTGTCGTGTTAATCAAAACCATCTTTCTATGCTACGACCTATCTGTAATTAGTCACGACCGTCCTTGCAAGTCAAGACCTTTCCTTTTGAACAAATAAATCATAACTTTGTAAAATAGTGTAAGAGCCAACATCTGATATGCTTCAATCATACTGTTATCAGTGTAGACCTATATAATATTGATAATATTAACACCTTTTGAAATTACTTTCTACGACAGGAAAACTTTTCAGTTCTTTTGAGGGAAATGAAGGACTCCAGGAGTTAACACACTTCATTAATTTCATCGTTACTCACTACGATGATCTAAATTGGAAGCTTGAATTTCTCTAAGGCATTTTTCTAGATACATTGATAATAGTTTAGATTATTTATATATTCATTTTATAAAAATGTTAAAAATAAAATGGACTGTCTTCACATTTTTTTTCCCACTATTGTAGTAACTTGAGACCATATCATTGTTACCAGTGAGACAATTTCGTTGCTACTTCGCAGGATAATTCGGACATATGGCTCTATTTTAAAAACATAATGGCTTTATATGAACATTGAGTTCAAAAATGAATTTTAACGAAGTCAAAATTTAAAAAAAAAAAAAAAAAAAAAATGCAAGGAATTACCCATATATATTTTATATGGCCTCTCAATTATCCAACCTAGTTCGAAAAAAGAAATAAGCAAAAGAAATCCCTATGAGAAAAATTAACTCAATTGTATAATATTAAATGATACTTCAACGACCTCAAATTTTGAATGAATTTACAGTATACAATAAGGAACAAAGATACCTGGTATGTTCGGAACGGCTAGAGGGAGAGAGTAACACCATATCTTGGCTGGAGGTAATGGAGATAGAACCGCACCTATTACTGTATAGTACCATCATGGCAGCCATCTTGAAGACTGCAATTGTGGATTCAGGTCCTTTTTTTAATAGGAAAGGGGCAGGTAAGATAGTTTTGGGGTAGCTTTACACCACAAACACACATCTGACGTTATTTCCAACTTATTCCCAATCATTGAATAGTTATTACCTTCATAATATATATTCATTAATTTACAGTAGACTTACGAAATTTCATATTTTTGCCACAATTTGTATACTGCAAATGCATTTTGGGTTACCGTTTAATAGTATTCGATTGAGCTAATTTTCTCATGGGCTACTTTGGTCTGATATTGTAGGAGGGAGGGGGCTAATACAAAAAGAAATCGTTAAGTCGAAAAATAAGGATCAACTTAATATTTTTTTTCTTTAGTGCCGTGAAATTAGAAAGCAATCAAAGATTAGGATATTAGGATTTAGATTTCTGGGGTTTCAACATCTAAGGCCATTTAGCCCGTCACGTTTTGAGGGATGACGTCCCTCGGCGAGCATACTATCCGGGGAAAAGGAAGAAATAAAGGATTGGGGAAGGAAGGAAGCGGCCTGGGACTTATAAGTTAGGTATCATCCCAGCATTTGCCTGGTGTGAATGAAGAAAACCCAGGAAAACCTCATTCAAGGTGGCTGACCTGAAAAAGCGTTTTACATTTTTTCGACCGAGTGGCCCCACCGGGAATCGAACCCGAGACTAGAAATCAATCAAGAATACCACTTCATTTCAAGGTATTTTCAACACACTAGATCAGTTTGACTCTATCGTTTGGCGGGATTTGAATTTCAGATTTTAATTTTGACTTTCGTTTTCTGGATACGTTAGTTTGTTTTGTTTCTTTTTTTAAAAAAATGAGAATTTTCAAAGATTTCTTCTTAAAATAATAGCACTAAATTATTTCTTTATTGATAAAAATATAAGTTATAACTAGTACAAACAATAGGAAAGGAAAGCACATTTTTGTTTTAAATATATATAAATTCTTTTTCTATATACACCTTTTTAGAGCCTTCTACACTTTATTTTTTATTTGTTTGCCATTTTTTGTCTTGCTTCGCAGATACAGACATTCCTTAACCGGTAACCTGAACTTTCTTCGTTTACAATTCTATACTTGTACTTTAGTTTTGAACTACTTATTTTTCTTATTCAGGCAACGACTAATAGTCCTATACGTAGGATATAACACTATCTTATCTTGAAATTATCTATTAGAAGAAAAAAAATACAATTTAATGTTTTCCTGCTTCACCAACAGGTGTAAACTGACACCATCTTAATATGTCAAACCATCGATTTGAATTAGAAACCTGTGCTACTTTTCTTGATATATATATATATATACGAGGGTGATTCAAAAAGTAAAGCCTCTAAGCCCACTACTTGGCCAATAGTACTGCAAACTGTTTGTGATTAATGCACTGATGTTTAAGCTATAGAATATCATTTGTTTTACCTTCCTATCTCTTCTCGTTCCAGAGTAATGGAGCAATCCATGGCATACAGTGGTGTCGTCCGGTTAAATAGCGGGCTGTCATTGAATTTCTGACTACGGACGGTTGTGCGCCCAGGGACATTCACGCCGGCAATGATTCGTGGATCACCATTACCACCCGGAAACGAAGCGTCAGTCGGTGGAGTACTGCCACACGTCTTTCCCTCCGCCAAATAAAAAAACAAGAAAAAAATTCAAAGCTGTTCCATCTGCTGGCAAAGTGTTGTTGACATTCTGCCTCATCTTGCCTATAGTCCGGATCTTGCGCCCTGTGAGTTTTGACTCTTCCCCGAACGTAAGGATTACCTTAAAGGGCCAACGCTACAGTTTTGACACGGGGTGAAAGCAGCAGTTCGGCAATGGAGTCGCCAACAGCCACCACAATTCTTCGCCGATGGCATGAAAAACTTTTTTTTTTTTTTTTTTTCGTTGGCGCAAGTGTATTGCCCGTAATAGGGACTATGTTGAAAAATGATGCCACCGTTTGTATCTGACATTGAAAGCTTTCCACTGATACCTGTATCGGTGCTATCTGTCAAACACAAATAAAAGTACCACCTTGGAGGCATTACTTTCTGAATTACCCTCGTATATATATAGTTGCTCTACTTTCTATTTTAAGGTATATTATTATAACGCTTTCATATTGCTTATTATAACATGAATTTCACTTCAACTCACTGAAGTATCTGTATTTTCTTACTCTTCGTACATGTTTCAAGGACTGCTTGTCATTATTCTCATGTTAAGCTTTTAGATTTATGAGTGCAGATTCAAATAAGATGGTTGTTTTGCTCCCGAATTTGAACCAAAGGCATTACAAGAGGCCGCCTATTGTGAAGATAGTGAAGTACATTACCCCTTTACAAGGTTCTTTTGAAAAAAATTCAAGGTTGTGTTTAGTGCCAACGAAGTAAAATAATCATTATTTCTAAGGTGCGGGAATGTTACCAGTAATGAGTTCAAATACAATGTAAAAATTCCTTAATACAGTAGATACGTGCTAACAATGACAAGTCACTCTTGAAACATATATGGACAGCAAAAAACGAGTACATAAGTGAGTTCAAGATCATCTTTTATTGTCCCATATGCTTTCCATCAATTCGTTAAGTAAATTAAAGTATTTTTCACTATTAGCAAATAAATATGGGCTGAGAAACAGATATCACATGATCCTGATCTAACTAAAGCCATCTGGTATGCTTCGTATAACCAGAAGAGAATGTTCTTCTTGTGCTATTATAAATATACATAAAATTAAACTTGAGGGCACAGCCAACAGCAAAAGTAAATAGCACATTCCATTGAAAAAAAAAAAAATATTAATTATACGTGGGTTGTTCAACATATCGTCGGCGGCAATTCAAAACCTGCTATGTGACATTTTCGGCCATTTTGAGATAATAGTACTATCTGGTGCAACTTTTAGACTCTTTTGATGTAAAAAACTGTTAAATGCAGTATTTCAATAGTAGAATGATTAAATGCCGTAAAACAATTCCTGTTATGTGAACGTCGGCATTCAAAACCTGCTATGTGTCACATAGCAGATTTTGAATTCATGAGTCACTTTGTTATTCATAAAATTTTTGCACATGGCAGCATTTGATTCTAAAATTACCGCGCAATTTTGGTGGGAAATGATCAGTTTTGTTGTTAGTTCTCGATGAAATGTGACGAAGAGAGTAAGGCTTATTACTACTGTTAAACAGAAGAGGAAGTGTTTCATGTTATTGCATAAAATAGTGATAGTGTTTTATGTTTCTTTATTGTAATTAATTCAGAATGTCATTACTCGAGTTACTCACGGAGCAGGAAATCCTTGCCGAGCTCTTTGATGAAGCCGATGATATTGTTGAAGAAGGAGAGTCACAAGTTGCCACCATTACTTTGCCAGTTATCAACATACAAGAAACGAGTGAAGAAAAAGATAATTGTGTCCAGGGGAGTTTAAACATTTTCATTTCAGACGAACATGTTGAAGATATAGGGCTACGTGAACCAGTAATTCAGGTAGCAGAAGAGAAGGCATTTCCAGACCGCAATGTCTCACGTAGCTCATTATCACCCATAATGTCTCTTGATTCAAGTGCTGAAGGTTCTAAGAGTGATTCACATCCTCCACAAGTGCAAGTTCCAAGAAAGCGGAAGAAGGGCAGTATGAAAATGGAAAACCAGGAGAAGCGTTTAAAGGGGGAAGCGTACACTGGATTTCGTAAAACAAAATCAGGGAAATATAAGCTGGAATGTAAAAAATCAAGCAGAAAATTGGACCCACGGTGTAACCACAAGATGGAGAAAGCAAAATCGGATCGTAGTTTCCTTTGTGCAACCATAACTGATGAAAAAAGAGAAGAAATATTCTCCGATTTCTGGAAGCTGAACAGCTGGGAAGCTAAGCGCGAATTTGTAAGGTCCATGACTGACACAAGAGAACCAATTCGACGTCGTCAAGGGAATCCAAGCGAAATTAAGAAACATGAAGGTCATGACTGTTATCTAAAAAATGCAGCCGGTTCAAAGGTTCTTGTTTGTCGCCAGTTCTTTCTTAGTACGATCGGGATTAAGAGGGACTCTTTTATGCGATGGGTACGAAATGAGAAATTACACTCATATGATGTGGACGAAAATGAGTTGATGGAAAATGACAGTGAAGAAGGGATCAGAAGTGAAGAAGCTTCAGGAATCAAGACTGCACCGCGGGTGAAAGCTGTTAGCAAAAGGTCAGAGAGACATAAAAATGCTGCTGTAAAGACAAAGGCTATGGATGACTGGTTAGGATTACTGCCCAAAGTTCCTAGCCATTATTGTCGTGTATTCTCAAGCAGAGTTTATGTCGAAAGTACGTTCTTCAGTGAGGCTCATATGTATCGTGTATTTCTCAATTGGTGCAAAGTGAATTCACGTTTGCATTCGTCGATTCGTTCATTTCAGTGTCACTTGAAAAAGAGAAACATTTCCATCTTTAAGCCGCGGAAAGATCAATGTGATAAGTGTGCAGCGTATACTAGTGGGAATTTAAACAAGGAAGAGTACGATGAACATCGTGCAAGAAAACAAGAAGCTCAAGATGCTAAAAACAGCGCCAAAGCTTCTGCGAGTGAGGAAAAACTTGTGATTGAAATTGACTTGCAGAGCACTTTACTCAGCCCGAAGCTTGAAGTTAGTTTTCATTATTACAAACAAAAGCTGCAAGTTCATAACTTCACAGTATATTCGCTCAACAACAAAGAGGTCACTCTCTATGTGTGGCATGAAGCAAATGGCGGAATAACGAGCAACGAATTCATTTCATGCATTGACAATTATATATCAGGAGTTCCAGAGAACTTTAAGCACATTGTAATCATTTCAGACGGTTGTTGTTACCAAAACAGAAACAGATTCTTGGCGAGTATGCTTTCAAATATGGCTGTAAAGAAGAACATTATCATAGAACAGTTAATACTAGAAAGAGGCCACACATACATGGAAGTTGACAGTGTGCATTCTTCCTTAGAGAGGGTTTTTAAATCACCGATTTACTCCCCATCGGATTACATTGCAAGAATGCATGTGGCTCCAGTAGCAAGTAAGAAGTTCAACATAAAAGTATTATCGTTTGACTTTTTCAACAATTATGAAGAGAAAGCCTGCCTGAGTTCCCTCAGACCCGGTCGTAAAGCCGGAGATCCTACAGTTAATGACATCAGAAGCCTGTTATATCTCCCTTCCGGAGAAATTCAGTTCAAGCTTCGCCATCCCGATAATTGGAAAAATCTGCCCCAGAGGCGATCCAGTACCAGTTATGCCACTACTATGCCTAGAAAGCTCTACCATGGACGTATACCGATTACCAAATCTAAATATGATGATCTGATTGCTCTGTGTTCCTTTATTGAAGATGAAGAGACAAAATGTTTTTATAAAAATCTGCCTTACAAATAAACATAATGTTTTCTCGTCATGTCAGTTATTCTTTTGAGTTTTATGTTTACACATTAAAAGTTTCACTGTACAAATTAGTGCTTTTTATTCCATTTTGAAACATAGAAGGATTCTGAAAAATATCTAAATTTCATATTAATATCAGTAATACGGAAGAAGAAAAATCCTGCCATGTGCAAATTAATACGGTCAAAACCTGCTATGTGCATTAACGAATTAATTATATATATTTTTTGGCTTCCTTTTTAAACCTATTTCATTATGACTTGAGAAGGTATCAAGTTACGTGCAGCATCAAATATTAATTATAACATCACTTTTATAAAGCGAAAAATCTAATCAAGATACTGTTTTTTGTTTCTCCTGAAAAATTTATAAAAATGCACATAGCAGGTTTTGAATTGCCGCCGACGATATAAGTTTCCCTAAGCTATAAAATATTTATTTTTACGATACATTTGTAAACTATACACACATGTGTAGATGGGTTCTTCCTCACCTCTCCACATAATCTCCATTGAGATTCAGATTGAGATTCCTCACCACTGCAACAATTTGTTCACTCTTTTTTAAAAAATCAGGGATGTGGCCAGTGGTGTAATGCTAGAATTTTTGGTGTGTATACGCTCGATGGATTTCAAAAGTATAGCGTATACGCAAGACTACTTGGCGTATACTCACCCCAACTTACTCTCATTCTTTCGTAAAATTAAGGTGAGTATACGCTGGACTATAAACATTTTAGGTGGGTATACACCGTATACTCCCGTATACGCTCCATTACATCTCTGGATGTGGTTATTTAGTACTTTCCTCACATTTCACTTCACTTTTTCATCTGTTTCGAAACGTTCACCATGTAATGCAGACTTTTAAGGTGAATCACCACCCGGAAATAAGTACATATTTCAGCTCATTTCCTTAACTACTGCGCAATGAACCGTTACATATTACAAATATTGTACTATATGATAAAGTTATGTTTCAGCTACAACACAAGACATTGCTTCATTTGATTGTGTCTTCTGATATCGAAAAAGGTAACACATAAAAGAAAATATTTGTTTCATTTTACAATGAGCACACAAGATGGCACTTGCTGTTAAATGTTACTAGAAGTGCTCCATTTTATGAAATGTTTATTTAAATGTGTAAAGTACTTTAAAGTAACGATCTTATTACAAAATAGATATACTGTTTGACCGTTTTTCGTGTTATGTTTCACATTTTATTTAAATATTAATTTACATTTAAGGAAATAGATTTTGAGAAGAAACTTGCGCAGAACGCCATAATGCGTTGTTGCCAAATTTGTACGTTTAATTCCTGGGTTCTAGCATTGCAGTTCGTTAGCTGTGAATTGCGGTAAGGGCGGAAAACTAATTTCTTCAGTAAGTATCCAAGCAGAATTCCATGATTATTTCCTTTATTATCTGACATCAGTAAACACTCGACACTACCTGGCAACGCCGCACTATTCAAACAGCGTTTAGCAAAACACCGACAACACCTAGTGATCCACTTTAACATCGGAAAAAGATGGGAGTAACTCTGCGCTAAATCGAGACTATATGGAAAGTGGGGCAACCGTTCCCACCCTGATTCTTCAATTTTGTGTCTTGTTTACGTGTTGAGTGGGGATCGGCGTAATCATCAAGAAGAGACCAGGGGACTCACGTCGAACTGCGTTTTCCTCAAGAAGAGTTCAGGTTCGACACAAGCGACCTGTCAACTGGTGCTGAAGAAGTGAAGCAGAATACGAGGAGAGCTCTGATTTTTTGCGAAGGGTGTGGACAAACTAGTGCAACGATGAGACAAAATGACTGAATTTCAATGGGGATTATGTGAAGAGGTACCCACCTACACACGTTTGTATAGTTTACAATTGTATCTTTAAAAAATACATTTTTTACAACTTACGGAAATTTATATATTGAACGACCTACGTAGTATGTTATGCATAATTTAGCTTGCAATTATTGTACGAAATTTTAATATAATTTTTCTGGGACGAAAACGTATTAAATAATACAAGAAAGTCATGAGAACAAGAATAGATCGAACTTGTCAGATAATTTTAGAGACCTTTTTTACAATAAAGACCATACCCTACATAAACATATATATACTAAATATCTTATGTCTGTTTAGTGACAAACAACGGTGATAACCCAGATACAAAATTTATGACAAGAAAACCAGTAACGTCAGAAACAAAATTTATGACAAGAAAACCATATCAATTTTGAAACTCAAAGTATTGCTCAAATTATACAAGAATGAAATATATCCCCGCGATGTTTAGCTCAGTGAAACGCAACATAGTTACGCGAATTTTGTTTTTAAATTATGCAGAAAGGGCATAATATATTTTTGTCTCTCATAACTTAATTCCACCATTACAAAATAACCCTATCCTTAATTGAATTTAGTATAACCATAAATTAACAACAGAACACGATTTTTCTCCTAGGTATATGAAAAATTATGCTTCCAACAAACACCTTCTTGGAAAATCGATTTTACAATTAAATGTCCTTAAAACCAAACGAATTATTAAGTTCTGAAATAAGATTTTAACACATCGTCGGCGTTCAGGCAGAAGTCACTAACTCTAAAAACATATGAATAGAGTTAGGTACTTGTTCTAGTACGAGGACAATATACAAGGTGAAATATACGACTTTCTGATACATATTATGAGGCTAGAATGTAGCAGATGGCATTGTTATGCTAAGGATAACCACACTTAGCATCGTAATTTCACCTACTACATCTAGTCTGACAATGTTAGAACGTCGTCTATTTCACCTTGTGTATCGTTATAGTACTGGAAGAAGTTTCTAATTCCATTCATACAATTTTGGAGTTAGTGACTTCTGCCTGAACACCGACGATATTTTTCCTTCTCCCAGAAAAAATTACACTACTTAAAGTTACATTTACTTAAACATACAAAGCTATTCATTAATTCTAAATGAACTTGTTATAAGCAAAAGATTAATTATTTTCTAATAATCAAGTTGGTTCTTAGAAAATCAATACTAAATACTTCCTTTTGTATTTAAAGAAAATCAAAATTACTACTATTGTTCATTACAAAATTATATTATTAAAGTCTTTACGTTAAAATTTTATGCTTCAAAATGTAATGAATTTATAATCAATTTCCGTTTCTAGAAAGAAATTGGTACTGCTGCTGCCATTTCAAAAGATACTCGAAAAAGCAAACCACAACTTTTTAAAAACCGTTGCTTCTTTTTTAAGAAAAAATACTATTAAAAATTATATTTTCACTCTACTATAGTGTTTTCAAAATCAAAACGTAAATTTTAATGCTCCATGGATACGGATTTTGATATCATCTTCCAAAACAATTAGGATCTCTACATTTTTTTCTTTTTTTTCTTTTTTTTTTTAATATAATGATCTTAAAATCAAACAAATTTTTGACGTATTTCACTTCATAGAGAAATGACGTATTTCACTTCAACTATGCAATTTAAAAATTAAAAATAAAAAGATAACCAAATACATTTCTATTTTTCAAGTTTGATACACATTTATATTATGAAAGTAATAAATTATGGAACTTATTATGCAGAAAGACTATTTATGTTTCCCACTAATATTGTGCTCATTTTAGTGGATCAACACATTGCTTCAACCCAAATTGGAAAACAAATTAACAACAGAGGCACATGAAATCTTTATGTACTGCTATTTTCGCTACTCTTTGCTTATAGGCGTCTTAGAATTCATGTGTTTTTCGCGATCTACCTTACCAGATATATACATTATTTTTAAATCATGATTCTCAAGGCAGATCTACAAGTTAATTAATTAACTTTAATAAGATACAGCAACCTTTTAATATGGAAGGAGAAAGTATACAGGAGAAACAACATTTCATAAAGCTCAACTTGCACTATAATTAATTACCGAAACCAAATTGTAGCAGATGTTTTGCTATTTTGAACATCCATTATTGCACAAAAAATACACTTCTGAGTGTTCTGCGTAGTTCAAACTACATTCACTACATGTCATAAGAAAGAAAGAACTCTTGAATACAGTACGGTACTGATAATCTACGAAACGTCACCACAATCCAATTGGAAAAAAAAAAGAAAAAAAAAGAAAGAAAATTTCTCAAACAGTTCTTCGATACTTGGCTACAACCAAGTTCTACACACAGGAAACCAAAACACTGGTTCTTTCCAATTATTTGCATGTCATACTCACTTAAAAATATCAGTTCATATATATTTATACAACATACAAAACAAAATTCTATGTAAATAATAATAATAATAATATAAGCAATTTTCATATTCTACAACGCAGTGACGCACAAAATTTCTCATTATTTCTGTTCATACACCATAAAATTTCTGTACAATATATAATCACTCTACAACACTAACATACATCTTCTATACTTTCGTATTTTGTTTATCCACAACACTGACAATACGTTTCTTGCCTCTATTTAGACTTCAGTACAATGAACTGGTGAATGGATCGCCTTGCCGCAATTTGCTAGTTGAGGAGAAAATATAAAGTAAGTTTAAATAACCAATAAAGTTTTTCAGTATTTATTTAACTCTATGATACATTGTGTATGTAAGAACAGTGCTTTTCAAAATATAGTTCACAGCTATACATAGAAAACATAACTCTTAATTTTTAAACAGCTTCCGAAAAGGAAAAGTAATGGAATTCAGTTACTTTGGAATATGTTCAAATGCGCCAAATAGCCTACAATATCAGATATTTATAAACGAAATATTAATACACACTTTCCCCAGCATGGCTCTTCGATTTTCCAAAGTGAATTACTATCCACATATTTGGTCATATTGATTTAAATTAAGTATAAATTATAATTCTAAGTGCATGTATTTATCACATTGAATGTTAAATAATAGTATACCTTTTAGTTGATTGACTCCGTTACTTACTTCTACCCAAGACAAAGAAAATTAGCCCATATGAGAATTTGTTTAATATCTATTACAAACAAAAAGTGTACAATGAGTATGACTCATTACGCCGGCTAGGCTAAAGGAGACGATAATGATGAGAAATGAATGAAATGGTGGAATAAAGAAAGTGGGAGAAAACGGGAGAACTCCGAGAAAACCCACGCACACGGTGTTTGTCCACCACAAAGTTTACTTGGCGCGACCTGAGATCGAACCATGGACCTCTTGCACCAGAGGTGAACGCTCTACCACTGAGCCATCGCGCCAATCCATTTTCAAATATACCTTTCATGATTATTAAAAAAAAAAAAAAAAAAAAAAAAACAGCTGAGTTGTACTGATTACGTAATTGGTCCGCATGTTTATTGCGAAATACGGAAACGTCAGTGAATAGTTGTTTCGTACCTCTCACAAATATCTATTGATTTCATTTATTATTTATAATTTTCTTTATTCTTTAATGGTACACTGATTAATACTGGCAGCGGTCGCACCTAAGGGAAATTTTGACTTAAAACTACAATCTTCCATATTTCGTTGGCTAATTTATCTCGATAAACTTACTTGATTTTGAAAATATTTTCGAGACTTTTATTATTATTTCTCTTAAAATATAACCGAAAGATGGGAAAGAAGAAAGACGCTAAACGAAAATATGGAAAACGTAGATTGAAACATGATGAGAAAGAAATCCAATTAATAAAAAGCAAAGAAGAAAAGATTGGAAGACGAAGAGGAAGAAAGCGAAAGCAGAAAACGAAAAAGAAATCAAAACCTACCTATAAAAAGAAGAGAAGACATGAAGAAGAAAAGAATGAAATAACATCGACAGAAGGAATGGGAATTCGGAAACGGATGAAAAGAAATGCAGAAAAGAATAAAGAAGACGAAGTAACTGGAAAACGAAAAGACGGAAAACAGTTTATATTAGGGAAGGAAATTCTATAAATATGTCGGATATTACCAATGTGTTCTGTTATTATTTGTTTTATCGTGTTATTTACTGTTCTGTGTGTTACGCGTACTGCTTATTATGTATATGGAAAAAGAAAACCTCAAAGACGTAATTGTAAAAGGTATAAACTCTCTGTTACAACTAGTATAAAGCTGTTTAATTTTGGGCATTTCATGTATTTAAGTTATATATATATATATATATATATGCAATGTTCTGTTAATTTAATTTGTTATTTTGTTTTAATTTCTGTCCTGTGATATTTATTTCCGTGCAACTTCTTTTGTATTCGTTGATGTGGGTGAACCATTTGTTATTCTTCAGTGACCATGTTATTTGTTCTGTATATAAATTATGTTTGTATACTTAATTTAATTTTTGTCCGAGATACCAACACGGCAGACCTTAAATTTTATGTAGTTCTGAAAATCCAATATGGCCAACTTGCGACTTAGGCCAGTTATACACTATAGGATAAGATGCTAGGAAATCTCTCACGATTTTTCCTGAAGTCAAACCCTCAACGTGTATGGCATCAGATCGCATGTCACTTCCTATGGTTTGAACGATCCTATGAGATTTCTCTTGTTTAGAACACGCTCTATTTCGAACAGAAAATTCGTAAGATTTCGATTTAAGCGACATCAGGTGAGAGAAAGTGAAAACAAATTTTTCTCCCCGCCAGCCATATGTGAGTGTAAGAGCAAAAATACTCGATAAAATGAAGAGTGGTGCAGGGACTGATGAGGTATGTTTTGTAAATTTATCTTCTGATTTTTATGTTGTTTTTTTTTTTTTAATATATAGAGATATGCAATTTAACAATAAAGTGTCTGGTAGTGTAGTTACGTGTATGGCATACAAGGGTAAGAAGGGTAACATTTCCTACGACATACGTCGTAACATTTTTCCTCAGATAAATCCTACGATATTTCCTAGGGCAAATTTCATATTGTATAGCAGACCTTACTCAAACTTTTTGTACGCTTTCTGTTATGTTAACTATTTATGGCAATTATTATTATTTTCTTCGTTGACTATTTAAAACGAATTAGAATAGATTCGTCGTTAATTACTGGAATTTTGAAATATGTATTTTCATCGTGAATCATATTAACCGAAATAAGTTCTGTCCGTGAATTTAGATACCTTGTAATCTTGTAATTAGCAAATAAAACAATATTAACCTAATGTCCATGGAAATGAAAGAAATATTATTGCATATTATTGTCCTGCTAGTCCCGTATGCTATGTGTTGCTGATTTTCATCGAAATTCCGATGAAGTCCATAAAATAATTTACAGGTAGAAGATAAAATATACAGAAGGTTGTTAAGAGGAAAATCTACATACGGGAAAACTGTGCACTACAATGTTTAATCCGTAACTCAAACTCGTAACTCACACATATGGTGAGTGTAGTATGGGACAGTGCTCAGTAGACAAGCTATTGCAAAGAAGAAATTACACACATACACACTCATGGCTCAAAACAGTTTCAGCACAGGAAAGCAGGAAAAATTAGGTATTTCCTCGAATTTTCAAGAGAAACTGTGCCCCTGTCGAGAGGCAGATAGTTCAGGGCACGGGCCATAGAGTGGTCTCCAGAGCAATCCCAATTGGCCCTAGTCGATGAGGGAAGGAACACTGCCTACAAGTGGAATATAGCATACGTTTTCTTCGATATTATGATTGATATAACTTTTACATTTATTTACTTAAAGCAATAGTTGTTTTTGCACAATGTTAAAAATACTGTCAAGTACACTGATTAAACATCAACATGTACTTCACACCTCGCTTTCTAGCACACCTTTACCCTTGGTGAGTCCGTTCCTGTTTTTATCCTCCCTGAGCAAGACTCCAGCAAGAGTTACTTGCACTTGCTCAGAAGTGCAAGTAATATTCAGGACTTGTAGATATTTGTAAGTAGAATTATATATAAATTGATTTATTAATATTCTCAGTCGTATATATGCGCTTATTTCCTGTTTATATGCATATTGTTCCAATATTAGTGTTAAATGCGAAGTTTGAGTACTTCACTTAAAATAATTATTATTTATCCTGTAGGTAATTTGGAACTGCATTCAAATTCTGATAAAGGAAACGATCAAAGTTAAACATGAGTAATTTTCATGTAGAGTGCTCTTACCACCTTGTAGTTATACTAATTAATTCCTTAACGTGTGCACATTATAAGAATTACCATATGATACCTTTGCATTGATTTTAACGTTGAGACAACATAATTGTAATTCATGTATTCTATGTATAATTCAAGTTAAATGCATTTCATAAATGCCGTCTGAGTTGATGACAGTATATAATTACTACAGGACGAAAATGATGCATCCAAGAAAGTGTTATGCATCTAAGAAATAAACGAATTATTAACATCTGTTGTTATCAATTAAAGGTTATTGATGAAATAATTACTGCGTATGTCCGGGGAATAATCAAAAACCGATTCTTCCTCTGTATTTTAATTCTATAACTTTTGATACTGATTTCTTATGTCTGAACGCACATGTATGCTGCCTGATATATTTAGTATTTGTAACTTGTCACAGTCTGAATTCTGATGTGTCTTATTAATTTTCAGTTGTTAGTAGAACATGTTAACTTATATTGTAATTAAAATCGATTGATGATCTAGTTAGATATTGGTTTATCTGAAGTTTAATATGAATTCAACCTAAATATTTCAACCTAAATTAATAAATCTGTTTTATTTAGTGGTATCTGGGGTGACAAAAGGTTTCATTTTAGTTCTTACTTACGTTCGCGCGAGGTGACCGAAGTACCGAATCTCATTCTGAAGGTAGAAATTCTAATTCTAACGGATCTGTGACTGATTTTTTTTAAAGTTGCTAATTGTACGATCATGCCACCTTACTCACTTACCGTAATTTACTTTTGCCCTTTACATTAAACTTAACAAATCATTTCAGGTATAGTTATGCTTACCTGAAATATCGTGAAAGCCTTAAGATGTGATTGAAAGAGCAGTTTATATTCATGCAAATAAATAAGCCGTTGAGGAAAAAAGGTGTTCTCATTGAAATTGTCAGCATTAATCAATATTTAGACGCATTCTTGAGTTTAACAGTTGTTATGCCCGAACTTTCGGCTCGCTGTACACACAGGTTAAAATGCTTATTTAATTTATTTGAATAAAAATATGCTTAATTAAACATTTAATTATTTACATGTAACAAATGTACTTCTGAGGTAGTCCTCCAACCAACACGTGGTTATACAAATGCTCGCATTATTATTCACATCTATATATGATTCCGGGCCTTGTTCTAATAATAAACAGCAACACATGTTTACACTCAGTATCATCACTATCCATTTTAAAATAATTAAATTGAAACAATACAATTTACGTTTAAATTAATTAGTTGCAATACACAAGGTGTATCAAAAAGAACTTAATAACTTTGAAAACTCATATTGATTTATTCATTTATCTTACAGACATGGTTTTGGGATCATTTTATAACAAAATACCTAAGAGTTTGACTCACGTAGTACACTAGTTCAGAAACAAGCCACTGCAAGCGCTAGCGGCAGTTACAGCGAAGATGGCTGCCTTTACTGGTCCCAAGCGTGCTAACTGTGTGTTTTGGTTTGAAGAATCCAAGTCTGCGACAACCGTTCAACGTAATTTTCGTACTAAGTAAGGTGAAGATCCTCGCAATAGGCCTACTATTTATCAGTGGCATAAGAGTTTTATTGAAACTGGATGTTCGGTAAGACACAACAAATCTTCAGGTCATTCCCGTACGTCTGAAGACGTTGTGGAGCAAGTGAGACTTTAGATGGGATGTGTGCCGCATCACCAATGAAAGCCATATTGAATCTTTTTAGGTATTTAATTATACACCCTCCATTCCAAAAGAAACCGAACTTTTGAAAACAAATAGTACCACTAGTGCCATCTGTTGTAATATTTTACCGGTAGATGGCGTAGTCCCTCATTGACAACTGGTATAAATGTCATGACATTTGGATGCACGGCAACAAAGTTATTGCGTTTCAACTGTCAGTGTGTTGTGTACATCGGTCGGAAAATGAGTTTCAAACAACGAGCTACAATTGAGTTTTGTGTTAAACTGGGTAAAACTTTTAGTGAAACGCACCAAATGCTACAAAATGCATATGGTGATGAGTGTCTATCCCGTACGCAAGTTTACGAGTGGTTCAGGCGATTCAAATCGGGTAGAGAGACGCTGGATGATGACGAAAGATCAGGCCGTCCCAGAACCGGATTATCGGAAGAAAATATCGAAAAAGTGCACGAATTCATCAAACATAACAAAAAATCGTCGGTGAAAGTTATTGAAATGGAATTAGGCATTCCTCAAACAACCGCATACCGCATTTTGACCGAAGTTTTGGGCCTTAAGAAGGTTAATTCGCGGTTTGTACCACACAAACTCACCGAAGACCAAAAAGTTGTTCGAATTGCGCATTGCAAAGACATCGTTAAAAGTGCTCGGCAGGATCGAAACTTCTTGAAATCGATTGTAACTGGTGACGAGACGTGGTGTTTTGAATATGAGCCCGAAACAAAGCGGCAAAGTGCTGAATGGAGAGCGCCGGATGAAGGAACACCCAAAAAAAGTCGCTTGGTGAAGTCAAAAGTTAAGGTAATGCTGATTTGTTTTTATGATTCAAAAGGAATTATCCACAAAGAATTTGTTCAGCCCGGCCAGACAGTCACTGGAGAGTTTTACTTGGGCGTCATGAAGCGTTTGCTGGCAAGAATTCGTCGTATTCGGCCCGAATATCGCGAAATCGGCAGTTGGACTCTTTTGGACGATAATGCACCATCACATCGTTCGCGACTTGTAACTGAATTTTTGGTCAAAAATCACATTATTCGGTTGCATCATCCGCCCTATTCACCAGATCTCGCTCCGTGCGATTTCTATCTATTCCCGAAACTGCATTTGGCGATGAAAGGAAAGTGGCACGCATCGATTGATGCAATTGAGAAGGTGACGACCGCCGTCCTAAAGACCATTCCAATAAAGGACATGGAGAAGTCGTTTGACAACTTGTTGGAGCGTGCAAATATGTGTATCGATGCAGAAGGGGAATACATTGATTAATAAAAATGATTTGTTCCAAAATGTACATTGCTTTTTTGTTTTTTTTAAAACGTTCGGTTTCTTTTGGAATGGAGGGTGTATATATATATATATATATATATATATATATATATATATAAAGAAAGTATTTTGCTACA
This sequence comes from Thermobia domestica, assembly GCF_964235325.1. NCBI lineage: Eukaryota > Metazoa > Arthropoda > Insecta > Zygentoma > Lepismatidae > Thermobia > Thermobia domestica. Next base: position 347,514,818 of record NC_137455.1, read on the forward strand.
AAATGACACTAAAACCATGTCTGTAAGCTAAACAAATAAATCAATATGAGTCTTCAAAGTTACAGGCCTCTCAGCAAGACATTGAAAAAATATAGGACGGTTTGGTTTATAAAATAGGACAGTTTGGTTTATACAATAGAATATTATGCTCTGAAGCACAAAAGTAAAATATAAATATACTGTAAGAAAAGGCCACCCTTCACCCCAATGGGCAAACTGGAAACAATATTCAGATTAATACAGAATAAGAGTATATACAACCTTTTACTTTTTTAAATCTTAGTAGACCTGCTGTATTGTTTTGAAAAAAAAAAAAAGAGAGAGAGAGAGAGAGTTTGATTGAAATAGATGACCTGATTTTCTGATTAAAAGAAAAATTCTTGTGGTCCGAGTTGCCCCTGCCTTTCCCTCGATCTACCACTATTATACTTATACATTTTTACTTTTACAAGGGCGCATGGAAACCCTACATACTATGCACAGCAATATTGGAAGGAGCTGGGATATGTTAGCGAATACCAACACACCTCAATGCTTAACACTGCTGAAAGAAAATGCTAACACAGCTGGCGTTATAAGAAACTGGGATATGGCAAGGTTCCTCAGCTAAGCTTTATTGGAGAAGAATAAGCACATAGAAAACAAACAAAGAAAAAGAATGGGACATGGGAGGATAGGAAAAAGCAAATTAAAAAAATAATAGCGAGGATTAGTGATTAGTCCCTCAGAAAGAATCCTAAGACACATTTAGCATATTGCTAACTTGTAGCGATTTAAATCAACACTGGAATTGTCCTTTTCTTGTATTTTTAAAATTTAACTACTGAAAAATATAGGAAATAAAGGACAATATTAAAATATAGGATATATATAGGACAACTATACACAAATTTCCAAAATATAGGAAAAAATAGGAAAATAGGATAGCTGGGAGCCCTGAAATTATAACGTCCTTTTTTGATACTTCCTCTATTAATACTAAAATCTAAATATAGTCATAACCCTCGACCTATTTTGAAATATTTGAATTGAAACAATACAATTTTGAAGTTGCAATTAAAATCGTCACAATAGTTTTAAATCGGCAAACTGCCTGCACACTAGTGACATCTATTAGTGTGACTGCTTACTATTAGAAACTTACCTGACGTACAGAGATATTTGTTTATAAATAGGATAGTTATTTATAACTGCGAGTCAGTTTAGTTGCGTCAGTAGTTACATTTGTTCTTTTTTAAGAACTTCACTAGTGTTTTTCGTGCCTCATGGAACACCCTGTTATCAATTCTGACCTTCATGAGACGTCGAATTTTGATAGAAACGTTAAAAAAAAAAAAAAAAAAATGGAAACAAATCGGTCTCTAGTTAGTTTCTGTTCTGCTTACCATGGGTGACCATACTCGTTAATTTTGTCCTTTAGTTATTTATAGGAGACTTGTAATTTTTTTACAATATTTATTATTATCATCGATGTATTCTATTCTCAAAAAGTGGAATTAGTTAAAAACGTAATACTCTGAAGTAATGAGTAATCACAACCTAAGCCCCTTTAATTAGAACGGTTAACAGCTTATTTCTATATTCTAACTATTGAAATACTTACCTGTTCAAAGATGGTTCCTTGAAGCTCTGTTTAAATACTCTTCTTCTTACTCTTCCGTTTCCTGCATCTGACAAGGGTCTTCTCGGAGATTCAGACCTTCCTCGAATGTCTGAAATAGAACATTTGGAAATGAACTTGGACATGAAATGAATCCCTAGTGCAGCAAGACGAAGAGATAAAAACTACATACTAACGTCAGTACAAAGAAGTAAATTTCTTACATGAACCTTACTAATGCAGACTTACCATTCTTCCAGATATAAAGTGTGATGTAAATTTGGAAAGACCTATGTATATTGAATTGTATTCTTCTTGTAAAAAAAATAAATAATATTTGATATCTAGAAAGAAAATAGCCAAAACTCGTTTCCTGAAAAACCAAAAACAGAACGTAACAAACATAAGTGAAAGTACCAAAATAAGTATGAAACCAGGAAACATACAGATGAACACCAGAGCTAATAAATGTATAAACTGACTTAAAGTAAACAAAGGGTCAGACTTGGTTAGACTTGGACATATTTGGTCTCACTTTGGTCATTGAATTTTCACTCATTACATGAATCGTTAGAGGCTTGATATGAGTATTATGGCGATCATAAATCTAGGGTCAGCTTCCAGCATATTGTAAGTGTTACCTCAATTCTGTTATGTTGAAAGACATAAAAGAAGAAGTTCCTTGAATGCGGACGGAATTATTCTCATTTCCATATCTTAAGACATCATAAGTTACATGTTTACATTTCGTATATTCATTATTTTAAAATATCATTAATCAGTATGATGTAAATTGATAATGTCACTCAAATTTGCCTTTAAAAGGTGAATCAGAATACAGTTGCTTCTCTATACTACCGACTATTATAGATTGTATTTGATCCTGAGATTGCTCAATTTGAATATGTATTAAATACGTACTTTCCTTGTCATCATCATCTATTTTATACCAAGTATTAGTTTAAATATTTTATATTTTAATTTATCAAAACATGGCTCCTTGGCGAGGAATCGAAGATATTTCAATTTACCAAAACAGAAGAAAGTCACAACTCCAGAATTGATTGCTGTCATTAGTAAAATGTTGCTAAAACTATTGGTTACAATACCAAATGCATATTCTGGCAATATTAATTTATCATTTTGATATATTTTCCTCAGTAACATCACAAAATCACTGTAAAGGTACATAGGATAACTGATAGAGACACAATGTTATTTGTGAAATACGACGACACAACATTGTTCCTGCATCAAAATCACAGTAGACAGATAGCCACCGTAATCTGATATACACTCATGGATTCGACAAACGAAATTATAGATTTCAGATGCCAGCATTTAGTCAATTGTTAATTGAAAGTGAGGATAAAAGTGCTCCAAGAACTTCTCTACGTATAGTTGCGTTTAAAAAGAAAAAAAAAATCCTTCCTTTCAAAGGTACTCTTTTCGGATATTTTCGTGCGTAAGCATGAAGGAGCTTTATAGGGAGAATGAACAATTTTTATTTGTTTTAAGCGAACCAACGGGTAAAAGAGTATGGAGCTTCTTAAACAGTTTTTATATTATTATTATTATTATTATTATTATTATTATTATTATTATTATTATTATTATTATTATTATTTAACATGTCACACCAATGGTTCCGAAGCGGTATAACACCTAAGAATGGCTGAAGTACATGAAGAGTGGTATATAAATCGCTCAGCATTTAATTTAGATTCATTAATTCCGTAAAATTTAATACAGGTTAGTATTGTGTTATACTAAATACGTGCATAGAATTGGCTATGTGTAAAATGAATATATAATTTGTAATGGAAACTTCACTTCTTACAGTACGTATACAAATATTAAAGGAAACGTAAGAAAATGAAAGGATAATTATTACAGGCTTAATATTTCACACATGAATAACGCGCGATACATAAACCTACTTTATACACTGACAACTATAACAATGAAATTTTCCATTACAGTATTTTGAAAACTCATCTAGGAAAAGATCTCGCAAAGTCTAATGCTTTTGCTTACAACGGATTGATGAAGAGAAACACGCCATGACAGCCTACATGGCTGTAGTATGGGACGTTAAAGAAAGGGGAAAAAAAGACATGCATAATAATAATACACAATAGTTTGTTAACTTTGACTATTTTCATTCCATGAAGGGTCCTGGCATTCCAGACGACGCGTTAAAAGCAACCAGAAAAAAAAGAACAAAGAAAAACAGGTGGGCTAAAATAAAATAATCTAATTAACCCTCGAGTAGTCGCGCCGCGGTCAAAAGCACCGCAGCGAAATTATTTTTTATCGTGTGCCCACTCTGTTTGTCCGACAAACACCATCGCCTACCTAATCTTACCCCTCACCTTCCCGAACATTCCTGCTCAATCACTCCCTTATCCGTTGTTTAGTTTAAATACTAGTGATTGTTTAGTGACTCTGCGGTGCTTTCCACCGCGCGCGACTAACCGTGTAATGTTTTTTCTTAGTGTTTCGCTCTGCACGTGACCTTTGCTTTGGAGATGTTTTAAGCTTTATAAACATAAATATTATTTTAATGGATGGAAGAGAGGTCGACAAAGTTAACAAACTGATACGAAGTGTGAAAAAAAGGAAATTAGAAATAAGCAGCTTAAAAGAACGGAGGGAAATGTTAGGAATGGACTATTCGGATAAATCAGCCATGATGATCTCGTGGAAGCTTTGTGTGAGAAAGATCATGACAAAAAAAAAAAGATAATGTAGAAATGAGTGAACACGAAAGTGGAAATGAGGAGTCTGCGAGCCAGTCTGAAGATCTCAAACCCAGAAATGACCAGCGGTTCCCCGAATGTTGTCAGCGCAGCAGAGGCCGAAATCAGCGACGACGAAGTGTAAAACAGTGTAAATGTGAATATAACCTAGAATAATTCAATGTAGTGTTGGTATAGGTGAAGTTTTAAAATAATAGGACCGTAAAATAATTCATTGTAAATTTGATTTGATTTCAATTTAGCGCCCCTTTCAGCATCAGGGCTATGTAAGACGTAGACCTACTGCTTAACGTGTAATCCGAACCACATGAGCTCCCACCGAGAATCGAACCCGGAAGTTCCACGCCAAAGGAGCGTATGCTAACCGCTTAGTTACGAGTGAGCTATAATTGAATGTAAAATACGCTTTGAAGCTTTGTTTTATTGTAATATGTATACAGTATTTATTTTACTAATTTACTATTGCATTTCTAATTTTAGACGAACCAAAGAGTTGACAAAAACAAAAGATCGTCATCAGAATTAGAATTTTCAATAAAACCAGTGAGTAGTTATCTATCTAAAGAAATATGTAACGAAAAAAAAAACATTTTATTCCAAATAAGAAAAAAAGAAAACAGTACATGTCTAATAGTAGGTTCCACTAATAGTTACTACTGTAAAACTTATTATAATCCCTCTTAATTGCATTATTTTAATCCCTCTTAATCAGAAAATATACAAAATTACGTTTCTAATACAAGAAAAGTATTTAAAACGATATTTGCAACACATTATGTTCGTGCGGTCTTTTTGACCGCGCGCGACTACTCACGTTACTTTTTCAGCGCGACTTCTCGAGGGTTAAACCTAAATATTTTTGTCCCGATAGGACATCCTTTCAAAATAGTTTGTAACACAAAATACAAACGATGAAGTGACCACAGTTAAACACTGACAGACAATATGGCACAACTGCATCACGTGTATTTCGTCCAACAATGTGAATAGAAGTTGTAAACTGTTGTCAGAACAACCCTTTTGTTAATATACTTTTAATCTGCTTCACTATACGCTTGGGAATATCTATCCACGAAACTTCAATTATTTACGTCACGATGTTGTGTGTCTAGCAACTTCCCTCTCAAATTCTGTCAGAATTAAATCCTGGTCGTCTCAATTGCAATCAACTCATTTCACTTCTTGTGTTATCATATACAAATCAAATTTTTCTTACTATAATCCTACTATACAACATTCGGAAATAAAAGAGTTATACTTGCCCCTTTGCAATCCACTATTTGACAATTCGTTGCATCGTTCCTCAGAGCTGCATCGTTGCCCATGATTTTCTACACTCCTGAAAATTACAGGGGAAAAAATGTATAATTTATTTTCTATGAAAAAACAAGAATCTTAACTACATATGTAATTGACAAATCTAGACAAAAGCATTTATTGTATAAGTAAGGCCTAAGTTTAAAAAGTATTTAATCCCTTTGTAGCACAAAAGGGGTCGCCCAAAAAACAGTTTAACCCCAAAACCGATACCTATAATATAATGTTCATACATATACTTTGTGTTATGTCATATGTATGAGTGATTTTCTCACATTGTTGTGAGATCTTGGCAACAGTTCACTCATTATTTTGTCCACACTTGAAGCTCAGTTTTGTTGTGGTTAAGCAAATGTACCGTTTTGTGACGAGTAACAAGTTGAAAACTGTAATGGAATGTAAGCACACAACAGAACAGTGTGTAAAAATGCTTGTGCTGGAAACATGATACAGATGTAACCGAAGTTCCGAAAGGTTTTAGTGCAAATTGTTGAAATTTATGTTGGAGAGGAAGATCCAAGTTCGATTTCGGTAGGTGTTCATGCTGTCTTTCAGATCTCGATGCTGAGAACGACGTTAAGATTCAAACCAATTAATCAATTGAAATTTGTGTATGGATAAACTAATTTTTGTGCTACTCTGTATAATGCAAAAGAAATTTTCTTAGAAATCTTTACTGCACTCTAATTATCAAAACTAAAATGTATGCTATTTCATTCAATAAAGCTCTAATATCTCTGATCTCAATCTTTCTCATATTCACTGTCAGAACTGAGGGTTAAGAAATGACGTGACCTTAGAAGCCAACTGGTGATTGCGTAAATTTAATAGGTCATCATGGACTTGGGCTTGAGGGTCAAGAAGTGGTGAGATTGAAGATGAGGTTCAAAAAGCTTTCTTTTTAAAATGCTGACTTTGATCAAAACATTCGTTAAAACATATTTTTTTAAACATAAATAAATTAATACTTAATTTGTCTATTTACGAAAATTCTACTAGCATCTTTTTTTTTTTTTTTTTCCTAAAGTCGTACAACGCCATCTACGGGCAGGATTCTATAAAATACTAATATTTTTCTTTTGTGAAATATTTACAGGTTCTTGTTAAACACCAACAAAACAACACGGACAAAAAATATAAGTTTATATATATATAATTTGTGTGTGTGTGTGTGAATTAAAGAAGAGGCGCATGAAACATACCATAAAAAAGAAGTCGCAGTTGATTCGCTGTTTGCTTTACGATGGTCAAAAGTAACGGAAAATAAACAACAATATAGAACTTCGAGGAGACAAGTACTAATTTACTGCTCACGAAATAAATGACTTCATATTGTTTTACGCTGCAAATTCTGTTTATTGGTTTGTTGTTAAAAGTTTTGTCTTTTTTTAATCTCACTACTGGTATCGTTCCTTAATATCTATCTATATTTTAATTGAAAAATTTGAGAAGTTTTAGATGTAGATCCATCACTTGACCAAAGGAAAGCTCTCATTCGCGATCACAATCGCTGATAAATTATAATTGCCAGCCCAGAAAAACTGATTTCTTGCAAACAATATTTTAATGTAAGATATTTTCCCTGTATGTTAGTATTACACTTGATTTAAAGTTGTCTCTACCATGTGCTAGATGACACCCAAGACAGTTGCTAATCTTTAGAAGATAATTTATAACCCAAATAATTACGCTAGACAATATTTCAACAGTTCTTAGTAGTTAAATTATTATTAATTATGTTACAGTATTTTGTACGACTAATTAATTAACTTCGCTTTAAGAGCAAACTTCTTGGAAAATAATTACAGCTACGTAATAATAATAACTTTAGTAACCAAATAACAAGCTTCCATTAAACGACTGAAGTGAAATATTTCAGTTTAAGTCCCACGTTTATGTCCTTATAGGCTAAGGGAGACGATGATTAAGGCAAGCGAATGATGATGGAAGAATTGGTGGAATGAGAAAGTGGGAGTACCCCGAGAAAACTCACGAACACGATGTTGTCCACACAAACTTACTTGGTCAGAAACCGAACCAGGCACCAGAGGTAAGCACTCTACCACTGAAACATCACGCACTCCCCCACCACCATTAAACGACTGCGTTTGTCTATAATATCGCTATAATATAATCTACAGTGCGGAGAACTACACTGAAATTGAGTAAAGTTGGAGATGGTAGCCAACTACCACCCTTCCCGCTGGTGTAGTGGATAGCGTGTGCGCCTTTGGTGCACGTGGTCCCAGATTTGATTTGATTCCTGGTCGGAGAGTACAAAACCACTTTCATTAATCATCCAGCTCTTTTAGTCTAAACAAGATGTCTACTGGAGTTGACTTGGATATTTTCGGTATTACCAGTGTCTTGATAGGAAAATTTTCAGTATATTACGGTAAACTAAAAAGACAGATAAGTGCCACATACAACTGCATACTGAGATATTTAACATCATGTAAAATACTTTAAAAAACCGTCTTTTCAATATTCTAATTAATACAAAGAAACTAATGGGTTAAAATCGAAAGGAGAAAAAGCAGGAGTAAGTGTTTTCTGGACGTTATCCCCCCCCCCCCCGCCCCAGAATGCCTGTTGTAATCTACACTTACGTTTTATTTCTTTTGTTTTATTTATTTATTTTTATTTGTGTGTGTATGTGTGTTGGTATCCACTTACATCTAACCCCTTCCTTATCTGATTCATCGTATTACTTATTTTTTGACATTCGTATTTTATTTGGTACAGAAAACATTGTTAGGTAAAAGATCATATTTTCTTCCTGATGAGTTTCTCACAATCTAAATCGTCCTTCTTGAAATATTTACATCTGGTTTGCCTCCATGGGCACAAACAGCATCATACACAACCCGTTGGGACACCAAACTGTCTTCGTGGAAGTTTTCGGTAATGCACTGTTATATTATAAACAGGTCTTATACTATGAACACTGTTCATTTTCTTTCTCGAACTACCTAGTTTTACAGTGGGTGGCCAGTTAGTTATTACCTTACACACAGATGATGGGGCTGCCAGTCTCAAAGAAATTTTTACATTTCTCCAGTATTACACAATAATTTACAGTACATTGTCAGTATTTCAAATATCAGTAGACACCCTGCTAAAAGACATAATCGTGGGACGTTAAACTAAAAATATTCACAGAAAAGAACTCGCCTTACATCTGGTGCTATTGTATTCCTGTTAAAACCTCGTACTTTCTATATTTCGGCTCGCGCTGGGCTCATGGACGTGAACACTCCTACTACAAACTGGAAGAAATTATTGTAACATTATGTAGTTTTTAGTCCTAATAAATAAAGAAAACATTCCGTGTATTCAACAAGCACTATAAATATTTAACACTTACACTATGTCCATTTTTACACTATGGACAAAATATGCATATGGACAAAATTTTTACACACACAAGATTTACACTATGTCCATTCACTTCAGGTGAGAAAATAGTAATCGTAGAAAAATTCGTTTTGTTATGAAATGTTTTCACTTTTCAATAACTTCATCCAGTGTATGCAGTTTTCTTTTAATAATCCAGCTTAATATATATTTATAAAGCTTGTTTATGGATATTAAAATGATATTCATGTCTTTTTGTAACAGAAATGTCACTGTTTAAATTATAGGTATTTGTTGTGTGTAGGCACTGCTGCCAGATGATGCTGATACAAATCTTTTTTTACAAATTAAATAACACTATTTTATATATGTACAAAATGAAAAATAAAATTATATATTTTGTCCTGAATTAGTCTTTTATTTCGTTCTTGATTATGCAATTCCATCGGTGATCTAAGTTTACCCCATTGACGGTAAGAATACGTTAAGTCTACGTTGGATTCTTTGTCCAAACAAAACACGATTCAAATATGCGTGAATTCCTCTCAATTCTATTAATGTCATGTCCTTTCTTGCAAGTGCCTTGAAAGTCCTGACGTTGGGAGTGCATCCTTGATGTGTTCATATTCGTCGAGACATTTCACATTCCTATGTAGACCTAATATGAAATAAATTCCAGGTTACGATAATTTATCTCTTGTAATAAAGTGGATTTCAAAATTTGTTCCCGATTTCACCGAATATTTTATTCCAAAGAAGTGGCCAATTTTCCTAATTTTGTTAGAACTCATAGAGATAAAGTGGTAATGAAACCCACAGGACAAAGAATCCAAATCTTAACGCAGACAGAGGAAATTCAGAACACCGATGGAATTGCATAATCAAAAACTAAATAAAAGATTAATTCAGGACATAATATAATTTTTATTATTCATTTTGTACATTCGTAAAATAGTGTTATTTAATTTGTAAAAAATTTCATATCACCATCTTCAGCAATAGTGATCCATACATAACAAACACTGAAATTGACAGTGACATTTCAGTAACAGAAAGATATAAGATATAAATCTTTTAATATCCATAAACAAGTTTTGTACATAAATAAACAGAAGAAAAAGATTATTAAAAGAAGGTGAAAGTATTTTTTTTTTTTTAAAAACGACTTTTCCTATCAATGCTATTTTCACAACTGAAGTGAAAGGACCTAGTTCAAACCTTTAAATGTTAAATATTTATAGTGCTTTCTCAATACTCGGAGTGTTTTGTTACACAACCAAAAACTACACAATGTTACAAATATTTCTTCCAGTTTACGGTAGGAGTGTTAGCGTATATGGCGCCAGCGCGAACTAAAATATAGAAAGTACGAAGTTTTAAAAGGAATGCAATAGCACCGGATGCAAGGTGAGTTCTTTTCTAAGTCAAATATACACCCTAGAACATCTACAAATTATTTTTTAAAAAATCATTTCATTTTCATTTCATGGTAGCCAATTCTTCAATCTTACTCACTGGCTTAACCTGTCAAGCAGGGCTATTGTAAGCTAGACATCTTTTAATTGAGTAATGATGTATGGTCAGCATTTCAGCTCCCATTGCCAATACTTATGGCTTCCAAGACCGGAGTTCATTACCCTTAGTTCAAGTAGCTCCCAACTGCCTCGTGATACTAGGTCAAAACCATATAGCCTACGCAAATTAGCTTTATCAGTGGAACCAATTTGAAACAAGCTGATTTTTGATACACACGTTCAGAATAGCATTAGAAACTATACTGAAGAGTTCAATTTATGTCAATGGTGGACAACCTATGAAACCGCCGCCATCTTGAGAAATCTGTTTCCGGAAATTTTTTCTTCACAATTTTGTTTTTTGTGCTAAAACTATGGAAGATATGCAAAAAACGTTATTGGACCTTACTTCTAGAGCTTTAAATTTCCAATAAATTGAAGAAAACTACAATTCTCTAAAGCAGTGGTTTCCAACAGGTGGTCCGCGGACCCGTAGAAGTCAGTGAACATTCACTACAGGACACGCAATTTATTGTTATAAATATACCACATTGACTTGACACGTAGTCTTCCGTTTCAGGCGCTACTATCGGCTGAAGGAATTCCATTCTCTTTCGCTAAGGCTCTCTCGCTTAGCAGCTGCTGAACCCTTATTGGCTCAGCGCGTGGGTGTGTCGGGGTGTGAGCTTTAGTTCGCATTTTTGCCACGGCTCAAGACATTTTGGCAGCACAATAGGAAAAGAGTTTTATCTTAAACTAGCCTTCAGCAAACATTATAATACCATTTTTAAAATTTCTACCCGTTCTTTGCCTTAACCTATTGAATTGGTGACAGGACATTCATTTTTTTAGAATAGGAATTTCAATTACGATTTTTTGGAATTTAGTTTTTTTTGGGGGGGGGGAGGGTCTCATTTATAATGGCCATATATAAAGTCCACCAAAAGTTGTTGGGAACCATTGCTCGAAAACAACCCGTTTCTATTTTTCTTTTCGAGACCATTTTCCCTTTTTTGTTTTTCCTTTTTTCTTTTTCTTTTTTATTTTATATTTTTATATAAATTTAAAACATCTTTCCTAAGAGAATGTTGCGTTATACATTTACTTAATCTTCAAAACTGTGATATAAATTTAAAAGAAACTAAAAATAACTTGTTTACCATTCTTAAAGAGTTGTCAGGATCGAACTCAGGAAGGCCAACTTCATGTAACATTCCTCATTCATATTCCATTATATTTTTATCTGAATGTTCTGGCTGTTCGCAATCCTCTCTTGTCAATTTTCATCAGCCATTCTGTTTGACTTTCGAAACGCTGCTACCAGAAGTGCACATCTCTACATTTTCAGGTTTTCTTATGTTTTTACCTTCATCACCAAAGAGTTGTTCTTCAACCTCATCGCCAATGATTTCTTCTTCAGTTGACATAGTAGGTGGCGAGTTGTGGTATCCCAATCTTCCATAGTGAGAGCATACAATAGAACATCGAAGACCTGCATCTATGCATATGCAACCTAAATAGCAACCCTTTGGACATTTACATGCTATTAGCTTCACGAGGTTTTCGGGAGCGAGTGGTTTAAGTGTGGTGACTGGAATCAACGAAATTCCATCTTGTTTCTGCCAACCCTATTTTTCTTGTGGTAACACACTGCCCTTCCATAGTTGTACTTAAAATACCCTGAATAGATGTTGCTGGACAGCCTCTGTTGTTGGGGAAGGACTAGCCAAGTTAACTTCAGTTTTGGCTTTAGAAACAAGTTGACAAAATTTAGTGTATCTAAAGATATTTAAAGATATCTCTGTCTCCGTATCTCCGTAGACTGGAAGAAGAAAATTTTGCTGTATTGCTTGTGCTGATGGATTATTGAAAACTGAAACTGCATTTTGAAGTTCAGGGTTAGTTCTCAGAATTTGGAAGATTTTCTTCCTTCCTTGCGTGAACAAAGATGATGTGATCTCATAGCCACTTACTGCATGTAAAACAAAAATTGATCTTTGATGTTTTTAAAGCAGTGTTGCGCATCAATAGAAGAAAACATTTTATCAGAAACTTTGCCTCGTCTTGGCTTCAAAAGGTAGATAGGTATCTCATGGGGTGTAAGTGATGTCAGCAGAAGCAGTAGGTCAACATCATCATCTACTACAACCACAGGCTTATTAATGAGCTGGTACCAGTTTGATAGCCGTTTGCACGATTGAGCTTGTCTGCATCGTCATTTGCTTGAATGACAGTTAATTTCTTTGTCTTGGAGTTCTTTTGTGAATTGCTGAATAAAACAAGACTTATTCGCCAAATTCGAAAAAAAAAAAAAAAAAAAAAAAATACTCTGTTCAACCGTTGAGTTCATACTTTCTTCAACGGTATGCCAGGGCAATTTATTTTCAAGAATAGTTTCTGTCTTTCGACATTTTTTATTAGTACTGAGCTAGATTCATAACCACCAAACACTACTACTGAGCTATGGCCAAAGTGCTTGATCACATAACTGCTGTATGTTTAGTATATATTTTCATATATGGTTTGAGTAGACTTAACCACTTTGTGCAGCAGATGACCTCCATCAATTACATATTGACAGTTTTCGAGAGGTAGATCCTCAGTTGATTTGAAAAGAAAGTAGAGAGAAGACTTGTGGGTCTTTGTCATTCCACCCTCATCAAACAATGATAATGATACTGGTGCCAACTAATACTGAAAGAAGGATGAAAATTCATTTTTGTCCTTTACTGTTCTTATTACTCGTTGGTACAGTACAGTTAATGATGTTGGTAATACAATATCATTTATCTTGGTGTGTTTATTTACAGTAGAAAGTGGCAAAACTCTTTGAGTTACACTTATAGATGACATCATGGAAATTCTTGCCAGAACTATCCTTAGCAAGAAATGTTCCAATTTTTTCACTATTATGGCAGTTAATGTTGTTACCAACAATTCTTGTTGCTAAGGACATGTTATGATTTCGGGGAACAAATGCTTGTGATCTTGCAGCCACTTCCCAAACATTTCAATATCTCTCATGTGACATTTGATAGAAGAGTTGGGTGCAATGCGTGTTGGTCTCATCCAACATATTCATGACCAACAAACATTTCAAGTTGAGAACAAACTCACATTTCAAGTTGAGAACAAACTTCAACACAAACTAACATTTCTAAAACATATTTGGCTAACGTCGATGTGGATACTCCCTTCCCTTGAATCAGGTCTCACGAAGTTTTCAATCAGCGTCTGCTTAATTATCATGTCAATCCATGTTCCCGCCCATTCTCTCTCAATTCTCCGTACGGTGAAGTACCCTTTTTCCACAAAACCTTCATATTCTTGGATAGTAGGTCTACCTTTAAGTTCAAGCATTTCTTACAAATATTAGTGGCTTGCTTTAGCGTAACGAAAATGACCAGCAGCACGAACGAAAGGTATCATAAATCCCGCAAAGTGAAGATGAAGATCCCATATGCTTAAGCGCTCAACTCGGATAAACAAGCGAACAAACGATATCATTTTGATGTAATTGAAATTCCAATTAAAAAAAAAAAAAAAAAAACAGACTGAATGAATGAATGGGGATTAATGGGGACGTCAGCACCGAGGCTATGTTAAGACAAAGTATGGGTAGAAATTTTAAAAATGATATTATAATGTTTGCTGAAGGCTAGTTTAAGATTTAAAAAAAAAAAAAAAATCCCAACTATAAATTGCGTGTCCTTTAATGAAAGTCCACTTGACTTCTACGGGTCCGCGGACCACCTGTCGGAAACCACTGCTTTAGTGAATTGCAATTTTCTTCAATTTATTGGAAATTTAATGCTCTACAATAAAGGTCAGTACCATTTTTGAGTATCTTGCATAATTTTGGCACAAAAAGGAAAACTAAGAGATAAAAAATGGCCAAAAATAGTTTTTCCAAGATGGCGGCGATTTCCCAGGTTTCCCACCATTGACATCAACTGAACTCTCCAGTATTGTTTCTAATACTATTCTGAACGTGTATACCAAAAATCAGCTTGTTCCGAATTTGTTCCACTGATCGCCCCTTTTTTAGTTTAACTTGCCTAGACTAAAAGGGTTACCACATATTGATGAGTGAAAAGCACAACAAATGGGCTTGTAAAATAGGACACAATCAAAACCACATTTATCCAGCAAAATTGAAATCTTTCAGTTTTACGTCCCACGATTATGCCAACTAGGCTAAAGGAGACGGTGATAATGAGAAATGAATGAAATGGTGGAATGAAGAAAGTGGGAGGAAACGGGAGAACTCCGAGAAAATCTACGCACACCACAAAACTCACTTGGCGCGAGCTGGAATCGAACCAAGGACCTATGCACCAGAGTTGAACGCCCCACCACTGAGCCACCGCGGCCCTCTGGTAAAATTGAGAACAAATTAAAATAATTTAGTTCTCACATGTGCAGTACTACTGACGTTTTCTTGCTCACTGTGCTACTCAGCTGTCTACCGACGTAGTTAGTGTAGCAAGTTACAGTTCAAAAAACATACATGGGCACACACATAAACACCCATAGGCGATGCTGAGGTATATGATTATATGAATATCATTTATAGGTTAAAAAAAATACGAACATTTTAAAAATATTCAAAAATAAGTAGGGGCGTCAAGATAAACCTTATAAATACAAACGTCTGATAACCCTAGTCAAAACGGAAGATTCTGTGGGTCCACTGAGAATCGAAGTAAAGATCTTAAGACACCAGAAACACGAGACCATCGGTTACGTAGAAATAACATTGCATTATAAAAATAGGAACAGAAACTGCGAATCTACTGCAACCTTCTTTTAATCCATATTATTTCAAAGGAAAATTAACATAGAACACAACCAATGCTGGCATTCTTATT
Source organism: Thermobia domestica (assembly GCF_964235325.1). NCBI lineage: Eukaryota > Metazoa > Arthropoda > Insecta > Zygentoma > Lepismatidae > Thermobia > Thermobia domestica. The sequence goes on from NC_137455.1 coordinate 347,530,239, forward strand.
ACAAAAAATAGAATAGAATACACTCAAAAGCGTAAGCAAATTCTCATAACATCAGAATTGTGAGTCTCCTTTATACATAAAGCAACATAAGGATTTCTAGGGAATGGTGCTATGACGGTTAACAGCTTGAGGGACACAACAAACAAAAAAAGAATTATTGCATTAAAAGTGGGTTGGTTCTAGAACAAAGAAAGATGTAATGTAATTGAGTTACAGTAACAAAAGTTTAACATATACTTAGGTATAACTGGATGTCCCAATAAAAGTTCACGATTAAGATAAAAGGTATACTGGAAAAAATGATTTGATTTACTCTAACGCGACGAAAGGAAAGGAGAAAGTATGGTGATTGTAAAAAATCGAGATTTCAAGGGATCTACACGTCTAATAGCTCACAGATACTGAAAATGTTATTTTTCGACATCTGTCCGTCCTAATGTGCACTTGCTAAGAGGTTATAACGTTCAACGTACCTCAACCAAATTTTAATCTTAAGATTTTCGTGGTTCTCCACGACAGTTCTACGAATTTTCATCCTACCCCTAAAACTAGCAGTAGTTTACTTGAGGGTAAAAATTTTTAAAAAATTATATTTCTCAAAAACGGCTTTAACGATTTTGTTTACGTTTCATAAATGAATTTTTCTTAACCAACCCCATCAGGCGGTGTGTCATTTCTCTGGGAAGAATTGAAAAGGGTAATTTATTCTTAGGGTGTTTTTTTTTTTCGGACGATCTTCTCAAAAACGGCTCCAGTGATTTTTCTTCATACGTATTTCATAAACAAATATTTCAATAATAGCCTGGCAATATAGCATAACTTATTTGTCCTGAAAAAAATCTACGAGGGGTAGTTTATTCCTGGAGGTGAGGTTTTTTCCGAACGATCCTCTCAAAAACGGCTCAGGCGATTTTGTTCACATTTCGCAAAAAAAAGATTCATTAATAATTGTAGCACAACATAATTTAGAGTAAGGAAGATGGGCGAGAAAATTTAGTGTGGTAGCTCGTACTTTTTATTTTAGCATAAAGTTCATATATTGGAAACATGATATCTGACAAATGTTTCCACGACTTTGCTAGTACATTTATTTCTCTTTTGATGGAAGTTTCGATACACACTTTAGCATAACTGCGGCTCAGAACAATCTGCTCCTACATTTTTATTATCACCCCGAAAGTTTAAACTTCATAAAACCTCAAAAGAAAGAAATCTGACAGTGTCAATTACAAGATTTTTGTAGTCAATTCTGGTCGTTATAGTTTGGAAATTTTCTCCGAACTTTCCTTACTTTTTAAGTTCTCATAATAGTAATGTATGGTTCGTTCATTTAGATGAGCTGCTTTTGAGTTTAATGTCCCTTTCAGCAGCGTGGCTCTTTGAGACGGGACCTACTGATTAAGATTGAATCCGAATCACATGAGCTTCCGCCGGAAATCGAACCCGGGTCTCCCATGCCAAAGGCGTATGCTAACCGCTTAGCCAGGAAGAAGCTCTAAGGCTCGTTCATGTATCGATATATAACTATTAATTGCATGGTAGATTTTTAGCACCGTCTCTAATCAAAACGAAAACGACAATAGTATGCAATTATATTGTACGGTATTTAAAAATACTGACTACAACGGTACTGAAAATCTCGAGCTCTTATTGGGTCACCCTCTAAAAGCATGCAGTTTATACAATTTACTTAAATATAATAAGTACACTGATAGAAATTAAAAACAAAAATATCTTCGACTATTTATCTGAAAGCGCTGTATTTAAAAGCATCGAATGGTAATGTGAAATCAAAAAAATCTAATAAAAACAAGACAGATGAAGATTATTCCAATATTATTTATTACGTACAGTGCTTTCAAAATATAGGTCAAACAAACAAGTTGTTGTTGATCCGTGATTGTATAACATATATGAAACATCAATATTTGATTATCATTCATTCAGAAACTTAAGAAAGAAACATGAAAGAACGTAAAAATATGTTATTTTACTTAAAACACTTTGCAATAAAAATACTTTGAAGCAGTCCCCTGAAAGCATAAAGTCTAAGCGAACTAAGTTCTACCATAGCGCCATTTAACATAAAAAGGCAGATGAAACGAGACAACACATAATTAGGATTCAAACTTACCCTTTGCACCTTTTCACTGTACCAAATCCTCTTCATATTGTTCCTAACTATCTACGAAAGCGTTAAGTTTTAAAATCAACATTAAGACTAAAAAGTATTTCTAAACTTATGGTATTAAAGTCACACTAATTATTTTGGAACTGGAAACTACTCAAGTCAAATTAAGCTCGCCAAAGCATTGTGTAAAAAAAAACATATTATTGCAGCATTTGTACAGTTGAGAATTTTAAAAGATAACTTACGATTCTTCAACAATCTTGCACTGTCATCTAAATTTAGCAATGTAACTTTTTTTTTTTAATTATGCCCTATCTATAGATATAAGTGCATAGGAGGAGAGAATCATCCATGTTTCATTTTCTTGGACCGTGATGGACACAAGGTAAAACGTTAGATTTTTTAAACCAACCGGAGTGTTAACGTTAGTTCCTTATCTACTACATAAGAATGATATTCATGACTACATCGATAATCTTACTTCTGTTTCTGATCCAAATAAGCTTATTTCATCCGATATTCGCCTCTTCTCTGAATCCTTCATCACGATTAATAAATCGAGAGAGAAAGAGAGAAGTAGTAGTTTCCCAAACTCAGAAAACAGAGAGAAAAGCCAAAAGCTTCTTTCTTTTTTTAGTGGAAAACAAATCAGCAATAAATCATTACAATGTTCATCAATTTACGTCATTCACCTCTATTTCTTTAAGATTGAAGAAACAAAGGAATGTATTTTACTAGAGTGGTAATCGAAAGCAGCAATTCTTTCTAAACCAGTTACACAAAAGCATCACAATACACGGTGTTTTATTATATGAATTTGGCTCAAACATGACGACGAGGTGTCGTCGGCAAGATGGAAAACCTAATAGGGAAAACGGTGTTTTAAATGAATCGGAAATCCTGGGCACATTACCATGAAACAAAGTTTGCAACAGGCATACGAAGTTTACTAGGAGTCATCATATAAATTTAAAAAAATAAAAAAAGTTGGTCCATATGGAATACGAGACTAACCTGAACGAGAAAATTTGAAGATAATTTGTTTCTAATATCCCGTTTCAGCAATGAGGCAATATGACCCGTGGACTTACGGTTAAGGTGGGATCAAAACCACATGAGTTTCCACCGGAAATCGAAGGCGTGAAGCTACGAGGGAACTGTGGCAAATCTAATATTGTGTATGTTGATGGATGTCAACATGGAGCTTTACGATCAAGGCCGTGAACTGACAGAGGCCTTTCAACCTTACCCATAACATGTTCCAGCGCAAAAGAAACGTTTTCCTGTGGCGATTCTTACAAGACTCTGTGCTCAGCAGATAAAGGCAGCTAAAACGCATCTGACAATATTCATGAATACTTGCAATACATCGACAAACAAAATCTATCTTTCCCATAGTATTTTCTAAATTAGGTTTGTAAAGCTTTCGATAGTAATTGGTATATTTTACTCCGCTGTTAATGGTTTTACTCATTTTCTTATTTGGTAGTTCATGACTATTTGTTAAGTTGGACCAGTCTCTATTTGATGTCTACATGACCCGTATTTTTACGCATTTGTCCGAACATTTTGTTTCACTTTACTTTCGATTTGATGTAATTTCGTAAAATGTAAATTAAACCCTTTACATACTCTTTACGACAAAAGAATACTACTCAAAAATGAAAATAAATAAAGCCCATATATTGCTATTAATAATACAGCTAATTATCCAACAAAAACAACTCGCTTTTCCTACAGATTTCTTCAGATATCTGATAAACGGTTTTAGAAAAGAACATACAAAAGTCAGAGCACATTATGCCATTTTGAGCAATGTTTCCTTCTAATATGGGTCCACCGCAAATCATTGTCAGTGTCAAGCAATTTATTCGATATATTCTAGTACATATTAAATCAACTGTTTTAGACTGACAGCTGTCAAGATTTGATGTGAATTCGACTATCTGCGATAGAATACATTCGCACTAATTGATATAATCCATCAATAATACACCAGAGCAAGATGAATTACATAGTATAATGACCGCTATTTGGAGAGAAGCGAATTGTCATCCGTAGACAGCAGTACTACTCCTATTATTTTTGTCACACAATAATTCAAATTCAATGAATAATGACACTACCTACAAACAAAGTAAATCAATAAATAAAGGAGTATTATTAAAAATCTAATTGTGAAAAATACGTTCCTGAAGTGTAAAATCAATAAAGTTTTCTCAAAATGAACGAAATAAATTTAAAAATACACAGATTATGTACGACTCAATCTGTCTTGGAACAGTTTTAACATCGATCCCTTGAATACAACTGAATTATTATAAATATTATTTTCCATAAAAAGAACATTCGAAAGATAATGCAAATGTGCTGCCGTATGTTGGTGAATGCTGCTCCTTCAATTTCACCCTTCAGAAGTTCCAGCCAAAAACCAGAATAATAATCCATGCCAGTATGTAGATAATGTTCTGTTAAATTGTAAGCTAAAAGTAGCTTACCGTAATTCGGCCACATGAGGATGATGGAAAGAAAAAACAGAAAAAGAAAAAAAGAAATAATAATAATAATAATAATAATAATAATAATAATAATAATAATAATAATAATAATAATAATAATAATAATAATAATAATAATAATAATAAAACTACTTTCTACTTCGAGTGCTGGTAATATGTTTCATACAGCAATTCATAATTCGGTCAATATATATATATATACTCAGATCAAAATAAGAAACTGACATTTAGAGGAACACGTGTTGCCTTATTGCCATGCCGTGAGTATTCCGCTGTGTTGCTTCCACTATGGTTGACAAGCACTTCTAAACAGGACGGTAACATTGTTGTTGTTCATTCTCAACAGAAACCTTCCACTTGTAACTATCACTACGATGTTCATGATTGGCCCCTTTCTCGGTGACCTTAATAACCCCGTGGCGTAGCTTTCCTTCTCAACACAAATTTCCCCTTTATTTTGAACTATCAATTAATTTCTAATTTTGATTCGAGTATGTTGTGTCAACATAATTTCAGCAGTAATATCTGTATATTGTGATTTACTTAAAACCAGTTTTTTTTTTTTTTTTTTTTTTTCCTTCTGCAAAACAAGATGTAAGTGCTCTTGATGAATATCTTATTTTACGTGTTCTGATTGACTGGAAGACAGAAGTCAAAATGCAAATAGATGGTAGAAAGTCACACATGCAGCCAACCACCTATTATCTTTTAAATGTGTACGATATACTTCGGTTCCAGTCTTAAATCCATCTCAACAGAAAAATTAATTTATAAATACATTTTTTTTTAATGGCTAGAAAAATCGTTATTTTTAAAGAACTTCAGTAAAAGGTACAAGTACTTTGCACCGCCGGGTGCCGCCAGAAAAAAAAAATGCTCGAAGAAGTCGCCGGCCGCCAGAACAAACTTAAAAAGAATTGTTTTTTTCGAAATTTATATGAAATTGTATATTAAATTTATTTGATTAAATTCAATAGATAATACATATTTGGAACCTGCGTATTAGGGGATCTATTGAATTAGCCATATTGAGTTGTCACTTTTTATCACCGTATATATACTGAAAATTCAGCTATAAACAGTGGCCATCGGTTACTATTTGGTTTCAAAATTTTCATCATCCTCTTAGGTATTGATCAACACCAATATCATATCTCTCTCTCTCTATAACTTACGGTTTCCGAGATATGGCTCCTTAAATCTCCCAACATCGGAAGTTTTTTTGGTCAATATCTCGGGAACAGTAAGAGTGACGCGGAAAATTCCATCACTTCTTTGAGATAGTTTTTGATGCTCTATCAAATGGAGGGCTCAAAATTGAAAAAATCGCAAATACCAGACGCCCCCCCCCCCCACACACACACACACAGAAATATAAAATTCAGTAACGAACTTTTTTTAAGTTCATTGAGAACCAGAAGAGATGAACCAGAGTTGTTGAATTTCCAATGCAATTCTTTATAAGATCCACCATGCGCTAGAGGAAAGATAACACATCCAAATGACGATAAAGAGATAATTAACGAAATTCCGTTAGATAAACGAGATAGAACTGGTATTCGGGCAAAACATTCACATTGGAAACACAAAGATGCTTTCTAGGATGTCCATACGATGAATGGATTTGAAGATACCGTATAAAGTACGAAGGTTTAAGTTTCACACAAAATCAGCATACAGTTTCAACATATATATATACGAAGGGAAAGCATTTATAACGCAAAATTACGATGATATAATTTTTATTTGTAAATAAACATATGAACAATAACACACAAATAACATATCTATTACTACTTTCAGTAGCTAAATATACTAAACTACTATAACTCTAAAGAGAAATATTCACTTACTCATATCTCATTACGCTCTCATACACCTTACCTCAGTAACTTAGATCCTAGCTTTCCACACTAACATAACCTCATCTTGGTATATTTCTAGTAATAGGCAATGAAAGGTACTTTTTCGGTACCGAAACCGTTCTTTGAAAACCACAAAACCTTTTTCTGAAAATTTCGGTGAAAATCGAATCAGTTTTGGAGAAAACCGAAATGCCAATTTTTCGGATTTCTTCAAACCGATTTCCAGTTTTTATTTAAAAAAGAAAGAAAAAAAAAGAAAAATACACAGTTTTACCCATCCATAGTATATTCCGAACATGTAACATACACTGCAGTAAATATGCATTTAGGAACACACATATCATGATAAATGACATGTTAAGTGAACAGTCTTCAAGCTAATTCAAAATATTCACAGTAATATCTACAAGCTATATGTATGCTCTTTATGTTTCAACATTGAGAAATACAGTTCAATACTGAAAGAAGAAGGAGAAAGCAGTGAAAAAGCAAAAATTTACTCAGATAACAGTGTAATGTGCCCAGTAACTACTACCAGACCTGAAATTCAATGTAGCTTTTATGACAAACGTATTATGCTTCTGCTTGAAGCCAATACCCTATACAATTAACAGAACAAATATCTTTCATTTCAACATTTTACTTACACATTCTACTATGATTTACTTTACGGTTATTACCAGAATAAACTCTCAGACACCAATATCTACTTATCAAAACGCGTGAAATACCATTTAATTCATGTCACATTACTAAATTTTATTCCCGTCGCAAATAACCGTGCGACTTTTTCATTGCTTGGTGTGGAGTCTCAATATTCCTTTTCAGCAGCCATCAAAAAGTAATTAATACTTTATTATCGTTGCTATTAATCCATGTAAATATAGAAAATAAAAACTAATAAACATCGAAAAACAAATCTTCAAATTTATTTATTTACTTTTCATACATGGTTGTACCCAGCACACGGCGAAAATGTATGCCTACTGCACATTATTTTAATCATTAATATCGGAACGTATGGATCAGATGCAGTACAGTTTTCAATTGATGATTTAGGATTTCACTCTTTTATATCGGATGCACTACCGTGTTAACATCGTCAAATACACTAAAATTTTCAATCTCTCTCACACACAAAAATTTTAGTCTGTATGTATAAAAGAAAATTATACCAAATAAATCCCAGCGTTCCTAAGACTTTAGTGCAGAATGTACTTGAGTATAAAATTTTCTAGAACTGAGTAATAGCAGTAAAGAGTAATTTGTAAACACATTAACAATTGTACATAATTATTATTATTATTATTATTATTATTATTATTATTAAGAAAAAATCATATCAAATTTCTTTCACATGTTGATTTATCTTACGCGACCTCCATTCTCTAACTAGTACCCTTGTTATACATTTTATATACTATATATACGTAATAAAAATAGTTATCTGAAAACAATGCTTTTTCGTACAAGATTCTTATGATTCCTGTACTTGCACTAAAATTATTAAAATTAAACCTGGTCCGTCTTAGTACATAATAATAATAATAATAATAATAATAATAATAATAATAATAATAATAATAATATAAAAATCCACTTATAGAACTTTAATTACAAACGTATTTATGTTGTTTAACCATTTTTTTTAAATGCTAAACATACATATAATACTGTTTAAAGCACTAAACCCATAATTCAAACATCGCACTAGCTGAAAACTAAGCTTTATTAACATTTTATTATGCATTTAAATTTTAGTTAAAATTTCATTTGAAAAGGTTATGTCCGTGTAGCGTTCTGTTATGCAATTTCTCATTTTATATTTCAAACTATACAAGTGGAAGAAAATAACGAATCGCGAGGAATGCCACAACAATGTATGGTTTTGAACTAGTCGTTTTAAATGTAGTTCCAATTTTCATCATTCTGTAACCAGAAAATACTTAAACAAAAGGACTCATTACTTAAACAAGTAATACATTTAAGAACACAAGAATAGACTCCAAATTAACTATTTTAAATGAACGAATTACAGCGTAATAATTGGTTATTAAAGTGCTTTCAAAACTAGAAACAAATTAACAGCTCAAAACCACGTGCAGATTTGTTTTGAAGAAGAAAATCTACGTCACATAGTTATTGCGGTCACTCAGCGAGGGTCGAATCATAAACGTCATTTTAGCAACAGTGGGTGGAAAGTTTCCTTGGCAACAGACCTCAACATTCCAATGTTGCCGCTAAATAGTAAACACGTGTTTTCAGAATGAAAGAGGCATCTTTCGTTTCTTTGTAAGCGGAAGTGATTTTGAAAGAAAAGCATCCCCTCCTTTCCAACATGCACAAACTGGGACGGCAAACATATCATTTCATCCATTCAAACAAATTAATATTCAGAAATTTTCTTTTTCGTTAAGACTAACAGGACAGTTCCAGTTGATGAATCAGGATGCGCACGAAGTGGTAACAACGTACCACGTGCTTCTCCAAGCGTCAATTTGTTTCTAGTTTTGAAAACATTTTAGGAAATGGATTTACATGTAAATACAAATTCATATAGAGATAAATACCCTACATGTTGTATTATAATACGTCAACATTTGCATCTTTACTCTCATTCTATGTAATATTTGCACACACGGTAAGTACATACAAATATGTGTTAATTTTATCTACCATATATCATCACATATTAAAATGGAATTTAAGTAATACCTTATGTATTTTAACTATTTTTCTTACATATAATTGGATGGCGATACACAGAAACCTACACAATTTAGAAAGTGGGACCAACAACACTACTAGGGTAGAAAAATATCAGCTTAATACATCAAAATTGTATCAACTCTGAAAAACCAAAAATTAATATTTGAACAATATAAAATTCTTCAAAATCGAAGTGCGATTGTGGATTGTTAACAAGTTTGAAATATAGAAATTGGATGGATGCACAAAGTCGAATTTGTATGTCCAAAAATTTTTAAATTCATATTAAAAGAAATTTCAAAATACTGTCAAAAAAGTTTCGTGTTTATTTGATCAATACAATACACTTTACACCTCTGACTGTCTTCACTGTTATCAATGCAAATTTAAAAATAGAAAAATTCTAGTTTTTGAGAATAGAATATAATGTGTGATTTAGCTTCAGACAACTAGTAACTCAATAACATTTGTATTATTTAAAGTTTGCAATTAAATTTAATGCCATTTAAGCAGAAGTCATTACTAGATAAGTTTATTATAACTAGATAAATCTATTACTCAATGAAATTTTCCACATTCCATAATTTTAAGTTTATAAATTAGTGACATGATGTATTTGCGTACTTTATGCGTTTTCAGTACATGTCAATCCATTTCCTGATTAACCCAGAAAATGAATACATAACGCTAACAAGAATATTTGATATAAAAGTTCTGACTGTGAAATATCTTTAATATGCTTTTGCACGACTCAATTAACCCCTCCCCTCCCCTCGCTAAAAAAAAAAATACAGACTGCTCATACTCACATTTCAACTAAGCTTCACGTTAGAAAATATCATTGAAGGAAACAGGAAAAATAAATACAGAAATAAATAAGAGGTAATCATACCCAGTTTAGACCATGATTTCATGAAATGCACTTGAAACATCCTTTCAAATTATGTTACGTCCTGGAGAAAATTCAGTTAATTAGACATTACCAAAAATAAAATACATTCCACCTGCAGAGATTTAAGTTTCAACAGACAGAAGACCACAGAAAACACTGTTTTTACAAATCAAAATTTCACGTAAGTACTTACTTCTTCGAAGAACAAATGAATGAAAATTGGCTATATATTTTTAAAAATATGATGCAAGGCAGTTCTCTGAAATATATAAGCGATGTTTCAATGATTCGCGCTTCTGCAGTTTCATTTTTATTATACTTTTTTCTGTACTCTTCAATCATATGTACCTTAGGATAACATTCATTTTACCTACAACACGTATGAACTAAAATTTCATCATCCACATTCCCCATGCATTACTAACAGAAGGGAAAATAATACACAGTTATTTTGCGATAACTTTATCCCTCACAGTAGAACGTAATAGCAAACATGTACCTAAAAATAAGTTTACACATGAACTTACAACAAAAACACATAACTCAGTTCTATTCTCTCTAAGGGCAATACAAGTAACATCTCATTCATACAAACCTAAAACTCATAAACTCAACAATGTTATACATTTAAGAAGTCGTTGTGCAAACAAAACTCGCACCACTAATTACATTTAATACAGGACTTTTATTTTATTTTGTATCATAATAACCTGATTTGAGAAACAGTATTTACTACATTAAGCTATCTTGACAGGAACTCTCAATTTACTTCACAATTATATTTGTTTTGCGAGGTAACATGCTTGTCCATTTAATTTTCTTTTAACGAACTTAATCAATTTTTGACATATTATGCAATTAACTATCTACGAAAAGGGTAACACTTCTTTTATAGAAACTGATTATGCTGATGAACCTCGAAAATTGCTCAGACAGTAGTTTCTCTTATGCCCATTCAAGAATGTATAATTGCTTAAGGTTCCGTACTCTTTCGTCATAAAGGCCTATCATTTTCTGTTTCATTCCAGCAAACAAACAACAGGTATTAAACTGAACAAAAAACATACTATTAGTGAAGCAAGTATGTAGTACGTCTCTGAATGCACTGGTGCGGACTTATACATCACCAAAATAACCAAGAACAAAAAAAGTTTCCAACTTTAAAATGGGTATTACTTTCTTAGCTTCTTTCTAGTTCGCAAAGGTAAACGGATTAAACGAGAAGAGCCAAGAACAAACGTGTAGTGAAATCGTACTCATAAATATAATTTTATTGTCTTACACATTACTTTGAATGGCAAATATATAAGCAATATATCGAACTACCTGTATCAAGATAATTATTGTAGATATCCTGGTAAACTTCACATTTGGAATAAGAAAATTCAATAGAAAATAGATTATTTGTTAAAATGCTGTTTCCGTCTTGATAAATATACTATGAAACAATATCATTTATTTAAACTTGACACAAACTTTCAGACAAATGTGAAAATTCTTCAAATCGTTGTACAAAATTTGAGTTCGTCAATGGCTAAAACTAGTATGTTTAGTGCCGAACTATCAATACTTACCGAGCACCATAATGCTATGAAGCTACTTTTTACACAATCGTGTCGTACAAATGAAAGCAAACAAGTTTACACAGTCACATTCTATTGCTATCAGACATAATTAAGTGCGTATATTACTCGTAATTTTCCAATTAAGCTCAACTGAATTACTTCACGATTTAAACATAAATTTTTGGAGAACTTTAGACTGTCACATTTTATATTCTTCCTGCCTTGCGCTGCTTGTTTTTATTTCCAAATCTCACAAACAGTCAGCAGCACACCTGTCTGATTTCTTCAGTCCTTGGATTGACATTCATTTTTTTTTCAACGTAATTTGTTCTTAAGCTTTTCTCGTAGTACTTAAACTGTGTACGTAGAGTTCGTAAGCTGTATATGTCACCCTCAAGTTGTAAACACGATGCCAAAAGTATTTGCTACATAATAGAATAATATATTAGAACATGTGTCACATATGAGGACCTCAGAAGCGGCTACGGTAAATTGCTGAATTCCAGCTGTTCCTGGTTTCCTCACTATCACATGATTCTCACTCGATCTCTAATCTAACAGATGGACAAGCATATTCCTCTAAATTAACAAATACGAAACTTGCTCTAGTAGTTGTTCACAATATTCATCCTTTTTAATCGTCATCACTGTAAGAGAAATAAAAAGAAAATCCGATAACAAAAATGTTCGCCTATCATATACATTAAATTCAAGCACATATACATATAGTATATATATATATATATATATATATATATATATATATATATATATATTTAAAAATACAAAATGTATTGGAACTCCGATTACAGTAAATAAAGGACTGTCAAAAATTTTGGAAAAAAATTTAAATCAACTACGTTACATATAAATTCATTACCAACTTTAATATATTATCTTAATTCCATAAAGGTTCGTAATATTCGTCTATGTCTATAGCGCTATGTTTACTTCTATTTGTCTTTCCAAGCCTTTATCAATTATAATTACTACTAACCATTATTTTCTCAATATATTGTTGTATTTTCTTTGCTTATTGTCTGTAAAAACTGCTTTTAAACTTATGTTTGTAGATGTTCAGTCGAGCAATAGAACGATTTCGAATCATATCTAAACTGTCAATTACCCGTGTTACTATACAGTTGTGCAGTTTACGACACAGAAATATAGTTTTACCTGGATTTCATTTTGGCTACAACACTAAATAATATATTTAAAATACAACTTCCTGTGTTTACTCATAATTTTAAAAAATAGTATCATATTTCTGATTTATATACGAGTAACTCCACTGGTTTTAAACATAAAAACAGAAGTAGTAATATGTTTAAATAGCTACGAAAGCATTGAATATAGTTACACAACTTCTAAATTAATCTTTGCTATTATTTCTAATTTTGCCCATTTCCAGCCCTCTCTTTGAATTTAGTTTAATATTAAGAAACAAACGACATAATATCTTAGTTAAGTACCATTCAAATCATCACTTACGACACGGAGAATTGTCGTTACCAGTATTGCATGGCATAGAATTTATTTTCGTCGTATATAGGTTACCGCTCAATAAAAAAGGGAAATAATGCTATTTATAAATTCAATGAATCTTATAACATAGTTACGTGGTTAAGTCTCTGTGAACACAGGCTCCGTTAACCATAATTTTCCTGTTTTGGTGGAATATAGTAACTAATCTTCGTTAATCGTCATTTTTCTGTTTTTGGTGGAATGTAGTGAGTAAATCTCTTCGATCAACACGAAATTCATTTCCATACAATATCATTACTAAAGCAGTGTAAGAACATGTCATTTGTTTGGTAAGATTATATTTAAGAATTTCATGCATCACTTTAGATTATATAGTTTCAAGAATTCTCGTTTTACATTTCAAAATAACCAAATACAAAGTAACAAATATATAATTTACTATTACTTGGCGTTAGTGTTTACATCAGTGAGAATATATTTAAAGAAGTTGCAATTGGCACGTAGTGTGTTTCGAAGTATTATATTATTGAAATCTTTCTAGTAAAGAATAATTTACTATTACAATAATACCAGTCTCTCCCAGGAGTTCTGCACCATAACACATTGACCTGCATGACGTAAACTTGAGGAGCATAGATGGCGCCACCAGTGAAAACTGTTGGCAATAATAGAGAACAGGTTCGTGGGATCAAGTGAAGGCAAGTACTGCGTGTGTACTGAGTGTTCCCGGAAAGTCAAATAGGGCAACATAAGAGAGGACCAAGGACCAAATTGCAATTCGAGCTGTGATACGATTTTTATGGAAAGAAAGACTAACAGCAAAAGCTGCAGCGGACAAAATTTCTCGTGTAGAGAACAAAGCAGTACTGGATCGATCGACAATTTCCCGTTGATTCAAAAAATTTATTTCGGGTGATTTAAGCCACGCGGACAAGCCCCGCAAGGGTAGACCTCCGATGGACATTAACGGCCCCCTGCAAGATGTTAAACCACAATCGAGTACCAGTGTGTTAGCAAGAGTGGTTGGGGTATCCAAATCGACATTAAACCATCGATTGCATGATACAGATTGCGTCAATAAACAGCTCGACAAAGTCCCCTTGAGCTAACAGAGGAGCAGGCCCAGCGCAGTGCCAGACTTTGTTGCAAAACCCGCGCGATCGTTTCTGGAGGAGAACTGTAACAGCTGACATATGTAAACAATGGCTAAAAAAAAGACAGGACGCCCTAGCCAATGTGAAACATGACAGACTTGGGAAAAAGTTCATGTTGTGTGTTTGGTGGAATATTGACCGGATAATTCATTTTGAGTTTGTTCCAGAGGATCGTGTTGTAACAGGTGACCTGTATTCTGAACAATTACGCAGAGTGTATGCTATTCTGAACGACAAATATCCATCATTAATGAGAAGGAAGAGGTTATTGCCGCAAACTGGCAATGCTCCGAGTCATCGGTCTCGAATTGTGACCAACACCCTGGCTGAACTTGATGGGTTTGATCCTGCCTATAGTCCAGATGTTGCACCCTCAGATTATGGTTTGTTTCGCTTTCTCTTACATTTCTTCTGTGGTCGCCAATTCAATTCATATGGTGAGATGCATATTGTCTGTCGCGAGTTTTTCAATTCTGAACCTGCCACATGGTATCGCCAGCAGATTGAACTGTTGTCCCAAAGATAGGTGAAAGTCATCGAGCATATACATCGATGGCCTATACTTTGTTGAATAAAGGTTAGTCTTTGTTTCTAATATTCTTGTTTCATTTTCCTCCTTGTATGGTAGACAGTCTGGTATTTTTGCAAGGTTAATAATACTTATTTTTACAAATATTAAATAATTTCCAGGAATCGAATCTTTACAATGTATGAAACGAAATTATCAACCAAGATTGTTTTTAATTTTTTTTTAAACGCCCCAAAATCCCACCCATTCATTGGACAATCTGTACATGAGAACAAAATTAAGATAATTTGAAGGTGAGAATAACTGAGGTACGACGAAAATACTAATAGACGCATCTGTAAAATTATTCAGGAGAATATACATTTTAGGAGGCAGGAGGAACATTCGTTGATGCACACCCCTGGACTTCGGTAATAGTTTCTGTTTATAATCCTGACGTTTACATTATACTTCAAACATTCTGAGGAGAGCAAATATCTCTTCCCCTTCCTCATCAATGAATAAATCAACGTCGAATTAGAGGCGGAAATGAAGAATTTGCTATTCTTAAACATTTCGACGATCTCAAGAATATATGCCACTAGCGTTAACACATAAAAGTAGTCACACTAGCGCCATCTCTCGTTGCATTCGTTGAAGTATTCGGAGGATAGGAAAGTCTTCGCTCTCATACTTAATTGGGCATTAAGTCTTCTAAATCCACCGTGGTAGGACTGTGTTAAACAAATAATTTCGCCCGTATAGTCTTCTCTGTATGCTTATATCTACTGATCGTGAATATGAATAAAGGGCTTTTAGAAGAAAAAAAATGTGGGCAATGCCTTTGAATGTAACTGTACAGTCTGGAAATAAAATTGGAACATCCTCATATCATCTCTACTACAACCTTCAGAATGAAAGGATACTTTAGAAAAAAAAGTATCCTCTTGTCTTCAAACACTTAACCTTTATAGAGAACTGTACATTCATAGGTTACTCTTATCCACTGCAAAAACATAAACACATATGACAGGAGTGGAAAAATGCTCTTTTTGATCTAAATATAATATCTCGTAAGTTTCACACAGAGTTCAGTTACACAATGTATGACTAGCAAAACGTCTGACATAAGATTTATAATATGATACTGTAATAAGAGATGGTGAGATTGTTTGTTAGGTAAATGTACAAGTTTAAATAATACCATACATCATACTCACAAGCATACACCACATACAAACTAACACAATGCAATATTAAGCGGTAACATTTTTTCTTCAATATATTCACAAGGTTGTTAATCTACAAAGGTAGTGCAATTGCACTTAATACTGTAAAGAATTACACAATTCTAACTCAAATACTATTTTTCAATATTATCAACAATCGTGTGATTAAATGCACAGCAACAGCAGTAAAACCTGAGAAACTGCACAATGTTTTGCGAACTCTAAAGCTTAAAAACTTTTCCACTTAACAAAAGAGAAATAAAACCAAGGAACAAGTAAAACTGATAAAATTGTCAAAAATAAAATGAATGTGATTGACTTAGTTTAATTACTACAAACTATAAATACGAAAAGTATAAATTTGAATGTTTTAATTATTTTTGAAACTTTTCTGTGTATCGTTCTCTCTCGAAATAAAAGGAAAATTTGCCACAATTTTGTTATTATGGAAAGTATTTATAAATAATTTCGCGTACTGAGTATTTTCGATAGGATTCTCACGAACAGAAATCTCTAACCGGACCTCTTACGGTATTTCATAATTGGGATTTTTGTATTATAGGAAAAGTTTTGTGCACAAATTTTAGCCTGCATAGGATGTGAATATTGTGTGTTTACCTCAAGATTTATCACGTTTTTTTTTTTTTTTTCTGTTACTGATATAAATTTTAAGTACTGAAGTGATATAAGCAAAGAAAAAATTACGCAATGAAGTGATATAAGCAAAGAAAAGAGTCTTAAACGGACACTTCATTCTATAATAGGTAAAGCCATTTCTAGCAGAATTCTGTTAATGATAAACTGAACAGGTCTAGTTATATACATAAGACTATACTTCAGCTGCTCAACGTTTACAACTGTAAGTTATTTTAAGAAATATTCCCGTTATGCATACTTCTGTTTTCGCTTAATAGTTATTAGACCTTTAACTTTGTCTGATCGCTATAATCCATATAACAAACAAAATGTTACGATTGAAACAAAATGTATCATTCTAAGTTAGAACTCAATTGCTCTGCACGTATAAATTCTGTCATTAAAGCAAATGTCTATTATTATCCCGAAAACTTGGGTTACGTTACCTATAAGTAAGAAATACACAAAATTAATTTTTTTTAAAGGGGGGCTGAAAAAAAAGAAATTTAGGATTTTAAAATTAATTTTCAAACTAAATATACGTATTACCTTTAATACTGTTTACAGTTTCTGAGAAGGGGAGAAGGGGAATCGTAAACAGAAAGAGTACAGTAATCGAGCTGACAGACAAAGGCAAATATAATGAGGTCTGCAACGAACATTATATACATAAGAACTTTAACATCTAAATACGACATAAACAAAAAAATATATATCCAAAAAGAAAGAGCTGTGTACATACTTGCACAGTTAAAGCGAAAAATGTACAAATCAATCAAATCCGAACCCAAAACAAATAGGAAAAGAAATAAGATTTGAGAATTTACGAAAAGTGCAAGGAAAGAACCAAACAACGATATAAACAATACTAATAAACATAAAATTTATATAACTTCAATATAATACTCTCTATTCTTCCTTAACAAGGAAAATCATTGGAAACTTCTCAAAACAAAATCAACGATGTAATAAGGAACTCTCTTCAAATTCATATCCAGTTTATGACAAATCTAACTATCAAGAAACTAACAAACAAAAATGATCTTTAATGTGTTACTCGTCAGTAACAAATTTTAACGAAGATAAGGAGAAAAATATGCTCTGAAAGCTATGTAGTTACTTATATCATTACATAACTAAATGCGCAAAGTTATTTCAGTTTAAAATGCACTCCTGTTTTTAAATTTTATGCACATGACATCTACACAAGCACAGATATTTAGAGATAATTAAGTTTTAATATTTACAAATTCTGTGAACTATGTATGTGCCTCGTTTTAATTATCATATTTCAGATGTTCGAACAGCAATACGGAAATACTACCTATATATTTGGAAGATATTACACGCTCTCCTTGAAGCTAAAGAGCTGGAATTATGTTGTGCTTATTATTTTTAATAAGTAAAGAAACAATAGACTTCATTCAATCTACTTTATCACAATCTTCATACACAAGGAGAAAATCTAATTATTTTTTATTTGGTGTTTCGAATTATTCCTTTATTTTTATTTATTTTATTTATTTAGCCCATCATAAGAATCCCGGTATTAAAAATTAAAGCTTGAAAATTTGTAGCACGACTTAGTGGGTTCTACACCATTTGCATTTTTTTCATATTTTTGCATTTTATTCTCTCAATCTCCAGAACCCTTCTGAATTATCTTATACAGGTGAAACAGACAGAACTCATTGAAGAAAACGAAAAAATGTGTATATATATATATATATTAGCTGAACTAGATAAATGTGTAATTTTATCCTAAACACTGCTTACTTTCAAACCCCAGAACTTGGCCTATTATCCTTTATAAATGAATGCGAAACTTCTCTATTAGTAACGAAACGAAAACAAATATTAACTGGATTGTCGCAATTTATAAAGATGTCCAGTTTGACAGGTTTTACTTTATATATCTACAATACAGGTATCAATGGATATTTCTTATCCTAGAAGAAGCTACTCAAGATTAACACATCCAAGTCATTGGTGATATGGAGAAGCCGCTGGCGTTCCTCCAATTAGGCAACGAGCCGAAGATCGGGGGTGGACTATGCATTAAACGGAGAGCACTGAAAACACGAATACAACATGTTTAGACATGCAATAACAAACAGGTTTAAATTCATTTTTTTTTTTTAATTTGGAATAATAAAATATACATAGAAGTTATGCGAAATAACTCAAAAACTGCTTCCATATTATGGTAAAAGTTTGTTTTCAACTTAGCTAAGAGATGCTTATTCCCAAATATAAGAGAAAGTGAATGCTGTGCTACCAGGAACTGTACACATCACTCTCTCCTGAAGTTAGGCCGAATCAAATCTGACGAGGGAAGGCCGCGATGTCACTCAGAGATAATTGCACCAAATTTGGTGTAGGAGTAGGTAACGGGAATTTGTGGAAGCATTCATTTCGCAGGAGTTCGAAATCAGAAATAATAGGTCCTATAGTTCAGAAGAAGTATGGCCTGTCAATCAGATATTGATGGGACAGAGCTTTTGCTCGCTGTTGCGACCAATGCAGAAGAAGTTCAATAAAGTAGAATGAAAACAGAAAAGATAAGCTGAACAGAAATGCGCCCATATCCGCCTTTCGTCCCACCAGGCCGGGATACTAAATCATCAACTGCCCTTGCCAGTACCCTCCTTATCTCTATAAAGAGGAATTGAAATATATTTTTTTAAAGTAGTCTCATCTGTTTCAGACTGAACGTGTATTTTTTTAAAACACATTTATTTTTTGAATACAGTTCCTGGTGTTATGTGTGCCTGTTATATTTTTTAACGTTTTGTTAACAACTATTTGTAAAAAAATAACCGTATACAGGATGGCCCATTTTAATCTTTCCACGTAAATATCTCGAAAACGGTTGAACATAAATGAACTGCACAAAAACTCAAATAGGACATGACACCTCGTTCAACAGATCTTTTAAAACTGAAAAGCGATGTGGCAAAAGATTTTTCATATCATCACCGTATTCAAAATAGCCGCCAGGATATGTTGTTACCTGTATGAGATAAACGTCCAGTGGCACTAATATGAAAATGGTTGAACATAAATGAACCAAACAAAAGCTCACATAGGAAACCCATGGGGGCACATCGAATGGAATTGTCGCGGTGCCCCCAGGGCCACCCTTCATGGGGCACCAGGGCCCAATTTTAAATGGAAACATGGGGCCGGTGATACCTCGTTCGATAGATCTTCAAACATTAAACAGAGTTGTGACAAAAGATTTTTTCATATCGGTTGCCGTATTCAAAATGGCCGTTAAGACATGACTCCTATATCAGATTAAGCGTCTAGTACCACTAATATGAAAGCGGTTGGAGATAAATGAACAGAACAAAAAATGAAACAGGAAAATGACAAAGTATGTCGAATGATGTCGCGGTGACCTCCAGGGCCGCCTTTCATGGGGACCAAAGGCCCAACTTCAAAATTGTCAATGGAAAGAACATAGGTCAAGTGATATCTCGTTCGATAGATCTTTAAAAACTAAAGAGTGTTGTGACAAGTTTTTTTTTTTTTTCATATCGGTCACCGTATACAAAATGACCGCCAAAACCTGGTGCCTGTATCAGATAAAACATCCAGTACCACTAATATGAAAACGGTTGGAGATAAATGAACAAGATAAAACTGGTATAGGAAATCACAGAGGATATTTATCATTCCACGCCTCGAGAATAATCCAACGGAGAAAAAGATTATTAAAGTATAAGCGACATAATGCTAAAGAGGAAATCTAATTCTTAGAAAATTATCTTTCCGATCTCCCTCCGTAAGTGGGTGAAGCGGAAATGAATGGTAAAATAGGTATGGTTTGTCTGAAACACTTGGGTGTACAAGTGACTGGTACTGTAATGAGCCAATATTGTGCAGACGACTTTTGAGCAAAACCAACGCTTGAACACGTTGTTGTAAAGTTGCAATGTTCGACAAAGTGGTTTCGCATTTCAGTTGATTCATTTTTGCACAAATCATTGCGTGCAATCAAAATGGAAGGGAGCATTTAACAAGAATTTTAACTACTTTTTTCCATTACAGACATTTATCTGTTATAAAAAACCCATTTCAGATAATTTTGTTGTGTAGATATAATTTGCAAAAACTAAGGTTTTCATTTGCAATTTCACCGTTCCTTCCCGTCCCTCTTCACCCACTTACGGAGGACGTTGGAACGATGATTTTCTAGGAACTAGATTTCTTCCTTTGCATTATGGCACTTTCACTTGAATCATCATCTCCTCTGTTGCAACATTTTCGAGCCCTGGAATGATAAATACCTTCTGTGATTTTCTATAGGTTTTATTCTGTTCATCCGTTATTATCTTCAACCGTTTTAATATTAGTGGTACTGGACGTTTTATCTGATGCTGGCACCATGTCTTGGCGGCCATTTTGAAAACGGTGACCCATATGAACAATCTTTTGCCACAACCTGTTTAGTGTATGAATATCTATCGAAATTGACCCATATTTTGGTTTAAAATTTCTAAGTTGGGTCTGAGCCCCATTAAAGGCGGCCCTGGGGGGCAACGCGACATCATTCGATTTGATCCATGGCTTTCCTATTTGAGCTTTTTTTTATTTATGTTCAATCATTTTCATATTAGTGCTACTGGACATTTATCTCATACAGGTAATATATCTTGGCGGCTGTTTTGAATATGATATCTTGGCGGCTGACCGATAAGAAAAATCTTTTACCAGATCGCTTAGTTTTTAAAGATCTATCGAACGAGGTGTCACTCGCCCCATGTTCCCATCTAAAATTTTGAAGAGCGGCCCTGGGGGACACCGCGACATCACCATTCGATTTGCCCCATGGTATTTCCTATTTGAGTTTTTGTTCAGTTCATTTATGTTCAACCATTTTCGAGATATTTCCGTGGAAAGATTAAAATGTGCCACCCTGTATAACTCACTGTACGATATATTAAGATTAACTACGGTATTTTCTAATCTTGTTGAGACCAATTTGGAAGCTAATTTTACAAACATGGCATGTGTGTAGACAGTGAAGACGTTCTGTCTCATGTGTGCTAGGCAACAGAAGTGAAACGCTCATGTTCATTTTGTGTTCACACTATTAAAGTGCAGTGTTTGTGAAACATGCGTGAGTTATATTTGGAAGTCTAGAAAGTAGTTGTTACGAGGCTGTTTCTGTACAATACATTTTGCTGCTTTCTAGTGGTGAATAGACCAATTTCAAATATCTCGAAATATATATTTAAATTCGCGTTACAAACACACAATACTTTAACTTTGGTAGGTGCCACGTCGTAGATATCAAACGCTTCATACAAATGAAATCAGCTAATACTGATGGGTTCAAACATTTAATACTTGCGTACTGACAGCAACTTATAGTGTGAAGAAATACAACAACTTCATTTCGACCCCTTCTCTGGAAAACTTCTGATGACGCCCATGATTAATTTCTGTATATATTTTCTATATTTTTAAAATATAATTTCATTAAGCTACCTCGTGATGCATACCCAATTTGTAACGGCAAGGGCAGGGCAGTTGATAGATTTAGTATCCCGGCATTCGCCTGGTGGGAGTGGGGGCGGATATTGGCGCATTTTCTGTTCAGCTTATCTTTTCTGTTTTCATTCTACTTTATTTAACTTCTGCATTGAACGTAACATCGGGCAAAGGCTCCGGCCCATCAATACCTGATTGACAGGCCATACTTCTTCAGAACTGTAGGGCCTATTATTTCTGATTCCGAACGCCTGCGATATGAATGCTTCCACACCTTATTTTCTATTCCCATTATCTACTCATACACCAAGTTTGGTGCAATTATCTCTGAGTGACATCACGCCCTTCCCTCGTGAGCAAATAATTCAGTAAGATGAATAAATTTTCTTGGGTGACCAGGCAAGTAAATTCTGATTAAATAGTTTTGAGAATTAATATTGCTTCCACCATCGAAAGAGTACGGTCAGACTTGAGAAGTTTCAATAAGCAATGAACACTTAAGCCTGAAGACTAGTCTCCTGGCTGGCTGGGGATGCTACTTTTCGTTAATTGGTAGACCTTAGTTGACCTCGTTTAATGATGAACAGTTAGTTTAACTAAACGGTTAGTCTTATATCCCTATTTTAATGAGCCGCTGTGGCCCAGTGGTTTAGCATTCACCTATGGTGCGTGGAGTCTCTGATTCGATTCCAGCTCGCGTCAAGTGGACTTGTGGTGGACAAACACCGTGTGCGTGGATTTTCTCGGGTTTCCCCAGTTTCCTCCACTATATTCATTCCATTATTGCATACATTTCTCATCATCACTGTCTTCTTTAGCCTAGACGGCATAACCATGGGACGTAAAAGTGGAAGATATGATTTAATTTTCATTTCCTATTTAAATTCCCTACTACCCTTAAAACTGCTCTGAACTATTTCGATTTTATGGTTATGTTAGCATACAATTCAAATTCCGTATGCTTCAATTAATAAGGACGAATTCACAGCAAGAAAAATATTTACTTTACGATATCAAAATATTAATAGTTTGAAAAACACAAAAAAAGTCATTTCAACAAACTATGAATGCCTTCTCTACGGATCTGATTCGACTTAGTTTACTTCTTTTTACTTTATTGTTCATGGCAATGTTAATGTTTGGCAGTACTGGCCACATATATTGTTGATAGAAATAAACAAAATTCAAAAGTACTTATATAAAAAGAACTTAAATGTGTTTAATAATTCTTAACATCTTATTTATTTATTTATTTTTAAGTGAAAAAATGAAATCTTTCAGTTTTATGTCCCACGTTATGCCGTGTAGGCTAAAGCAGATGTGATGATGAGAAATGAACGAAATCATGGAATGAAGAAAGTGAAACAGGAAAACCCCAAGAAAATCTACGCACACGGTGTTTATCCACCTCAAAGTTCACTTGGCGCGAACTGGGATTGAACCGGGGACACACGTACCACGTGGTGAACGTTCTGCCACTGAGCCTACGGCTGATCATGGAACAGCACATCAGAATAAACAAACCAATTGTAATAGCATTTGTAGATATAGAAAAATCTTTTGACAACGTACATTGGAATAACATGTTCCGAGCACTGAAGAATCTGAGTGGATTACAAAGACAGAAGAATAATATACCAGCTTTACAGAAACCAGACGGCTGTTATAGGAAGAGGTCAGAAGGAAACAACAATAAGTAAAGGAGTATGGCAAGGATGTGGACTTTCTCCTCTCCTGTTCAACGTCTATATAGAAGAAGCTATGAAAGAATTCTTTGATGAAAACTAGAAAAGCGTAGAAACATGGTCAGGTTTTCAGCACAATAAGATTTGCTGATGACATAGCTCTGATAGCGAAGAACGAAAGGGACTTGCAGGAAGCACTTTTAAACTTGAACGACCAACTGAAAAAAACGCAAAATGAAGATAAATAAGACGACAGCCAAAGTGATAAAATGCATAAGAGCAGGACACGAAGGGGCAAACGTATGGTTAGATCGAGAGAAAATCGAAAATGTTAAGATGTTTCCCTAGGAAGTCCAAAATCCTCGGACGGAAGAAGTGAAAAAGACGTAAGTTGCAGAACAACGCAGGCTACACAAGCATTCAATAGGAAAAGAGGACTGCTAACATCAAGAAATGTGTCGTTGGACGTTCGTAAACGATTTATTAAGACGCTAGCGTGGCGCTTTACGGATCAGAGACGTGGACATTAAGAAAAGCTGAAATATCCAAGCTGGAAGCATTTGAAATGTGGTGTTGGCGCAGAATGCTGCGCATATCATGGACCGAAAGGAAAAGGAATGAAGACGTACTAAAGGCAACTAATGAAGGACGACAGATCATGAAGATAATAAGAAAAAGAAACAGCATGATTGGCCATCTTATTCGCCACTCTGATTGGATCAACGTGCTAATAGAGGGAAAGGCAAAGGGAAAACCAGGAGGAGGAAGACCAATGATAGAATATTTAGATGCAGTTACGAAGAAGAGACCTTATCAAAGTATAAAACAGCTCTCCCAAGGGAGAGAAAAGTTTTAAAATTTCCATGTTGCCACCAACCAATTGTTGAGGTGAACAAGAAGAAAAAGAAGGTCGACTTTGGTTTCGCTAATTGTTATAAACACGAGATTAAATTGAGTGATATCAGACCAGTTTCAAGAGGCTAATATTATATCCCGTTTCATTTGAGAGACAAAGTTAAAGGGCATATTGATACTTTTCTTAAACAGGGTATTATTAAGAAGTGTAATTCAGCGTACAATTTCCCTATTCTTTTGGTGGAAAAATGTCAGGAACATACAGATTTATTTTGGATGCACGCTATATTACCCAAATATTTGTACCAGATAGGAAATTCTTTCACGTTTCAGCAGATGTCAATACCTATGCTGCACAGATCTTACTTCATGTTCCTTCCGAGTGAGGCTCTGAGGATTCAATTCTGCACATCGCTGCATTCTTTGTTCTTCGTCTTCGATCTTTTAGTTCGCTCTCTTAGGGTCCACTTACAAGTGTGTCAGAATTGAAAATATTGGTTACAATAACACTTGCAGGCATGGAATCCGACTTCAGTTCATAGGATTTTCAGTCACATTGATGACTTTTATTGAAGAAAGGATGATTTTGATGAAGTTGTAGAACTTAACAGAAAGTTGTCTGAACGTATCAGAGCACAAGGGTTGAAAATTTTCTCGGAAGAAAACCAATTGCCTTATTCTTTGACGGTATTGTCACGGAGTTTCTAATCAAGGCATACCCATGCCGAAAAACATTACAGATTCTATTCGTAATTATCAGCATCTCAAAACAAAACAAAAACAAAACATAAAAAGTTATTATCAGTCAATTTTTACCCGATTTCTCTGAAATAGCACAACCGTTAATTTCTCTTTTGAAGAAAGATGCACCCTTTTGCTAAACACATTCTGGCGTTGCTAAGCAACAGCTTTCTTCAGATGACACAGAGCTAGCTTCATTAGCGTACTGCAGCCGTACTTTGAACACCAGTACGAGTTTGAACTTCTAACTATACTATATACTTTTAAATTATTCAGGTATTTTCTTTTGGGTCAACATCCTTACCTAAAATCTAACTGCAAGAGTTTTATTTTAAATAGAAAAGAAGTTGGTAAATTTACAAGATGGCTTGCAGAATTGAAACAATGTCATTTTACAGTGATACATTGACACATGTGTTAAGGCTGTCCAATACAGAGGTCGATGTCATTTTGAGATTTACTAGGTCACTCGTGGACATTATCAATGATCAAAAAAAAAAAAAAAAAAAAAAAAAAGAAGAAGAAGATCCGCGTGTGTTTTCCATCGATACACACGAATGTAACTCTTTATTTTAAACGACGAACCTTCTTACGAGAAGAGCAAATGAAAGATCGTTTTCACAGTGAAATTTACGCATGACTGGAAGGTAAAAAGGAGAATTAGAAAATTGAACGTCAAGCTTTTCATTTTCAGATAAAGGCTGGAACTTTACATAGGGAACAAAAAAAAAAATCTCACGGTACTAATTTGCTAGTAGCTGTTCTTGTTTCCTTACGTTACAGTTTTTGATGACGCATATACTTTAGCACTTCGTTCGAGCCACGGTGGTTTTTCCGTTAAATCTTTATTTTCCCAATACGAAACTACATATACGTACGAAGGCTGGAACTTTAATAGTGGCAACTATTTATTTACAAGTGACACAAAATAGATATATGTTACGAAGGCTTACAATCCTTCAATGCAGTAACCAGCATTGCGGTAAGGAAGTCTTGGACACCTGTTGTTGATAGTTCTAATGAGCCCGTCTACCATCTGAAAAATTCCTTGAACAGTTCTGAAACAGTTCGTGAAGTAGGGTGGTTGGTACAGCACTTCCCACCTCTATCGATCGAACATATCAGCCACACCCTGCGCTGTACGCACCCCAATTTTGTCCAGCAAAATAATGGTTGAGTTATGCAAAAAGTGTAACAGTTTCTTTCTCAAGGCTGGTTGCAAGATGTGTTCTAGAAAAGAACAAAAATTCTGCGCATTGTCTGATGTGGGGAAACGGTATGAGTTAGGATTACACCATCGCAATAGTACAGGAAAATCACCGTAACTTTCACATTACTAGGATTCTGAAAACTTCGAATTTTCGTTGTGCTCCATAATGGCACCATTCCGTTGGTTGGAGTTTCAATTCTGGCCCATATTTCATCCAGCGTAAGGATACGGTGTAAGAAAACCTCTCCTTTCCGTTCGTAGCTTTCCAAGTGGGTACACGAGCTGTATGCAGAATCCATCGTGATGCAGTTTTTCTCCTACCCAACCGTTTCTTTAGGATGTACTTAACAGCGTATGCGCTAAACCTGTCTCTTGGGACAGACCACGAATAGTATGGTGCAACTCAGTGTTCAGTAATGCGGTAACAGCATTAATGTCTTCATTGACGCAGGAACGACCAGGCCCGTTGCATGTCTTTTACAGTTTTGCGCCCCTTCTTGAAGGTTCGTACGCATCTTGCTACTGTTCTATAAGCCAATGCAGATTCCCTGCTAAGTCTCTTGAAGACCTTGATAACACTCTCGTGCTGTACGGCCTCTGACACATTCAATTTTTATCCAACTCCATTGTTCTTTTCGTGACAAAACATCGTGACAACAACGGTTTAAAAAACCCACGGTCAGCGTTTTACCATATCCCCCACGTCACCTATTGTGACCTTGATTTCTACACAGAACCCTTCTAACGTCGTCGTATCAATGAACGAAGATTGTATTGACCTGTCAGTGAACAAAAACAAGGGACACATATGTACTAGAGGTTGTACACGCCTTTTCTTCGCCATATTAAGAAGTCTCCGTTACTCTTTACGTTTCTTGCCTTGACTTTTGCCTGTTTCGAGGCAAACGTGCATTGCCGCTGAAAAATATTCTGAAGAGGCAGTCACGTTTATAATATTGGAAATAACTTTTTATCTTACTTGCTTTATGCTTCTGATTGTTATCCGACTTTTCTGCCTCTGAAGTTTAAGTGAACGTGTGAAGACTCCTAGTTGCCATAGCCTTTGTAATACTTTTATCTTCTGAATACTACCGCTACTCAGTGGAAGACTGTTGAGCTGCCATAACTGTCTTCACATATTTATCATCACCTGCAATCGTCATGCCGAGAGGACTAGCCTTGGAGGACCACTGGCACCGGAGACCAAAGTACTGTGTAGATTACACCTTTACTTGCTTTAATCCTACCTTTCATTCCTTACACTTTCAGATCACAATCTGCTATTTCATCAATGTGTTGAATGTGATTTCACAAATGCAACCCAGATTTCGATTTCAGTACCATGCTGTATGCGTTGATTGTTCAATATATATTACCCAATTTCATTGTTCAAGGATGCTAACTACTTTTGAGGTCAAAATTACTGACTTTAAATCTGAAAATATTGAATAAATACTAAAAATGCCAACTATATTAGTTTGGCCACCCTACTCGCCACTGAACAGCTGTAAGCATATGTTAACTCAGTTATTAACAAATCTTGCAAAATAATATGATAATAAGTATATTAAATTCAAGAAATGAAAAAATACCAAGATTGTCTTTGTAAAACTGTCTAAGCAAAACCAAGTACATAGAAAACTGAACTGCAGTAAACTTATTTTCATAAGATGAAAAAAATAATAATAATAATAATAATTACAGCTGTTTAGACCAATTTTCCTTGCCTCCTTCTACTTATACAAACTTAAGAATATTAATATGATGTTCATTCCTTTCTGGGATTTTTCTTGAAAAAGGTAGTAATTATAAATACTTTCGTTTTTCTACACTTTTCTGAATTTTATCAGCCTTTTTGTTTCTTTTCATCGGCTTCTTTCTTCATCTTTGTGGCATTGTCAAGCATTACTTGTGCTACATCGATTCCAACAAGATCCTTGTTCTTAATGGCCCCTCTCAACCGTTCACTTGCTTCCTTGAGTAAAATATCAGATGTTTCTCTCTTCTCTTCTTCTTTATCCCTTAGACGTTTTAAAATACACGCTCTTTTTCAATTGTTTCTTTCTCAAGTTTTTTTTTTTCAATTCTTCTTCAGCTGTCTGTTATTTTTCCTTTGCTTCTCTTTCTTCTTGTTGTTGTTCCTTCAATTTCCTCTGCTGCTCACAGAACTCTCTATAACTCTTGTAAACAGTATGGCCAGATCTAAAAGCTCTTTAGATACAAGATGTGCCTTCCCATTATATATCTCATGTAGAGCTCCCTTAATGTGTAAATGAGCATTGAGAACCCTTTCTGACATGTTAGTCCTATCAGAGGTCACATAATGCGTAGGAAGCTTGAAAACCTTCTTTCAATTTCAGTTCAGTTCGCTTTTATAATTTGAAAATTTTTCGTTAACTTTCCAAAGAGCCTAAAATACTGACTTCACAGACTTATTTGAAAAATACTGACTTCGTCAAAAAATACTGACTTTACTGACCAGTTTGTACCCCTGCATTGTTCGTTATTTGAGCTACAGAGTCAACATTCGGGTTATGCACACTAGTTAGTGAAGAAGTTTCTATTAAAAAGATATTTCTCCTCATTGATAAAAAGTATACAGGGTCGTGCCGTGGAGAGGGGGGGGCGAAAAACTCGGGAGAAAAAAGGAAAAAAAGAGGAAAAATTGCTTGGAATATATGTATGGCGGCGCCACCGTATACTCTCGCCCCGGGCGCTGATTTTCCACGGCACGGCCCTGTATATATATATATATATCTTAGTATCAGATTTGACGTCAAAATTTTAAATAATAAATTACCAACAACGAAGAGTTTGAAAATAATAACTACCTTCTAAAACAGTATCTCACAAAGTATTAGTAAACTATAACAAAAAAGGATATACAGTTTTATTCTTTAGTTCATTAAAATGTGCATCAACTTAAGAAAATCAATTCCATGAAACAATTGCAATGAAAATAATACATATTATTAGTAATAAGAGAACAGAAGTGTTCCCCATTACCAATTCAAATTACATACGGTTAATCAAAATATGGTATTACACAATGAACTGATACTACGTTCGATCTGTTTGTTTAGAAAATATATTCATAAACGCATTATTTTTCATTATCCCTACCTAAAACATAATGGTTTTAGAATGAAACTGATGAGAGAACTAATAACAGATTATTATTTTACTGTAAAAACATGTACTCCATCATTCTCAATAACATCCACTCAAACATCCCACCATGTTCCTTTACATTTTCTCTAGAGCACGTGAAGATCCAGGGCAACCGTTTTAGTGGTTATCATCGCCCAGACATGATCTAGGGCAATATTTCCATAGAATACACTTCAAACTACGTAATTATAAAACATTTTTTAAACAAAAGTCTTTACAAATTAAACACAGCATTCGTTCGTTAAGATGTTTCCAAGTTTAGCTCCAAATATTACTACAAATTGTTTAAGAAATTCATATTGCAATGAAATTATAAGGACAGAGTAAAAAAAATCATATTTTGTAAGACATATTAATAAATCTTATTCCAATGTCAAAAAGGACATTCAAGTGGACAATATTATTTTGTATTGTTTTTGGGAATAGGAATTGTTCAAAATCAGAAGATATTTCGTTAATTTGGTGATTGATATCTTGGCAAAATAATAATTTTAGAGAACCTTAGGGTTCAAATTAATGTAAATTGTTCAATATAAAAAGGTGCGCAGGAAACTAAAAGGGCATTTGGATCCTTTGGACTCGAAAAAACAACGGAAGTGGACACCGCAAAGCTGGTCATGTCGTAAGACAACCTTCTTTTTTTAATGTAAGTTGTATTTTCTTTTTTGTATACTAAAGCACTGTCACTTCTTGAGTCCAAAGCTCAACATTTGGTCTCCTGCGTAATTGCAGAAACTTGTCTTTTATGTCAGTTAATTTTGTCTCTCTGCGACATCATTTGTCTCAAACTAAATCCTAGAATTATATGTAAATAAAACTGTATTTTGTGGAAAAGAAAGGAAACGAATAGAAAACTATTGCCTTTCACTTTAATTTTACCCAATATCTCATTCAATTAAGAACAGGCAGAGATACTTGTCTTTTAATATTTTTGCTCCCTTAATTAACTTAAAATCAAGATCCTACGTAATCCATTATTAAAACAATATGATATACCGGCAAGGCATACTCTTTCAAACACCAAAAACTAATAATCAAAATCGGTGCATTTATGTTGTAGTTGTGTGTGAACATTCCTATAACATATATAAACGGGTTGGATTGAGAACTTTTTTTTTAAAGTCAGTTAACAGGCAAAGTCTATGGGATTGAGATAACAGAACCACTTTTTCCAATTCATAGTTGGAAAGTAGGCTATCTAACAAGTCGGACAGACCCCTGCTTCCAATCCAGCCGTAATAATGTCATCTTTAGTGTGATCCAACTGTAGTTAACAATCCTCAAGACTTCAATACAATTTTTATTATATTTATGTATTTCTTGACATTGCTATGCTTCACGAGTAAGTACATAACTTGAATAATACATAATGAGGCAGATCTTATTCCAGCTCAGAGAAGGTTAGACGGTCCTAGTGATATTATTTGTAGACACTACGGATCCAGAAGAATCGTTTCGAGGGGGCAGATTGCTTCTTTGATAATCAACATAGGCTCGAAATACGAAGTTTTAAACTAACGCACAATAACGTAGCGCAATATTATACAGGGTGGACCATTTACCTTGATATACCCTTGTAAGATTTAAACTAAAAGTGCTTTCAAAACTAGAAACAAATTGACAGCTCAAAAACACGTACAGATTTGTTTTGAAGAAGGGAATCTACGTCACATAGTTATTGTGGTCACTCAGCGAGGACAGAATCATAAACGTCATTTTAGCAACAGTGGGTGGAGGGTTTCCTTGGCAACAGAACTTAAAATTCCAATGTTGCCGCTAAATAGTAAACATGTGTTTTCAGAAGGAAAGAAGCGTTTTTCCTTTCTTTGTGCGTGGAAGGGATTTGAAAAGAAAAACACCCCTCCTCCCAACACACAAACTGGGACGACAAACATCCTTTCATCCATCCAAACAAACCAATATTTAGAGATTTTCCTTTTCGTTAAGACCCACAGGATAGTTCCAGCTGATGTCTCACCGGGATGCGCACGAAGTGTCAACAGTGTACCACGTGCTTCTCCAAACGTCAATTTGTTTCTAGTTTTGATAACACTCTATTACATACAAAAGGCTGAAAATTCATATCATGCAAACATCGACGGGGGGGGGGGGGGAGATTGATGGACATACGCTGAAATACAACCAAATTAATAGTGTTGCCAACTCAACATAAAGTTATATTTTTTCAAATGACATGTCAGGTTATTAAAGCAGATTTCAGATGGGAAGCGGCATGGCCTTGAGTTGGCTTTACGCGGCGTCCAATTAGCTTTGAGCGGTGTTGACAATTCGCGACAAGCAGTTCTGCACGCTGACTTCTCGCGCTACTGCGAATCTTGACAATAGCAGAGGCGCTTATTAGAAATATTGTATTAGCACATTAACTGCTCACTTTACGAAGTAGAGAAAAGAATTACGAACACATACGTGAAAACTACATCTTTTTATGACAAGTGGTTGTCATGATACACGCTTTGAAAGGTTTCAATATAAAACAATTAGTAAAACGAGCGTTGAGTCCCGTCTAATTTCCAATGGATTTTTCTTCGATTTGGAAATGGAACTCAACTTTTATTAAAGGATAATCAGGGGTGTAACCAACAGGTTGTTCTAGGGGAACATTACTTTCAGGGGGAGGAAAGCTTTTCACGCATTAAAAACAGAACAAATGACCTCTTTCAGGATATGAAAGCATTTTAACTCACCATGTATACTATACACATATGTTTTCTCGATGCTACCTTAACAAAAGACGGATCTTGACAGTACTGAAGTTGAAAAGCGGATTGTAAGAGATAAATCAACAAGCTATTCATAAGAAAACAAATGCTGTTTCTAGCAGTCTGTTTATCCGACTTTGTGTTTATGTAGGTTAAAATACTAAAGGGAAAAAACTCGAAAAAATATCAACTCAGATATTATTATGCAATAATATAGTAGTGAGAGATCCTGGGGGGACTGAGGGAGCCAGGGCCCTCATTTTATTTGTAAATGTGCAATATTAGGCATAATTTGAATGCAATTTGTCACAAAATCATCATATATGCTTTCTGCATCTGAATTCACCCCCCCCCCAATTTACAGAGAAATCAGCGTCCTTGTAATTAGGTACAGAAACTGTATTGATGATGTTTTCTTTTTTCTTTTTTTAAAAATCGTATTTTATTATAAACGTTCCTAATTTGCATTAACTATTAAATAAGTTTACTAAACATATACTAGATGAACCTCATTTCGGGGCTGGAAATAGTTTGGAAAGTTAAGGCCCCCTTTTCTCCCGTTTCTACACCCTTGAGAATAGTAAGCGATCGAATTAAATAACAAGCCTCTGCAATTTGATTAATATATATATATATATATATATATATATATATATATATATATATATATATTCGATTCCCGGCGGGAGCTCATGTGGAAGAACAGAAGGTATGGGACATTCGTAATATTGTTTTGAAATTGCCTTCATGCAAGATTCTTCCTTATTCGACAGAAGAAACGCAGTATGATTTTTTTTTCTTCGTTTCAATACCTTACGTATGTGTGGCCAATTACGTAATCCTTCTTTACTCCTCTAGCAGGGATGCAAAAGCACCAGGCGTCTGAGTGGTGTCATAAATTATTGTAACCCAAAACAAACTCGACCATATCGCGTTGCTTACGAATCAGATGGATTGTTGTTGAGACCTACATCAAGTATAAGAGTATGTTATTATAGGAACAGACATGGAAGCAAAGGAGCTGATTGTGTGTGTAGGAACGCAACTTCTCTTCTAGCATAAACAGAATTCATCAGTGTCTAGGTTGCTTTCTTTCGTGGTAGTTCATTTGTTCTCCAAAATTATAGTTGACAATGTCTTTAAGGAAACCGAGTACAAGTGCGGAATTTTCTTTAGAAAAAAAAAGTGCTACGAAGTGAAGCTCGAAGAATTATTTTTTTGTGTTTATAATTTTTGGAACTCATAATAAAAAATTTACAAGAGTCAGATTCAGACAATGGCGAAATATTAATTGACATAGACGATAGTGAAAGTAGTGTTGAAGATGAACGTTTAGCAGTTCCACTGGAATAAGTTAATAGGTAGGTTATTCAGTTGCTATATATACTTCTAGCAGGGATTTATTTGTAGCCAGGGAAGCCTGGGAATTTCCCCCCTTCTAAGCTTGACTTCCCTGTCTCTAGATTTAATTCAGTCTTCCCAGCCTGGGAAGATATTTTCCCCCTTTCTTAGGCTATACAATTTGTTTTAAAGTACAATAATTCATTTTTTCAGTATGTTTATTGTCGCGAGCTGTGTTGGTCTTGTTTATAGAATTGCTTCCCGAAGAAAAACTCTTTCAACTGGCATCACTACTTATCATTCTTAATCTGAGTAGCACAGTAATAAAAAAAACAACGTTTTCAGTAATCAGTGAGCAGTCATAGCAGTTGTGAATTGGTATCTTTTTCGTTGACAAGCACGTTAAAAAGAACGAAAGGAAATGGATATTAGACTATATTTTAACAAAAGAAAAACTCCTGACGATGAGGCAAGTAATTCCAGCACACAAAGTAAGAGGCTTTGAAGATAGTGCAACGTCCGAAATCACATTAGAGATATCTCATCAGAAAAATGAAAATGATTCGGGACCTAGTGTTAATAATGGTAAGGTTATTTCTAGCCCAAGTGGTTTGTTCTCTTCAATATGTGATCAAAAACAATTTACAAGCTGGAAAATTAAACGACGTGGCTAGGTGTTAAACAAAATACTAATGACATTCGCGTTGTGTGTATTATATGTGCTTCCGTTCGTAAACTCGGTATTGATACAATGCGTGAGTTTTCTCGGGGTTCTTCTGTTTCTTTCCACTTTCTTCATTCCACCATTTCGTTCATTTTTCATCATCACCGTCTCCTTTAGCCGAACCGGCATACACGTGGGACGTAAAACTTGAAGATTTAATTTTATTTCGGTATTCATACAGAAAGAAGAATAAATGCACAAAGTGTATGGTGCAACGATATTATTGCAAAAGCATCAAAGAAACGTTTTTATAAAATTTTTGACCACGAAAAGTCTATTGCACACAAAAAAATGTTCATATGTCAATATGTGAACAAAGGGATAGGGAAGAAATATAGGTTTCAATGGCAAATGCAGAAGACAGGTGGAAAATTGTGAATGAAATTCGTGTTAAAATCATAGCTACGATATTTAGGACTGCCTACGTTATTGTCCAGAATCGTCTATCGTTTACGATGCTCCCACATCTTATTAAATTACAAGAACTAAATTTAATGCACCTCGGACAAGTTCTTTACTGCTATGTTACATGTGCAAATATTATTGACTTTTAGCTACAGAAATGAAGGCAAACTGGCCGAATACCTTGCGCGTTCCATTGAACCCTTCGAGCTAATCCTGGATGAATCCTCCACTGTGTCTCATAAACCAGTTATCATTGTGCATATCCGTACTGTAGTTAATCACGTATGTATCAATATAATTTTAGTATTATTTGAGTTACAGGCAATAACAGGCAGAGAAGTTTGTGATTCCGTGATTATGTGAACGAATGAATCTTTCCAAAATGATATTACGGAAAAGACTTATGGCAGTTTGTCTGAGAGCGCCAGTAACATGCAAGGCGGAATAAATGATGCTCTCTCTTTACTGCAGCAAGAATTAGACACCAATTTACTCGTGTTTTACTACATGAGTCAGAAGATGGAACTAGTTGTTCACAACGCTGTTAATACGGTTTCAGATATGGTTCATTTTCAAAACTTTGTAGAACGATTACACGGTGTTTAGTCAATATTCCCGTAGAACACAAAAAATCCAATTAATATCAGGAGAACTAAGTATTCGCTTCTATAATATTACTAAAGTTTTTGATGTACGGTCGTGAGGCTGTTCATATCGTTCAGTAGAAGCATTGTGGAAGCCCTACCCTGCGCTAGTAGAACACTTTCGAGAAGCTTCTACAAATTTGCAGAGAAGTTTTGAGCAGCGTGCAATATTTTTGGGCCTGCAAAATTTCACTAAATGGAATTTTGTTTATGAAATGTCCATGATCCGAGATGTGCTGGAACCTCTAGATGTCCTTAGCCTGTTTCTACAAGAAAGGTCAGCATCCCTTGTACTGTACAGGCAATAAGCAAAATTGAAACAACTGTAGGTGTACTGGAAGCGTTGCAAGAAAAGGATGGCATGTTCATGGAAGAAATACAACGTCAGTTGAAGAAACTGGTCAGTTTTGTGGAGTCCCACTTGCAAAACCCTTAGACAGTTCTCTTGAGAAGTACCAGCAAAACAGATTGCAATTCTGTCAGGGTCTGGCAGATAACACACGGTCTTGCTTTCCTAACGAAACGTTCGGTAGGGTCGAGGTTTTGCCACAATCCAAGTGGTCAGAAGAATTGTCTGCAAGAATGTTATACTGCGACAAAGAAGTAATGAAAATTAAAATAAAATAAAATTTTCTTCTGATAATGTAGCCAAAATTCTGCAGCATTCCGAGAGAACTCCTAATATTCGACCAAATCTACAAAATCTTAACATGAAATCATTGTTCTTCTAGTTTCTTCTGCATGCTGTGGGAGAGGCTTTTCCAGCTTAAACTTATAGCACACTGACGCTAGAAACCCTTTATCTGTAAAAAAAAAAAAACTTGAATCTACCAGACATTACGAGACTTCTTTCAATGTAGAAAAGTATGTCACCAGTTGGATAAAAAGTGGACATCATGCTGCTACCGACAAATCAACTGGGAAAAAGACGGTGTCCGATTTAAACCAATCTCCTATTGCATCACTATTCTAAAGTGAGGTACGGTGTGACTACTATTAATTCTACTGGTACTAAAACTTATTTATGGTATGAAGAATGACATTTAACACCGTCTTTCCCCTTCTATTTAATAAAATTAGATTCAAGTGTATGTGCACTTATCACTGTTATGAAAAAGTAAACTCTTAACTTTTGTAGTATTTATTGTTCGGGCAATGAATTTCGTCTTCAAATACCTAATAAGAATGGACTAATGAATTACTTGTCATAACAAAACAGTTTTACGTAGGAGTGTGACATTTGTTATGACAACTTATGCAGGTTGCAATGTAAGTATAGGGCTTTTGCTGAATGCTGCACACTTGTCCTCAACACTAGGACGAAAAGTAGCAAGGCAAGTAACGAATGTGATCTGATCTACCTAACCAAATTTTATCTAACGTCCCCACCAATATTTATCATAAAATTGTTTTTTTAATGAAAAAATTATGAACTTGGAAACTGGCTATGAAACTAGTACCATAATTTCAAAGTATATAGGTTTAAAAATAACGTTGTCCCAACCTGACTTTATAGTTGTTCTGTTATACGGAACACAATCTTTCATAAATATTCCCCCCTTCTACAAAATCCACAAATAAATCACTGACTTCTAGGATACACAGCCAAAATCTTTGAGTTTGCTGGAATAGTATATTTACATTGTGAATAATGTTGCCAATGTATGTGTAATAATCTCAACTAGAGGAAGAGCGAGAAGGGAAAGGGGAGTCCGAAATCCGGCAACACCGCGCGGAATATCCCACAGCATTGGCTACTGCCCGTGATGCTTTACATCTGAAAAACACAATACATATTTCAAACTACATATACCAGGTGTACACCAAAAGTACATGCCATTTTGCTCTGAAATCCATTTTTTGTCGTTTCAGGAAAGCAAATGCAGCATCGGAGACCTCCACCCCTTGTCCCTAAGCAGTGCAGGTTTTGTTTACTAGGCAGCAGTTGTCATAGTGCTTGAACGAGTAAGACGTGTTTCTGATACTTTCCGAAGACATAGAACTTTCGGTTGAAGAGCAACGAATAATTATGAAATTTCTCATCGTCTGCATTGTGCGGCCGATATTAATCGCCAATTGGAGGGTGTGTATATAGTGACAGTGTTCTTGCAGAAAACACTGTTAGAAAGTGGGTGGGGTTTTCAGAGTGAACGAGTGTGCAAGATGAGCAAAAGTTTGGACGTCCAAAAACAGTAACAACTGACGCTAACATTGCCCATGTTGAAAACAGCAAGAAAGATAGGCGTGTCATCATGCAGAGGATTTGTGATACACAGGCAACCATTGTGAGCAACAAACAGAATAATTACAAACCAACTGGGCCTAAGGAAAGTTTCTTCTTGGTAGGTTTCACGAATGCTTGATGATGATCAAAAAGAGGCAAGGATTCGATCAAGTGTTGCAAATTTGACGCTTCCGAAGAGAGGAACGCAATTTTTTGTAATGTTGTCACATATTCCACTATTCAACCCAGAAACAAAAAGGCAATCGATGCAGTGGAAACACCAGATTCACCAACCCTCAAAAAATTTCGTCACGCGGCATCCAATGAGAAGGTGCTGAACACTATCTTCTGAGATTCTCAGGAAGTACTATTATCCCACCCTGTTCCGAAAGGTCAGACAATTGCGCGTGAACATTTTCGTACACTTTTGTATACAGAATTTTTGCCAAAATTGACTTGAGAAATGACCATAAATCACAATTTCATTCTCCACACGGACAACTGAACTTCTGCCGCACCCACCCTACTCACCAGATTTAGCCCCAAGTGACTTCTGGTCGTTCTCACACCTCAAGAATTCTCTTCGTGGATATTTTGCCAGTAGATCCTCCCTGGGAAGTGCTATTTTCCAGTATCTGAAACATAGCCCCAAAGATGACTATGCCATATGCTACACAACATGGACGGAGCGATGACCACTGTGTATCCAGAGAGAGAGAGAGAGAGTTTGTTAACAACTAACCATAAGATAGTTTCCTGCATTTCCTTGTTCTTGGAAATTAGAACGAAATGGCACGTACTTTTGGTGTGCATCTCGTAAAACGAAACTTACAATATCACAAATGTTATTCAGTGCTCTTAACTAAGTAGGCTACAGTATCGCCAACGTTGAAAAACCATCGAATTTTGGTGGACTCTACAACAGTAATAAGACAAATGAGAAGGACAGGACAATCTACATCCGAAGTATTTCAGTGACGAATAGTACGGTCATCATACGCAGTATTTCGAAGAAGAGGAAACAAAGTTACAACAAACTGTAAAATTTGACTTTCTCCAAAGAATTTTATTTCGAAAAAGTGTATCACATTCCATTCCATAGATGGCTTTTAGTGGACATAAAACCATCCACCTTTTTGGTAGGTGAAATGATAACGGGTTCTCAGAATTATACAGGGTGATACAAAAATGCGTCACAACATTTTGGGAACATATTTCTCACATCAAAATAAGAAAAAAAGTTTATATGGATCTTCTGTGCTCAAAAGTGTATAGTTTCTGTGTTATAGGATACCGCAAACGTGAAAAAGTGAACTTTTAAAGTCCATAGCTACACTATTATAGAACCTAACGTAGTCGGGTCAAGACATCACTGAGGAACTGGTATGTAAACTATCCAATATGCATGTTTAAGAATGTTCCAGTACTTGCATACCAATTTTTAGAGAGCTAGGTGAAGAGTGATCAAGTACTCCCAAACAGCTTCTCTAAAAATGATTGTGTAAGCATCGGAGGTTTTGAAAGATGGATATTTGGATAGTTATTAGGACA
This sequence comes from Thermobia domestica, assembly GCF_964235325.1. Lineage (NCBI taxonomy): Eukaryota > Metazoa > Arthropoda > Insecta > Zygentoma > Lepismatidae > Thermobia > Thermobia domestica. Next base: position 347,569,705 of record NC_137455.1, read on the forward strand.
CACTAGCTCCTTAGTGATGTCTTGACCCACGTATGATTGATCCTATAGTAGGGGAACTATGAACCTTAAAAGTTGTTTAAAGTTTTCGGTACCCTAACTAACTAACTCTATGGCCTATGGAACCCGGAGGTTCAATGCCGCGTTCACAAAAGCTCTCCACTGACTTCTATCCTTAGCTAACTCCATCCAGTTTCTACTTTGTATTCCTATCTCTGCGAGATCCATCTTAATATTGTCCTCCCATCTGCGCCTAGGTCTTCCTAATGGTCGTTTTCCGATTGGTCTTCCAGTCAAGACTTTGAAAGCGTTTCTACTTTCTTCCATCCTAGCTGCATAACCCGCCCACCTAAGCCTCCTAGACTTGACGACCCTAACAATGTTGGATAAACCATATAAATTATGTAGTTCCTCGTTATGAAGTTTCCGCCATTCCCCATTCCCGTTCCTCTTGGGTCCGAATATTCGTCTCAGGATCTTGTTCTCAAACACTTTCAGTCTATGTTCTTCCCTCAGAGTAAGAGACCATGTTTTTGGTACCCTATAATTACGAAACTATACACTTCCGACCATAGGTTTATATGAATTTTTAATCTTATTTTGATGTGAGGAATCTATTCCAAAATACTGTGACAAATTTTTGAAACACCCTGTATAATCTCACGCAGTGCTTCAAATTTTATCAGTGTTTACCGTATCTCCAAAACAGATTGAGATATCAAACTGCTAAAAGTAGTATTACGATTTCTGCACCTACTGAAAACCATCTATGAGATTGAACTAGGTACTTATCTAAGTAGGGGCCGCGGTGGCTCATTGGTAGAGCGCTCACCTCTGGTGCTTGGGGTCCCGGGTTCAAACCCCACTCCCGCCAAGTGAACTTTGTGGTGGGCAAACACCGTGTGCGTGGGTTTTCTCGGGGTTCTCCCGTTTCCTCCCACTTTCTTCATTCCACCATTTCATTAATCTCTCATCATCACCGTCTCCTTTAGCCTAACCGGCATAACTGTGGGACGTAAAACTCAAAAATTTCATTCCATTTAATTTTTATCTGAGTAGTTTTTCAAAATAAAGGCTTTTCACAAAAAAAAAAAAGTCAAATTTCCAAACGCTTCTAAATTTGTTCCTACTCATTCGAAATCCGTCATTTCATAATAGTAATACTAGACACTAAAGCACTTTGGATATCCACTGACACGCCCGTCATACTTGCGTTATTATTGCTGTAGAGGTCGCCAAAATCTGGATGTCTGTGATACTCATGTCCTTAGTTTGCAACACGGAATAATAAATGATAGTAGAAGTTTCACAACACAACGAAGAGTGAAAAAGTGACTGACTGTACCGGAACTCGAATCCGGGCCCCTCTGACATACTGTACCGATGCATTGACCACTACGCCACCCAGTCCACTTCCCAGAACAGCCACTCATTCTCTCTCTTGAGGTCGGTGCTCTCCACTCGGGCCACGTGGGTTTACAACGATATTGTATATCTGACATGTATATCTGACATCTGTGTATTACTTTCATTTCTAATTGTAGCTATTTTGGGCAACGGTGCTTAAAAGTGCACAATATGTTATGAAGAAGAAGAAGAAGAAGAAATATATGTGGAAATAGATTGATATTCAGGTAATGGTAGTGGCTATAACTAGAGAGAATTGTTTGTTTCGTGTTGCTATGACAACAGAAAGATTATTATTCACGGAATTTTGAGAATAAAAGTTAGTTGTTCTATATATATATTTGACAAGCCTAATTTCCAAGGTATGCAATTGTTAGTTTTTGCAATTAAGTGTTAAAATTAAGGTATTGAATCGTATTGACTTATCTAGTGATTCGAATTGTGGGCAATATATGTAACAAAAGGAATCATAAAATAACGTTACAGGTTGTAACAAAGACCTTTGCTGTGCTTGAACAATCCCTGTAACCATATACATTTAGCATCTATTATGGTTTGATTTGAGTTGAGTTGAGTTGATTTTGAGTTTAACGTCTCGTTCAGCAGCAAGGCTATATGAGACGGGACCTACTGATTAACGTGGAATCCGAACCACATGAGCTCCTGCCGGTGGTTGTGATTTCATATAGATATTAATGAAAGAGGAAACAACCGATTTTTAACATACTATATCCTCTATAGATATGAATTCTATAACATACAAAGAATATAGGATAGATATGGTGTGTTAAAAAATCGACTGTTTCCTCTTTCATTAACATCTATATGAAATTACAACCGTCATAGGTGATCAATACATATTGACACAGCGATTGTACAAGCACAGCAGGGGATTGTGATACAACCCACGTGATTCGAGTGGAGTGCATCGACATAAAGAGTGAGTGGCTATTCTGGGAAGTGGACTGGGTGGTATAGCGGTTAACACATTGGCATGGTATGCCGGAGATCCCGGGTTCGAGTCCTGGTCAAGTTAGTCACTTTTTCACTCTTTGTATGTTATAGATTTCACATCTATAGAGGATATGGTATGTTAATAAATCGGTTGTTTTTTCTTTCAATATTCACTCTTTGTATTTGGTCTAGGAATTAATTCGTGCGGGTGGACAAGAGATGGCGCAACGAACGGAGCGTCCCACAGTTCCGTGTATCCACACATGTGTTGCAAACCCCTGTCATCGCGTATCGTTCGTAGTATAGGGCAGTGGATTAAAGCGTCAACAACACCAGTTTGTAGTTAAGTGAACATGGCGCAATTTGTGCCTGATAAAGTGTTTTTGCGGGGTGTCCTGCTGCATTACTTTAACATGCAGAAAAGTGCGACTGAAAGTCATCGTATTTTGGTGGAAGTGTATGGTGAACATGCTCTAGCTGAGCGAACGTGTCAGAAGTGGTTTGCACGGTTTAGAAGTGGTGATTTCGGCTTGGCAGACCAAGAGCGAGCTGGACAGCCAAAAAAATTTCAAGACGAAGAATTGACAGCATTGCTCGAGCAGGAATCGTGTCAAACGCAGAAACAACTTGCAGCAGCATTAGGCGTTGATCAAACAACAGTCTCCAAACGCTTGAAAGCCATGGGAATGATTCAAAAGATGTCACATTGGGTTCCACATGAATTGAAAGACAGAGACGTTGAAAGACGAAAAACCATTTGCGAATTGCTGCTTCAACGACAGAGCAGAAAGGGGTTTCTGCATCGAATTATTACGGGTGATGAGAAGTGGATCCATTACGAGAACCCTAAACGAAAAAAGGCCTGGGTGAAACCAGGTGAACCAGGTCCATCACAACCAAAACGAGATATTCACTGTGCAAAGGTTATGCTGTGCATATGGTGGGATATGAAAGGTGTGGTGTACTATGAGCTGCTGCAACCGGGTGAAACTATGAATGGAGAACGTTATCGACGACAATTAATGCGTTTGAAGCAAGCTCTGGCCAGAACATGACCAGAATGGGAGAACAGACATGATAAACTTATTGTTCAACATGATAACGCTCGCCCACATGTCGCAAAACCGGTCAAAACCTATTTAGAATATGTCGGATGGGAAGTTTTACCCCACCCGCCGTATTCACCAGACGTTGCTCCTTCGGACTACTACTTGTTCGATTGCATGAACAACGATTTGATTGGACAGCGGTTTACTTCTTCAGAAGATATCGAAACATGGGTCTCTGACTGGATCGCTTCCAAGGATGAGGACTTCTTTCGCCACGGAATCCGTACATTGCCTGACAGATGGGCGAAAGTGGTGGCTAGCGATGGACAATATTTTTCTTAAGGTATTTATGTATTTTGTGTTTGTACTACAGCTTCAATGTGTGCGTACCAACCGCACGAATTAATTCCTAGACCAAATATGTTACAGAATTCACATGTATAGAGGGTATAGGGTGTTAAAAAATCGGTTGTTTTCTCTTTCATTAATAATGTAACTGAAAGTTTTAGTTTTAACACGCAGATCTGAAATGCGTAATAACCTGTTGTAGTGCTATTTGAAAAAAAAAAAAAAATATATATATATATATATATATATATATATATAACTTTATGTTGAGTTGACAACACTGTTAACTTGGTGGTATCATAGACCGCCACACAATGCCCTCTGCCCATAATTGCATGATACAAAATTAAAGTGTTTTGTACCTATTAGTTTAAAAGTTACAGGGGCGTATCAAGGTAAATGGTCCATAGACTAATGTAAATTTTAAACAAATAACAAGTGATATGGTATGCTATATTTAGTTGATGCTATTAACTGAATGTGATACTAAATAGTATTGCACATAGTGTTCGAAATGTATCAAGAAAAGTACGGGGAACGTTTATACCAAGGTAAATTCTGCACAAATGAAAAGAAAAAATCGTCGTACGTAAATTGTATTTTTAAAAAGCACAGGGACAAGTCATCTATTTCAAGAATTTAGGAGGCAAGTGCATCACCTACAGTGTATAGCGTACTTGAATGATAGAGGTACATGTGAGTTTAAAGCTTTACATCAATGTTTACTTCTGTACCATTTGTAGAGAACTCAATTAAACTACTGTTAGTTGAGGGGTGGACTTGTAGCCCTGTGTATGAGTACGTCAACAAAGAACTGCAAAGACTTATAAGAAACACTAATGTCATAGATAGTATTGATGGCAACAAAAAAAAAAAAAAAAAAAAAAAAAAAGTCAAAAATTAAAAAGACTTCGGATGACCTGCAAACATATGATGTCTCCTTGGAACTGACTTACGGCATAAAAATTTCTCAAAATGAATTCCTATCACCATTTATACCACGCAGTGGATCTTACATTTAGAAAGAAAAAAAAAAGTTTCAAATTTATGACAAGTAAACACAGAAATCTCAACAAAACCACAAAAGTTACACATGCAGATTTCTTCACTTCTTCAAAATTTCATTTTAAACAGACGATCAATACCTCGTTCTATTTCTCTCTAACCTAGTGTGTGGATTTGGTCCATATTTAGATAGGTGAAAGCTGAGAAAGAGATGGTGATGATGTGCTTAGGTATTCACCTAACGTCGTAAAGAGAATTGGGGAGTAACTTCAATGGACTTCCCACAGACTGACTTCAATCAAGACCACCAGCAAGTGATGGAGCATTTTGATAATAAAAGAATTTCTGAATGTGACTAACCAAATCGGTATACGCAACTACATTCATTTATTATCACAGTGCTCATGTTTTAAAAATAAATTAAACCAACTGAGAATGATCCAAGAACATTGCCACAACGCACTTAAAAAGAATTAATTTTTCTTATTAACTTCTACAGGTTTTATACCAATTGTTCTATGTACTTTATTATTATAGTCACTAAACAATTCTTGTAATATATCTATCCATTTATAATTTCCTTGAGTACTAAATTGTTTCCACATGTTTTGTTTACGAGTTCCGTTAAAACGTTCTACAATATGTTGTTTTACGAATACACATGCTCAAAATGGTTTGGCCAGTGGTCACCGGTTACTATTTGGTACTAAAATGTTCACCATCCTCTTGAAACAGGCTAACTTTCCTCTTAGGTATTGATTAGCACCAATATCATCTCTCTTATGACTTATGGTTCCCGAGATATGGCTCCTTAAATCTCCCTAAATAGGAAATTTTTTGGCTAATATCTCGGGAACGGCAAGAGTGGCGCGAAAAATTTCATCACTTTCTCAAAACAGTGAATACTCTATCGAATGAAGGGCTCAAAATTGAGAAAAGAAAAATCGCAAATAACAGACACACACACAAACAGACATAGAGAATTCAGTAACGAACTTTTTAAGTTCATTGCTAAATAAATTATGCAAATGACCTCATTGCTGTTCCTCACAGAGGCGACACTCTTACACAGGTTAGAAAGCACCTTCCAAAGGATAATATGAGTGTTTCAGCAAGGATGATATGAATGATTTCAGCAATAGAGAACACAATATTGCTCTTCCAAGTGCCCCATATTTCTTGATTCGTCTTGTAAGAGTTCCAACAACAAGAAAGAAAAAATAAAAAAGAAAGAAAAAAAACGAAAGATTAGGAGATCTTGGAGAGCACGGTCTCACTGAGATTATTCTGTCCTCAAAAATTATAGCAAGACCTCCATAGTTGCAGCCGCATTATATCAGGTGCCTGCTTTCTGTTGAAACAGGCTAACTTTGCTCAGTTTTCAGTAAGACAATGAATTGTCCCTCAATATGCTGATGACAATATTCTGTCGTCACTGTAATGTAGAAAAAATTGGTCTTACAATTTGGTGTCTGAATACGGTACACAACACCCTATTTTGTCAGAATAGAGTGAAATTTCGTAGAGAATGTGTGGGTTTCGGTTGCAGAATATTGAGTGTCCTGTGCGTTTACCGCTTGGTGTAAATGGAATCATGCCTTATCCGAAAAGAATATTATCTTACATGTGCAGTTACGCTACGCACGTACGTTTGTTAGTGTATTTAACAAGAAGACTCTCACAAGATTCGCTGACTTTTCGGAATATTTAACAACTTTAGCATATCAATATACACATAATCAGACTGGGAGTCGAACACGTGCTAACAATTTCTTTTATAGCGAATACGACAAAGCTTTTGCTCTCCCCGCTGATCTAGTGGCTAGCGCGAGCCTTTCGTGCACGGGATCCTGAGTTCGATTCCTGGTGGGAGAGCCTTCAAAAATTTGAACGTATTGCGGTGATTCAGTTTCCACCTTAAACCGTAAGATCCACGTAAACAGATGTCTCACACGGCGGCATACGAACGGTAAATACAACAGTCGTCGTGGACTGTTGATCACGGAACGATACTCAGTAATCTATTACTGCACCGAAATTTAGAAATTACAGTTGTCAGCAACTTCCTCCTCTACAAGTATATTATATGGGTCCTTTCCGCTGGTTTAGTGGCTAACGCATGTGTCTTCGGTCGAGTGTGGTGAGAAAGTACTGAACGTTGGTCCGAATTGTACAAACTATGAATTTACATCTCATATAGCCTGGATGTTGAAGCTCGCTAAACTTCAATAAATAAACAAACAAAAGTGTATCAAATTTAGCATTTCTCATCCATAAACCCTTTCCAATCACTAATTCTCTACGAATTAATTTGACAAAGCATCATAGCTTCGAATAACGGCTACCTTCAAGCTGTTGCTATCGGATGCAGTTTGAATTTATTGAGATAATGATTTGCAGACTGTGTTATTGTCTGTATAATGTAATAGTGTCAATATAATGAAAGTGTACAGACAATATTATTCCACAGAATTATTATTTATAAAACTTAACTAGGAACTAATATTTCAGGTACTGACAGGTTTCGAGGATTAGTTTCATCTACTATTTTTTATACAGCGTTAACTTCCTCCCGGCAAACAAACTGGTTTTGCCACAGCACACTAATATGCCAGGGCACATCGTTGGAAAATGTTTGTATTATACCTTCAATTCTGCAAACAGTACTCACAGGTTCATCAAACCAATTATTTGACAGCTTGTGCAAAATACTGTATTCGAACTCAATGTATTTTTAATAACAAAAAAGAAAAAAAATGAGGCTTTGGTGCTTTTCTGTTTATTTTCGAGTTAAATATAGTGCTCATGCTACTTACAAGTTAGAACTTACTATACTTCAGAAACCCAAATGATAAGGTTTATGGTTTACGTATTGTTACGACTAAAGTTAGGCAATTAAAACAATACAACTTAAATTGTATTAGTTTTGCAGGAAAACTAGAACTGACACTTTGAAAACCAAGGAACCTACTCCGAATGGAACTTACGACTCACGACTTCTGTAAGTTGTGAAATCTCTTTTTGACTTCAGAAAAGAGAAGGTGGTGGTGAATGAAGATATCATTTTAAGCGACCTTCAGACAAAAGTTCTAGAAAACAGTAAAAATGGCTCTAAGTCATCTAAGCTGCTATGACCATTTGTTATAAACAGCAACGAAATGTTAATGGATATCATCTTTAAGTACGAGTAAAGACAAAAAATATTCGCGCTTTCGCTATAATTGTTCATGGTATGCGCACTGACTGCTGCCTACGCATGTTATGGTAATGTGGTGAGAAATTTATCTTAACTGCTTCATTGTCTTACTGCTATTGCAGAGAAAATATGACTTCTCTGACAACATGCACCAAAAAAGAATAGGCAATGAATGATCATGTAACGACAATACTGTCTTCGACAATAGGCCCGTTATTCGATCCGAACCGCTGGCTTCAAATTATTGACAAGCAACTCTCTGTATCCTGCACTGTTAACTGTTAAGCCTCTTCCAGGTAGTGTCAACGAACGTGTTTCCTTGTATTGTAATAGCTACATACTCCATAGCTTCCATCTTCACTCATTAATGATAATTTAATTTTTTTCACAGAAGTACAACAAATGTAAGTTTATGAACAATCAAACAACATTATAATGACTTTAACAGTTAACAGTGAAAGATACAGTGATTTCCTTAACAATAATCTGAAGCCAGCAATTCGCATCGAACGTTTGAGTCTATTGTGAAAAACGTATTGTTATTACATGATCAAATCCAACATCATTTAATACACTTCACATAAAATAATTAACTATTACGTATGAAAGTAAAGATACCTTTGGCTTAAAATAGGCTGATTAATACCCTACACCTCAAATTTGAATATCTACATGCACTAAAGGTTCTTATCTACCATACCAACAAGAGATTATGAAATTTCTATACAAATTAGAATATACTTCTTACCTTTTGTGCCCCAAAGATGAACCAGAAGTTGATCCGGGTATACTTCCAGATTCTGTACTACCAGATGCCTCTGAAACAACTTGATTCTTACAATCTTCATCCCTACTATACTTCTTCTTTTTCTTTGCCTCTAGTTTATCACTAGTTTCTTTGCCTTTCTTGTTTATATTTATCACTGGATCCCTGAGTTTTGGTGTCACCTTTACAGGAGAGCTAACATTTCGTTTCGCTTCAGTACTTGGCACTGTCTCCTGAAACTGTTTGTCATTCGTATTTTTCACGTCACTATTTACATTATTATCATCATCACATTTAGTAGTCGTTTCAGTCTCTACTTTGGGTACATTTTCTTTCTGAAACTTATTATCGCGCTCGCTTTCTTTACGTTCTCTCGTTTGCTTCTTACCATTTTCGTTTTTCTTACTCCCTGTCCCTTTAGGCAACCTTTTCACTTGTTTCTTCTTCGATCGAACCAAAAAGATTCTTGGTGTCCACGGGCTCGAACGTTCCTCTTCAGAGCTTTCAGAGCTACTCATTTTATATTTTTTCACGCATTTCCTTGAGGGTGGGCTGCTTTCAGTATCTGAAGAAGCAGCCTTCCTTTTAAATGACTGCCTCTGCTCCTTTGCGCTTTCTAACAAACTATCACACTTTTCGACTAATATTTGCACTGAATCACTCACATTACCTCCGCGCGAGATGTTGCACGAATTTTCACTACTTTCACGCACACTAGGACTGCCTATTACAGCCACAGTTCGTGCTGCAGATTCACTCTCTTGTTTTTGATTTTCGTTTACACTATTTGAACCTACTTCGTCAAATACTAACTTCCGTACTTCTTTTCTTTTTTCAATTTTCCCTTCAGAAACATCTGCCGAAGGGCTTTCTTTATTACTGACATTGCTTATTTTCTTAGCATCAACTTGGACTTGTAACAACTTACCGTCCTGAACTGATGGCGAAATTTTTCGTTCATCTTTATTACACTTCTTGCCCGGTGATCCCGTCTTTGAATCACTCTCCTTTTCAATTCTTGTAATTTCGGTTTCAGTCTCATTACTACAAGCTCGATTTTCTTCACACGAATCAAGTAGTGCATTCAACTGCTTATTTTCAGTATTTTCGGTTGATATTCCACGGGAAGGCGAACTTTTCCTATCTTTGTTTGGGCTATTACTTAGCTTTTTCCCCTTCGGAGAACTTTCGCCTTTCTTCTCCCTTGGACTACCTCTGCCTTGTTTTTCTTTTGATATGGGATCTGCACTTTTCTTAGGAGACCCATCGGTTGCTTTTTCTGTGTTATTTTTGTCTGGGCTACAACACGATTTTGTAGAATCTGGACTTCGCTCTGGAACGGACGTATTTTCTCCTTTCTTTCTTGGTGAAACAGGTCTCCTATCCGGCTTCTTTACTGCTGCTACGTTACTCGGGCTGCTTACTATTTTTTTCTCGTTCTCGTCATCTGTTCCTTCTACTATTCGAACATCCGCAACCTCTGTTAAATCCATGCTTTTGAGAGCAACGCTCGTTTTTTCATCTATTTCAGAGTCACTTGGTACACGAACAGAATCTAAGTCTGCCTCCATAGCTACACAACATTCTTCTAAACATTTCTGAACATCATTCACTGTCTTTGTGCAACTATCTACGTTCTTTTGCTTCTTTTTCGGTAACTCCATATCTTCATTTAAATATTTTCTGTTCGGTACCCGCCGTCGCATCGATATATTTTTAGGAGATTTAAATACTTTTGTGGAGAATCGTTTCTTTTTTGAGGTTTGATCATATTTCCAACTAGGACCTTCTAACGGATCTTCCCTTCTCATTCTTTCATAGAACACTTTCAAAGCGTTGTCTTCAGTCGCTGGTTCTTTTCTACCATCTTCGCGCGACTCATCTCTCGAATCATCTCGTTCTGACTTCTTACTCGGAGATTTATCCAACGAAGCAAGAATAGCAGAAGAGTTCAATTCCTTAAAATCAACACTTGTTTCCAATTGGGATACAACTTCTCGTACAGCATTTTCGAAGTCTTCAGAACCACGGCATCGCTGCGCTGTTGACACTTCTTTCTGTTTAACTGCCTGTAACTTAAAACAAAATGGAAATTGTATAATACAGATTGAGAAAGAAAACAAAACTAGTATGTTTTCCAATTGCAGCAAAACAACAATAATAATAATAATAACAACAACAACACAGAAAAAGGCAAATTTCATCGATTTTCAGTAAATCTTTATTAAAAATGTCTTGCAAAAATTTCTCTTAAGTCCACATCCCACATTTGATGGCCACTTATTTGGTCTAGGAATTAATTCGTGCGGGTGGACAAGAAATGGCGCAACGAACGGAGCGTCCCACAGTTCCGTGTATCCACACATGTGTTGCAAACCCCTGTCATCGCGTATCGTTCGTAGTATAGGGCAGTGGATTAAAGCGTCAACAACACCAGTTTGTAGTTAAGTGAACATGGCGCAATTTGTGCCTGATAAAGTGTTTTTGCGGGGTGTCCTGCTGCATTACTTTAACATGCAGAAAAGTGCGACTGAAAGTCATCGTATTTTGGTGGAAGTGTATGGTGAACATGCTCTAGCTGAGCGAACGTGTCAGAAGTGGTTTGCACGGTTTAGAAGTGGTGATTTCGGCTTGGCAGACCAAGAGCGAGCTGGACAGCCAAAAAAATTTCAAGACGAAGAATTGACAGCATTGCTTGAGCAGGATTCGTGTCAAACGCAGGAACAACTTGCAGCAGCATTAGGCGTTGATCAAACAACAGTCTCCAAACGCTTGAAAGCCATGGGAATGATTCAAAAGATGTCACATTGGGTTCCACATGAATTGAAAGACAGAGACGTTGAAAGACGAAAAACCATTTGCGAATTGCTGCTTCAACGACAGAGCAGAAAGGGGTTTCTGCATCGAATTATTACGGGTGATGAGAAGTGGATCCATTACGAGAACCCTAAACGAAAAAAGGCCTGGGTGAAACCAGGTGAAACAGGTCCATCACAACCAAAACGAGATATTCACTGTGCAAAGGTTATGCTGTGCATATGGTGGGATATGAAAGGTGTGGTGTACTATGAGCTGCTGCAACCGGGTGAAACTATGAATGGAGAACGTTATCGACGACAATTAATGCGTTTGAAGCAAGCTCTGGCCAGAACACGACCAGAATGGGAGAACAGACATGATAAACTTATTGAGCAACATGATAACGCTCGCCCACATGTCGCAAAACCGGTCAAAACCTATTTAGAAAATGTCGGATGGGAAGTTTTACCCCACCCGCCGTATTCACCAGACGTTGCTCCTTCGGACTACTACTTGTTCGATTGCATGAACAACGATTTGATTGGACAGCGGTTTACTTCTTCAGAAGATATCGAAACATGGGTCTCTGACTGGATCGCTTCCAAGGATGAGGACTTCTTTCGCCACGGAATCCGTACATTGCCTGACAGATGGGCGAAAGTGGTGGCTAGCGATGGACAATATTTTTCTTAAGGTATTTATGTATTTTGTGTTTGTACTACAGCTTCAATGTGTGCGTACCAACCGCACGAATTAATTCCTAGACCAAATACAATATTTCACAAATTTGTATAGCAAAAACGAAACGCAGTTTTAGTTTAACGTCCCATGGTTATACCCGTTAGGCTAAGGGAGACGATGATAAAGCAAGTGATGATGGAAGAATTGGTGGAGTGAGAACTGGGAGGAAACAGAAGTGTCCGAGTAAACCCACGGATACGATGTTGTCCCCCACAAACTTACCTGGCCGGAGATCTAACCAGGGACCCCACGCACCAGATGTAAGAGCTCTATTACTGAGCCACCGTGTCCCCAGCTTGTATAGCAGATCAAGGTCTACCAAAATGCCAAGCTTAATTCAGATCGCTTGAGTTCGGTTGAACTCGTACAAGAGTTGTGTCCTTGATTTTTTAGGGAAAATATCAATGAAAGACGAAAAGAGAGAAAGAAAACAAACAATTCATTGTTATAACAACTATGTACTAAACAAAATAGTTCTGTTTTTATTCTTTCAACTTATAAACTATACTATATACAGGGTGTCCGGTGAGAAAATGCAAAGATTTTGGGAGGTGATAGGGGAGGTCATTCTAAGCCAAAATGCCTATATGAACATAGGGTCTAATACCCTTCGTTTCGGAGATAGTGGTGAAAGTAAGGTTTTGCCGCTTGCACTTCTCAAGTTCCGTGTGAAAGCTTATAGAACACCCTGTGGTTGGTTTTACGTTAAGTATTATACCTCGTTTTAAAGCTACTGAAACAGGCTTTCAGACGGTATACGATATATATATTAAGAAGTGTTGTTTTTTGCAATCAATTCAGCGTCCTAAGAATAGGTTCCGTCTCCTCAGTTAACCCTCTATTCAAACCAGAAGTGTTTCAAATTAGTCATTTCCAGTTGCAATGTTTATAGCTATAGAACGCAAGCGGTAACAGATAGCGGGAAGTTTTTTTTTTTTTTTTTTTTTCATAAATATACGGTGGTCCAAAAGTAGGTATACAGTCCCGTACTGATCAACTCATTGCTTTTTATATAATTTCTTATTGTTATCCATCAGGTGGACTTAGTTTCTTTATTATTTGTTCTTAATGTCTTTTTACTTATATCTTAAGCTCGGAACAGCTGAAGCAAATAAACCTCTAAGTTAGTATTTTATACTTGATCAGTGCAGGAATGTACACCTACTTTTGAGCCACCCTCGTATCATAACTACTCGCAAAGCACTACAAAAATCGAAAGTGGTTCAAATTTACTATTACTTCCAGTTTCACTACTGATTTCCATAGAGCGAAAACAATAAGAGATATCGAGATACGGTTTTTTGCGTTCGACTCAGCTTCTCATAGATAGATTCTATCTCCTTCGTTAACCTCTATTCGCACAGGAAGTGGTACAAATTAACCATTTCCGGTTTCGACATTTATCGCTCTAGAACAAAACTGGTAATAGATCACAACAAACAATTTTCTACACTCGATTCAGGGTCTCAACGGATCATATAATTACAACGCACAACACTGCCAAAACCAGAAGCGGCTGAAATTACTACTACGTCTGGTTTCAATATTGATTTTCACAAAGCAAAAACCATAAAAAGATACTGAGATGTAGTTTATTGGACTCAATTCGTCCCAAGAGTAGATCCTATCTCCTCCCTTAACCCTTTATTCAAACCGAAAGTGGTTTAAATTAGCTATTCTTTATTTCAACCTTTATCGCCATAGAACAAAATCAGTAAGGGATAGCGAGTAATGGCTTTTTGATATGGATCAGCGTCAGAGGAACAGGTTCTATCGTTGATTTTATTACTGTATTGCAACCAGTAGTTATAGATATACTACTTCGAATTTCAGTATTGAATTAGCATAGTTTAGAAGTCAGTCGTAATTTCGCATTGTGAAACAAAACTTGCGTTATTATTATATGTAATCTATTTATTTTAAATTTTAATTTTGAACTTAAATGTTTCCTTATATTTAAGCCGCACTAACATGGTCACTTAATAAAAGAAACGAAATACGCACCATTGTCTTTACAATAGTCAAATATATGGTATAAAAATTAATTAATTAATTAATTAATTAAAATAAAATAAAATTGTAGGTAAAGACAAATCTACCTCAAATCATCTGTGTCAGCGTTTCCCAACCTTTTTCAACTTGCGGCACACTATGAGTGTAACTTGAATTCTCGCGGCACACTCATAGATTTTATTATATTTAAATATAAAATACCATGGTATCTTTTTCTGTGATTACTGATCTCTTTCTCACAGACAAGAAAGCTCGATCACTGTTTCTCTCCCGTGGTAAATCATTATGCTTATTTTTCGTTCTAATTTAAAAATAGAAAACAACTGCAATGAAATATTGAACTTAAGTTTTAAAAAATACGCTTTCTTTTTCGAAAACCGCATCCAAACTTTCACTAACAAGGAAAATTACTAAATAACGAACGAACAAACAAACCTCTTTTACTTTTAAAACACAAATGTAGGTAATTCGTATGCATGTTTGTTTTGTCGAAAAGATTGAATATTTTAAAATTTAAAGTTACGAAATACTCTGCAACAATAAAGAAGCAATAATGGTCATAACGTCATAACAATGATAACAATTACCTTTTTCAATATTAAAAATGTACAGAAAAGTAACGCGGTATGAAACTTAAAACTCTAGATTCATATGAGAGGTTCATAGTAATGTGAAATACAAATATACATTTTCCCTATGTCCTGCAGTTTAATTGCTATAGAATTAATAATTTTGTTTCGATTTACTCGCGGCACACCAGCGGCCTATCCACGGAACACTGGTGTGCCGCGGCACACCGGTTGGGAAACGCTGGTCTGTGTTATCGATTATTCAACTCTGTATTTCAGCTATGGCTGTCAGCCTCACTCATAAGTAAAAGTTGGAATTGGAAAAAGTATATACACGGATTTCTGTAAATAAAGCTGGGACTTTTTAATTTGCGTAAGAGCATATGGAAGTGCTCATTTTTAATGTTACTGAATATTTCTGCATATATTTGAAGTTACGAATTATTTTAATATTCTTAACGATCCGAATTGACAATTTTGTGTGTATTGAGCGTCTATTAGGAATATTTTTCCTAACCCCTAAGTCAGTGGTTCCTAACCTTCTTCCTATCACGACCTTATTTTATTACATCCTCTTGCCGGCGACCTTCTTACAATATCTGGTTTGTAATTAGTTTGTGTGGGATTTTTAATATACCTACTGCGGAGATCTCACGATATCAATCTATTTCTATAATAGTCTATCCATTTCTTGTATGTAGTGGATACAGTAACTTTCCTAAAAGCAAATGGATTAAAACTAAATTTGGTTACTTCATTCATATTACAAATATCGAATCCGATCCGTCATACTGTTTCAGAATAGAGGCTGTTTGAAAATTTTAAAACTTCATAATTCCCTTAATTTTGGGTCATATGATAAAAAAAAAAAAAAGTGACATCCAATTTTGGTTTTAAAAAAACTTGGACAGTTGTTAAGAAAATTATTGGGTATTTTAAATGACTTGATAATATGCGTCACGAAGATTGAACCGGACACTAGTAAAATCACACCATGCTCAGGTATCTCATTAGCTTTTAAATTTTAATTTATTTCAATATGCAGGTTTTGTTGCGTTTGTACCTTTATGGAATTTCAATATGCAGTTCTCATTAGTTTTATATCGTACCTCTTTCATTTAAATTGATTTTTAAACAACTCTGCACCTGCTAAAAGTGTTTAGTAGACCTACTTTTTGTTGT